>NC_134415.1:6173234-6478052 GCF_030867145.1 Opisthocomus hoazin | reverse complement strand
GACCTCTGTGGGTCACCCAGTCCAACCCCCTGCCGAAGCAGGGTCACCCAGAGCAGGCTGCACAGGACCGCGTCCAGGCGGGTCTGGAATATCTCCAGAGGAGGAGACTCCACCACCTCCCTGGGCAGCCTGGGCCAGGGCTCCGTCACCCTCAGAGGGAAGAAGTTCTTCCTTATGTTCAGACGGAACTTCCTCTGCTTCAGTTTGTGCCCATGGCCCCTTGTCCTGTCGCTGGGCACCACTGAAAAGAGCTTGGCCCCATCCTCCTGACACCCACCCTTAAGATATTTACGGGCATTTAGAAGGTCCCCTCTCAGCCTTCTGTTCTCCAGGCTGAACAAGCCCAGCTCCCTCAGCCTTTCCTCACAGGAGAGATGCTCCAGTCCCCTCATCGTCCTCGTAGCCTTCCTCTGGACTCTTTCCAGTAGCTCCTCATCTTTCTTGAACTGGGGAGCCCAGAACTGGACACAGTACTCCAGATGGGGCCTCACTAGGGCAGAGTAGAGGGGAAGAAGAACCTCCCTCGACCTGCTGGCCACACTGCTCTTAATGCATCCCAGAAGATGGGTGACCATGACTTAACTTTCAAGAGCTATTCTCATTTTTTCCTTAGTTGTCATTTTAACTGTGCATGAAAGGGGTTCAGAAACCTGTGTTCATTAAAACCATCCACGTTTCATCCTATACCAGGTGTTCTTCTCCAAAGAAAAGCAAAGAGAGAAGTCCAGAAAGAAATGCAATCCAACTGCAAGACCAATGGCAGGTTTTCCTGTCTTCCATACAACAGAATTAGTAAACTCATAAAAAAAACAAAATAAAAAAAAAAAAATCTCAGTAAGGTCAACTACGAAATTCACATTTTCTTCTCATTGCTAAACCAATGCCTAAACACTAGCCCTGAAAGGAAGATGGATGCATAACTCAACATAACAAATCATATTCTGAAACAGTAATTCACCTGCAACATTTGTATTGATTCTCACAGATAATAATATCTCCCCCTAAAACATATTTCACATTGTCTTGACTCCATTACCAGGAGTGTTTTATAAATGTTTCGATCAGCCTGATGAGGCTTGTAGCTACACATGCGCATCCTGCAATACTGTTGAGCTCCAAAAACATGCAGGTAGTGCATGCTAAGTAAAAAGAATCCATATTTTTGTTACAGGCTGTTTCCTTCTATACATCCGCTACCTTGCTAAGAACATGCTATACTAGATTTACCAGCAACAATCAGCTGGGTCTTCTACAAGGGAGTAACTGTATTGAAAAGGAAGGTT
The DNA here is from genome assembly GCF_030867145.1 of Opisthocomus hoazin. NCBI lineage: Eukaryota > Metazoa > Chordata > Aves > Opisthocomiformes > Opisthocomidae > Opisthocomus > Opisthocomus hoazin. The sequence goes on along the minus strand of NC_134415.1, from coordinate 6,476,769 downwards.
TTTCCCAACATGTTCTATATGTTTGGCAAAGTACTGATATTTTTAGATTCCCTTTTGATATAGATCCAGATATTTTTTCATGCAAGCACACTGTCACTGCGTTCTAGTTCAGACTGATGGATAATACATTATCAGTAATGTGGTATCAGCGTGGTACGTTGCACGCGCACATCAAGATAGAGGTGAGCAATAACACTCACGAGAACTGGAACCGCATTTGTAAGACAGATTCTAAAATCAAAAGTTTGCGTTATGGTAAGTAGTCAAGAGACAGACACTTGAGGGCTATTAAAATCATTAAAAACATTGTAATTCATTAAGACGACATTAAACCTGACGCTCCAAAGCCAGCGTGCACATACACCACACCATGAGCACCAGTACTCACAGCATCCTCAGCTCCGTATCGCTGTTCCACCGAACCCAAGTCCTGGCTTTGAGGGAGCAAAGCCTAAGACAGAATTCAAGTACCATGCCCATACTGCAGCGCCAGTTTGCACGTGCAGTTCCCCTCACGGCACAAAACACCACAACAGGTTGAGCTGCAGCTGTAGGAAAGCGGATGGCGACCAACAACTCCTTTTATCTAGACTACCAACAACTCGGACACCTGCCATGAGCAGATTCATTCTGAAGATGGAAATCAAGGCACAGAAGGACCTGCCTTTCCTTAGCAACTACCTGCAGCATTCGGCCACCTTCTGAAACTAAGCACAGCTGTTACAAACCAAATCAACTCTCTTAGCAAGCTCAAATCCCACAAGCGACAAAGGGAAATGGTGCTTCTGTCTCTGTCCGTAAAAATTAGCTTGGACAGAAGGCTAATTTTATGCACACAGTGGCTACACAGAAACAAATCTGCAGCAGCGTCAATGCACCCGCTTGTCTCCTCTCTGTACTGACATTTAAGGAGATTTGTCCTCTATGACAAAGCACTTTATGCAGCTCACTCATTCATTACTAGATAGACTTTTAAAAATTCTGCTTCATTGCATGCCACAGCATCACCAGCACTGAGCGGGGACAAAAATCCATTTTCAAAGCAGCATTCAAATATTTTGAGGTTAGGTCAGACAATGTCCAGACTCATCTGGTCACTGCCTCAACAAACATCAATTCTCTCAAATTGTCTGTTTACAAGGGAGAAAGTGGATCCATCCACCCCAGGAAATGCGGTGCAGAGGCAAGGAGGGCTCGAGGCTCAGCATGAGCTCTCTACTCCTCCACCACCTCGTTCTGTGAAGGAATCAGTATCCAAGATCGCTCTGAATCAAGCCACGCAGAGTCCTATACGTGGCTATCCCATTTCCCAGAGCACTGTATTTACTATCTGTTTTTCAGCCTGTGCCATAGAATCATAGAATGGTTTGGGTTGGAAGGGAGCTTAAAGACCATCTGGTTCCAACCCTCCTGCCATGAGCAGGGACATCTTCCACCAGACCAGGGTGCTCAGAGCTCCATCCAGCCTAGCCTTGAACTCTGCCAGGGAAGGGGCAGCCACAGCTTCTCTGGGCAACCTGGGCCAGGGCCTCACCACCCTCAGGGTGAAGAATTTCTTCCTAATGTCTAATCTAAATCTGCCCATGCAGCATCTAATAGAATGCCTCACGCTTCTTAGAACATGTATATAGGGAGCGCAGAACATCATTACTCCATTACGCAGCAGCAGAAGGAGCACGAAACGCACGTGGGGCACGCTCCCTCTGTGCTCCTCTGATAATTTTCAGCCTGTTACTGGTGTGGTTAACAAGGCTCAGCTCGGTCCCTGCCCCTGCAAGCAGCACACATGAGGTCTGTGAGTGTACCTGTTTGTGACACTTCCCCACCCAACTGCGTTAAGTTGGCTTTTTCCTCTTTTGGAATTAACTCCTCGCCTGTAAGTGCAACTTGAGCAAAACTTTGAGTTTGAGAGGCATCCCCCTCTGTGGCAAACAGATCCAGCTCTTCCCTACTGCACTATTGCTTTAAAAATTTACCATCAGGAAAGGTGCTGGCATAATATCCTAATTTTAAATGGTTATTTTCCCCCCACTGTGAAATCCTCGAGTGTTTTGAATACAGCACCAGGGCATAATACAGTGTGAGTAAGCAACGAAAGAAGTGCATTTAAATAAAACCTCCCCTATTAGCCATTCTTAATTCTTCTCCATCGTTGAGATGACAGCCTCTGGGACACCACAGCAGGGTGGGCGCCCAGGACCCACCCGGACGGAACAAAAAGCAGCACAAACCCGGGGAGAACAACCTTAAATCAGGGTTTCGGAGCCCGCCTGGCCGCGGAGGAACCCCGCAGCCCCGCCGATGAGCCCCACGCCAGCGGTCCCCCCAAGAAGCCCCACTCGCAACCGCGGGGCGCGCGTCCGCCGCGCCAACACCGCCCTCTGGTGCCGCCAAGGAAAGGCTCTGCCACCGCTCTAATTGCAGATTAATTGCAGCCTTTCACCAAGGTCGAAAGGAACGTTGGGAGGCAGCATAAAGAGTGTTCTGTGGAAAACACGCGATGTTAAAAAGGGTTTTTTTCTTTTTTAAATGCAAAATTAGACGTTCGCTGCCTTAATGAGTACAGAGCTTGCCTCGCTCGTTGTAAAACTCTGCACTAAGGCATCTCTCTCGGGTATGAAAACAGCGACCCTTTAACCCACACACCAAACCAAATTCAGCAAACACGAGGCTTTTCTCTAAATCACTCTTCAAAATACTTTCTATTGAAATTAATTCTTTCCCAAATGAGACTGGCCAATAATGTTACACTACCTGTAACTATATTTATGCGATATTCGTCAGAACATCAAACTTTTACATGGATCCAATTCAGAAGTAATGGAAACAGCAGTGCAGAGTGGCTGCTGAGTGCAAGCAATAAATCATTTAAATTGTATAATTACAACTTCCCACGGCTCCAGAGACAGTCTGCACCAGGAAAAGCAACGAATGATAAAGCGGGGTGAGTTTTGTAACCCCTAAAAGGGGCAAGCTTTGGTATGGTGGTGAGGACACAGAGGTGATGGCACAGTGTCCCCTCAGAGCATGTTCAGCTGCTGGGGTCCCACCGCCCACCTCCAGCCTTGTCCCTGTCCTGACGTGGATTCAAACCCTAGACACGGGAGAAACCGAATTCAAATACTGCACACTGAGATAGCCCGAACCACCAAGCCACTGGTCTCCTACCTCTTCTTTAAGGGAGGGGAAAAAAAAAAAAAAAAAAAAAAATGAATTCACCTGGTTCTGGAGGTTTGCAAGGGGAAGAGACTTCAGCTTTGCTTTTGGCGGAAGGAAACCCTTCATGCATTACCAAATGCAGAGCTTCTTCCGCTCTACAATACCTTCAAACGTATCCTCGGTTTTTGTGCCTCCTCCCTGACCCTGCTTAAATTCTTCCACTGAAGCTTTTTGCCCCGCCTCCTTCAATTTTCCAGTTCATTAGACAAAATGGAAAAATAAATTATTTGCAGTATCCAAATCACAGCTGCCCCCTCAGGACAACCGAGGAACAGCCCCTTCTCTTTTTCTGCTTTCTCGCAGCTGATTTACTACCAGGCGCAACTGAGCTGAGCCAGGGCCGTAGCCTGCCAGGCAGGGGAGCGCCTTCTCAGTGCTCGCCGATAACGCAGACTCGAAGTAAGTGGCAAGACAAGAACAGGCACCAGGCTTCTCCTAAAACTTAGTTAAGCTGGCACAGCCGATGATACAAGACTCCAGTGAGCGCGACAACAGTTTAACTTCATGTTACTTTCTCTCTGCTAGCAAATTGCTCCCTCTTCCAACCAATTTACGGCTCACATACCTACTCTGCTGTTATAACTTGTTACAGTAAATCAGATTTGCCTGTGATTGTTGAAGCAATAACTCTCAGCAAAGGGGGCAGCAAGAACACATTTCAATCTAATAAAACAAATGACGGTAGATTAAGCTCGCTTTTAAAGAATGCCTTACCGAAACCTTGCGGAGAGGCCGTCCTTTCACAGAGGCAGGGGGGCGGCTGCCAAAGATGAGAAGAGTTAAAGAGCTCGCCGTCACTCACACGCAGCGAGCTGAAATAACAATAACGTGCGAAGAAAGCAATCACCTACCGCAGGAATGGGGATCAAAAGCTAAATGAGTTTTGCCTGCGCTGGTGACCTTTGAAAATTAGACAGGTAACTTTTTCCTACCTAACCTCTTATTACAGAGTTGCTCTTGGACAGCAGCTCTTCTATTCTTATGCTTTTCGCCCATTTTATAACATCACAAGCTCACAATACTCAGACTCAAGCTATTCCCGGAAGAACACCCCATGTACTGAAGCAGAATTCTTCATTAAACAATCATTTTAGGCAGGTTGTTTCCAGAAAGATACCTTTTTGCCTTTTTTAACTTTACGGCTAACGTGATTTCCAGAACTATCTTGGGTATACAAGTTTATCACCAGTTCTACTGTTCAGTAGCAAAACACCATGGAGGAAATAAAGACAGGAAGCAAGAAATCATAATTTCAAAGCCAAGTCATCTTGGGCTCCCTGATGCTGCGCATAGCAGAAATGCTCCTCTGTGGGACCACCACACTCCGCCCGGAGATCTTAGTACTTCATCACCCCTCAACGGGGTCATTTTTCTAATGGGAATCTGGAAAAAACAGATGGGAACCTGGAAAACACAGATGGGAACCTAGAAAACACTGCTGGAGGAAACGCACATTTGTGATGCACAGTGGCACAGCTACTCCAGGGTTACCCAGCCACAAACCCTGTAAGCACCACATGGCACAGGGATAAGGGGCAGGGTAAGAAAACCAGCAGGTTTGCGGTAAGGACGCTGTACAACAGCGTACGTCCACCCGAGAGCTGCGCAGAGCGTCATCTCCAGCCTGGTTCTCATTAACAAGCACAGGCCACCTTACAGCAAGGGAGAGCAGCACTTCGAGCAAAGGCACTTCCATCACAGCATCCACCTGTTCTGGGACACAAGAAGGACCTGGGTCTCCTGCTTTGAGAATTTCAGACGCTTTGCTGCTGAGAGGGGGGCATGAAATACTGTCTGTCAGTCTACCCTGCACAAACAGTAAAATACAGCCCAAAGAAATTTCTTGAGATAGCGAGAAGGTATGCCCACAGGAGAAAGAAGCAGAAACAGCTTCCCGGTTTGGCTTATTCTCTTCCACTAAATTTGTACGCTGGTAAAATACTTGTCAGCAAGTACTGGCAATTTTCTGAGCAACCATCTAACCACCAAGTCCACAAGTCACGCAAGCAGAATGTTCTGTAACACAGGTTTTCTATGTGAGGATTGAAACAAGGAACCAGCCTGCCATGTTTTTTAAAAAGATGTTAAGTATCAAAATGTGGAAAGCTGGGTTAAACTGGGGAAAATAAAGCTAACAAAATAGTTTACATTATAGAAAATGAAATTAACAGCAAAGTCTGTCCATGCAGCTTACTTCAGGAACCATTTGCACCACAAAAAACTATTAGAAATGAGAGAATAGCATAATACATTAAATTAAATTATTTTGCACATACATGGATACAAATAAAAAGACTGGAGAAAATGCAGGTTTGAACAGAGACAAGGAAAAATAAAAGCAAAAGGTAAATACAGGAAAAATATATGTTGACTGGACTTAAGAAGATGAAGTCTTACAATGAAAGCAAACATGTAACAAACAGAAGAAAAGGAAAAGTTGTGAACAACTTAATGCCCAGATTCTAGAGGTTAAAACTTTTTTTCTACTGCAGAGATGCATGGCATTTATCAGAGATGGAAAAGAATTAAAGCACATGCTTTGCAGGACACTCAGTGCTAGCAAGAGGGTATTAAATAAACACAAGAACGCCAAAGATGACAGCCTCTGGGGGTTCAGAACTTTTAAGACAACTCCCAAAACCCCAAGAGAATTTTAAAAGATCTAGGTTTTCTTACTTCCTTATATTTTCTTGAAAGGCATAAAAGAACGGTGGTACCCTGCTTAGGGGGATGCTACAGAAGCCGAGCTAACTGATCAATGTATACCCTGACGGTTCGCAGCTGCTGTTCAGCATTTTAGAGCTGTGACAAAATACTCTTAACACAGGAAAAGATCCTGGTACTTTATCCTCCAAAACTGTGAACACATCTTCCATTTAGACCAGCAAATACTGGTTTTCAAGGTCAGGCAGACAGCTTGTAAAATGCTCAATGCTTTCAGAGCGTTCTGCAAGTCTCCATCTCCCCAGCCGACCCACTCACACGCTACGGAAGCCACCTCAGCAAGGGTCACCACGAGAGGCAGACTGCAAGCAGCATAAGAATGAGGTGACACCTACACACTGCGCCTTTGAGGAATTCAACAAGGCAGAGAGGACTTGGACACGGCAGCTCCTTTTAAGAATAAAACAGTCGGGTAGAGAGCGTGGGCTTGGCGAATGGTGCGCTGCCCTGGAAAAGGTGTGAAATTGTGCTCCGCGTGATTGGGAGCTCAGATGACCAGAATTTCAATGAATTATCGAATTGTAAGAAAACAATTTCATATCATGTAAGCTGGACAAGAAAATAAACCATGCAGAGATTGAAAAAAGGTATCATGAGCCAGTAAATTAAAAATGAAATAAAAAAGGGGGAAGGAAGAGAAGCAGGAGTTACTGCAGAACCTGGTGAACTGTAAAACTAATAGAAAATGTTAATAACATTCTGCATTGGGCTTCATTCGTCTAAAAAAATACCAAAATAGGAATAGCTTCTCTAGTTATCATTATATTGATAAAACTACATTGCAGAAAAAACTACAAGTCTGCAAGTCTAGCAGAGGTTATTGCATGCACTGATCCTGGCCATCTGCAAAATGCAGGCAGTAAGATTTCCCCAGATCCATTCCAGCTGGAACTAAGTATAAAAAGCCAAACAGTTCCCGGGAATTTACAACAATCTTTGCTGAACTGTGGTAAAAGCTAATCGTCCCGTCAGTTAAAAGGTGAATGACTCATTTTTTTAATCTAATGCTGTCAAGCTTCAACTGCTGGTCATTAGAAGTGATCACTTCTGCTTCTGTCTGTCACCATAAAGATCCTTCCACTACCAAGTTCTGGTCTCCGAGCAGGCAGCTGCAGACTGCCATCAGACGATGTCCGACTTCTTCTCATTAAGCTGAGCAGACGCTCTAAGCACCCTGCGCCTTCCATGACTAGGCCTGTCTCCCAACCCTTTCATCTCCCACGACTGCTCTACAAATTCTCTTCCATTTTTAAAAGTACTGACTTCATTCCACCATTAAGCGCCATCTATGACATTCCAAAACATATATAACAGAAATATTCAAAAAATTACAAGTTCTAGCTTTTGTCGACATTAGGGAAACACCTACCCACAATGCAAAAAAAAAAAAACAAACACACCCCAAAAACCCACAGTGGTTCTTTGATAAAAAATGAGAAAGACTAGCTCAAATGACAATCTAAAATTTCTTTTTTTTTTCTTCCAGTTGCTGTCCAAACCAATTCTGCGATCAGTGCAAATATGCCCACATTTCACCCAAGACAAACTCCAGGCAATGGAGAATGCTCCCACCTACCAGAACACAAGTACAATACTGTCTCAGGCTGCCTGCCGTGGCACAGAGAGGGGTCATACCTGCAAAGGGTTTTAACCAGCCTCATCGGCAAAAACTGTTCAGATACACGGGCTTTACTTTTCAGCTTCCTCTGGTCTATAACGCATACTGCAGGGCAGGTTGTAGGCAAAATCTTTTTGAGCATTGGCCAATTTGCTCATGAAGCATCTTCAGGCTACGAGACTGGCACACCACATTCTTCCGGGCTAGCAAAAGACTAAGCCAAGTACTTGCAGAAACTGTCGAAATCCCTGTTCAGCACCAGAAAGATGCAGGAAGAGATGTGTCCCTCTCCAGAGTTTCACTATTTTTAAGTTTTCCCAAGACTATCATTACATAGCACGTAAACAGAAATCACATGAATTAAAAAGAGCTAAGCGAACAAAAACTCACATCTATGCCTTTGCAATACCATCTAAGGCGCTAAAAAGGATGACACCATTTTGGATACTTCAGTCAGTGTCTAAGGCTCATTCAGAGGGCATCTCTCCCACTGGAATAACATCCGCCACCTAAGAATGTCACTGACCACTTCATGAGCTAACGAACGACAGTATGTTATACTGGTACTCACATAGCTTTTTTCACAGGTACTGAATAGAAGGCATAAACCATGAACTCCTAACTACAAAGAAACACTGTCCTACAACAAAAAATTCATTGCAAAATTCAAAGGGCTGCGAGTTCTCTGAACCAAAATCAAAGTAATTAGCTTTTAGCTTAAAAATTAAAAAATAAAATACCTGTTTCTTAGAATCATTAAGGTCGGAAAAAACCTTTAAGATCATCAAGTCCAACCATCAACCCATCACCACCATGCCAGCTAAACCATGTACCCAAGTGCCACATCTACACGGTTTTTGAACCCCTCCAGGGATGGGGACTCCACCACTGCCCTAGGCAGCCTGGTCCAATGCCTGACCACTCTTGCAGTAAAGACATTTTTCCTAATATCCAATCTAAACCTCCCCTGGTACAACTTGAGGCCATTTCTTCTTCTTGTCCGATCACTAGTTACTTGGGAGAAGATACTAACACCCCCCTCACTACAACCTCTTTTGAGGTAGTTGTAAGAGTGATAAGGTCTTCTTTAACACTAGAGGCCTACCACTGCAAAATGTATCATTTTGTGATAAAACTGAAGGATTTCCTAGTTAAAAGAATTTCTGACCAAGTTCTGCTCAGCACTTCCACCAAAGTCAGAGGACCTGCACCCAAGCAACTCAGAGCAGAAATGGACGCTGCAGCTTCAACAGAGCAGAATGCCAGAGGCGAAAGCCTAAACTCTGCTGAAACCGGAGGCAAAACTCTTACTGATATCAATGGATAAGAATTTCTGTCTCCATGTATTTTCAAAAATTTCTCTCAAACAAAGCATTCAAAATCAAGAATACAAGAGATCTGCAACTCCTGCTGTTTTCTGCAGGATTTAATATTTTCCAGAGGTTCTTAAAGTCAAGCCCACAGGAGACACAGCTGGTGCCTATTCACTTTTCTCCAGCACAGATAATTTTTCTCCATACAATGTTTTAGAATACAGGAACTGTGAAAAAAAATTAGTAGAGAAAACGTTACTATAAATTCTGATCTAGATACAGGATTCTTCATCTGCGCAACTACACATAGTTTCAGCCTGTCGTTTCCAGCTCGTATTGTTAATTATATTTCAATACACCTCACTAGATAAGAGGTATAATCCAGCCAAAAGCGTATAAACGTTGTAGTCCAAACTACGCAATGTGTCTTCCAGCTGATAATTCCAACAGGTAATGAACTGTTTAATCTTCTGCAGCCTGGCAAACACTGCCTGTTTATCTTCACCCAAGCCTTCAACGTGCACATCAAAACAAACGTATCTTCTGCAAATATGATAACAGAATCTTCTTTCCAGTTAGCATCAGTCAAAGTTTTAATTATATTCTGTCTACTACTGTATTTTTGTATAAAGAAATAAACCGGGGTTCAAACACAACAACGAGTAGTTTTTTAAATATCCAGTTTGATGTATTTCTTACAGGATCTCAGCCTATCAGTTAAAATCTGGCAGTTAATTCGAAATAATACAAATGATCAGCACCTGCTGCACAGGGATCACGGATTCTGTGCAATCATAGGTGACTAAATCCCTGTTCTTACATTATAGCCTGCTACCACCATCTCCTGCGCTGAAGTATTGAGTCCACGGACTGCAGATCTCACCACATGATTGTAACAGAAGCAGTCGTTACCTCCACTCCTCTAACGAGGAAACCATGGCACCGATCAGCTGAAACATGAGCAAACTCTCAGCTCCCGCTCCCGCTCCAGGGAGAAGAGAAATCAGACTGAAGGACACAGAGCTTCAGCTCCAGGCACCAGCAGTTCCTCGGTTTTCTGCCTTTTACTCCAGTTTATGTCTCCAAGGTCAGAGGGAGGAAGAAAATTTTTGAATGAAAACTTCCAATTCCTGAACAAGAGAGACAAAGTACTTAACTCTGCTCTAAATAATAAGATTTCCACTGCCTCAGAGTAATCAGTTAGGATTTAATGGAAGTACAGAAAAAGACAAAAAGCTTAGTGAAAATGACCGAGAATTGTAAATAGATTTTCTCTAGGGAATCATAGTGAGAACAAATAATCTCTCTCTCTTCCATTCACATTGTCTGTATTTTTCAATACGTATTTTCATTTACTCCAGATTTGGTTATACTTCTGTGTGTCCATGGGTATAAAGCCCACAGAATGCTCGGAACCCTATGGTGATTCAAGCAACAAGCTACACAGCAGACAGTAATTTCATTCATTTTAATTATGTATTTTAAGTATATAATTATTAAGTGAAGTCAGTCGAGAATGATAATGTCCCTGTTTTACAGTATATTAATTACAGAAATCTTCATTTAACTTGTATCTTTACTACTGTATTTACAAATACCTCAGAGAAAACCTTAAACCAGTAACAAGAAGAAAGACTGAGGCAGAAAGATCTGACTGCTCTGCATCTGAAAATCAACAGGAACGAAAACTGGACAAAACACCTCTGTATTTCAGGAGGGACATCTTGTACTCCAAACGGAATGGTATCCCAGGGGTTTCTTTGGTTTAGGTGCTCCTACGCCTAGGTGCTGTATCTGAATATTGCCAGTCAACATCAAAGCAAAAATGCAAGGTAATGTCTCAGAAAATTATCTGACTCCTTTTGGTCACTGAGGTGAATTTACCATCAATGTAAGGAGGTCCAAGTCTTTACAAATCGCTTGCATAGAAATAGACTCATACACCTTAACTTGGGAACACGGACAGAACTCCTCAGTGAAAACTTCTGGGTGGAAATGTATTAATGTGCTAACATATTGAATCAAAATACACACATCCGAAAAAATATCTCTAACTAAAAAGTTAAACATCATCTTCACTCTCTGGTTCTGCGGTGGTATGATCCTGTTCTAGGACATCAATTTTACATCAGTGATGACCCAAACCAACATTTTCTTGCTTACAACTAAAAATAAAATCTAAATAAAGTCCAAAATATTAACTGAAAGTAAAACGCTGTGCTATTTTTACCTTCACTTTGCAGAAAGCCTGAATCTTTGGAAGGAGAACTGCCTGAATGGTTTCACTGAAGTGCTGCTTGAAAATAAACTGACACTATTCCTTAAATATCCTATCCATCTCTATGCTCATACTCAAAGGAAAGTAAACGAGGGAAAGCATCCTGAAGAGTCCTTTGCATGTTTTGGGGACCTGAAAATATCATGCCATGTTAACACAACTTGAACAACGTCAAAAAAACAAGAAAACAAAGCAAAATCCTGCTGTTTGAGAATCAGAACTGAAATTAATAAATTAAACTGAAAATTAATTAAACTGAAATTAATAAACTTAAAACAAAGAAACCTGTGAATGCCCAGCCAACTATTTACCGGCTTTTTCAATATAACTTCTGATTTTTAAGAGGCCAAACCTGTTAATGTTTCAGGATCCAACTGCCAAACACACGCTGTAATCCCACCCGACAGGTCCTGACCGAACACCCAGAGGCAGCACCTCCACGGAACGGCAGAACCAACAGAACCACAAAAGCAACTACCTGGGCGTCTCCATTACCTCATCTGCGAGATGAGGAAAGCAGTATTGATCTTTCTTTGCAAAGCAATTCGACCCTGCCTGTGAGGTGTAACTACGTCTGTCAGCAGTTTTCCGGGGCCTCTTCCAAGCACCCCACCACCCTCAGGCAGGTCCCACACCTTTCTGCCTGCTCCCCAGCAGCTGCGGTCAGACACAACTTCATTTTTCTGCCAGAAATGGAATTCTCATAACTCAAGATCTAAAAATGGCAGCTGTACACTATCGGGAGGAAGAAAGAAAAAAAAAAAAAAAAAAAAAAGAGCTTCACAGTGAAATAAACCATAAAATACAGCGGCACGATAGCACGATCTGCTCCAGCTGCAGAAGAAGTGGCAAACCTCAGAGCATTTGTTGGTTGTCACGAGGGCTAGTATTGTGCTAAAGTAGTTAGAATTGCATATGGGAACCTGTTCCATCTGTCTGATGAGCAGAAGACACTTTATTTTTTTCTTTTTTTAATTCTAGCTTTCCGGCATCTCAGAATCTCATTCCTCCTGAAACTAGCTGTAGTCATTAAAAAAAAATTATGGAAGTTCAGTCTGAGTCCAGTATCGCAGAAGATGCAGCTGCAGAATTAGAATCTAATGAAGAATGATTAAAATTGGTTGTATACAGTTCAAAATTTATTCCAAATTAGCTCATCTGTGTTGCTTCATGTTTCTCCTGTTGCAATTGAAGCAGCCAAACCAAAAAGCGGAGTACTGCAGAACCCTGGAGCAGAGGTGGCAAACCAGGAGTAATTCAATATTACACACACCCTAAAAGTTGAATGCACTGTGCATCTCGCTGGCAATCGCATTTCAGATGTACTGGAAGGAGCTTCCTGGCATACTGTCAGAACTTACTGCTTGTTTGTCCGTACGCACACCAGCGCGCTGAAGTACGCGTGACGGGGCTGAGCTTGCCCACCTCTCGTTGCAGCAGAAGGCCATAACACCTTTCATCATCAGACTGCACCTCCATGACTCCAGCAGAGCCACTCCATACTTCCACGGCACTACAGCTTAGCAAACCTTGATGTCTTTACAGCTTATTCTAGCTTAAGAAGAGATCATCATTTTCCATGAAGAGAGCCAGCATCAAACTTCAGACCAGGCTGCTCTGTTTCCTGCACCTCATACGCAACCACCTCCTTGACTGCAAAACCAGTACCAGGTCACTTCAGGAGTTATTAATCTGCGTGTAATTAGGTCATACGGTGGTCTACAACGAAAGGCTATTACATAGGAATATAAAACATCTCAGTAAAGTTCGTGCCATCAGATCTCAGAAGAAAGAGACAGAAGAGCAGCTCACCTTTGAACACCCACAGACAACTGGCATATGGGAAGGCCCCACAGGTATCGGTGGGCTCTGAACCAACATATTTCGTATTTTCTGCACTACAGATGTTTTCATCTAATGATACAGAATGGCCTGATTAAGTTTAATACCTCCATTGCATTTATATAAATGAAACCTCTATCCTCCAAGTGAAAATCAAAGTATTTTACATATTTAAATGAACACCAGACAAGATGACCTTTATAACCACCATTATAAGAAAGACAACTACAAGTGACTAAAGACATACAGCAAATTTAATTACGCTGAAACAGACTGCTTTCCAATCTTTTCAATCCTGACAAAAATTGATGTCTAAAATAAAAATGTACAATATGTTTTAGTTAGAGGAAATGCTTAGCAGAACTTACTGTTTATACGTTACTAAATTCTACAGACAAATATTGTCAAAAAAGGTAATTCTATAACACAAAAATCTCAGTTACTTATAATTAAAAGCTATTTAACAGAGATGTTACCAAAAAGTTTTACTTACTTTACATAGCTTTTGTGGAAGCACAACACAGAATGAAAACCATCAGATTGATGCTCAGAGCTGGGTAACAATTGGAAATCAGCGACTACCATTATAGAATTATAAGACCAAGAGACGTATATAGGTATACCTAACCTGAACTGTCCCAAGTGCTTTAAAAATGATCCAAGCAAATGAGAATCATGCTCACAATCAATGAAATGCAGACAAGCACGCAATACGCATAACAGTCCAAGTCCAAGCAAACACAGAAATACCAATTTTTCAGATGAAACAGCGGAGAGAATACTGATGAGCAGAGTACAATTACTCGTGCTGCATTTGGCCATGACAACACAAAAGGAGCTCTGCAAGGTTGGGCTTCATGGTTTTTCCGTGGTGGTTTTTTCCTTTTCTTTTCTTCCACTGCCCCAGCTTTTCCACGACAGCAGGCTGCAGCGTGCTGCTTCGCAGCATCAGTGGAAGGGCAGCTCAGAATAAAGGACGCTACCAGCTGCGGCGCCAGTCCCGTTCCTGCACCACCGCCGAGGGTTCTACACTGTCTCTGAAAGCTCAGTGGAATGAATGTTGGCTAAATCGGACAAGCTCACCATTCAAACAGATGGTCACAGCCGTCAGCAATAAACCGTTCTGTTTCACCACTCACATGACAGACAACAAGCATTTCGTATAGGTACGACATGCAGAATGTAATGACCTTCCACAAATTAGAAGTGGACACACAGTAAGACTCAGACCAGCTTCTTCCTCACGGCAGGCCTACAAGGATGGTGAGGGGACTGGAACATCTCTCCTATGAGGAGAGGCTGAGGGAGCTGGGCTTGTTCAGCCTGAAGAAGAGAAGGCTGAGAGGGGACCTTATAAATGCTTACAAATATCTGAAGGGTGGGTGTCAGGAGGATGGGGCCAGACTCTTTTCAGTGGTGCCCAGCGGCAGGACAAGGGGCAATGGGCACAAACTGAAGCAGAGGAAGTTCCAGCTGAACACAAGGAAGAACTTCTTCCCTCTGAGGGTGACGGAGCACTGGCCCAGGTTGCCCAGGGAGGCTGTGGAGTCTCCTTCTCTGGAGATATTCAAGACCCGCCTGGACAAGGTCCTGTGCAACCTGCTCTGGGTGACCCTGCTTCGGCAGGAGGGTTGGACTAGATGACCCACAGAGGTCCCCTCCAACCCCTACCATTCTGTGATTCTGTGAAGCCCACCTGTTACACGCGACGTGGTCCTCCTTTAATGATTTATTTAAACAGAAGCAATGAAAAGGTTCAGCTTTTCAGTTTAGACTCCGATAATCACTCAGACAGAGGATGAAATGTGGAAAGAATATGGAAAGCCTATTTGGTGCAGAAAAATCAGCACCAAGGAAGAGAATTAAAACTACCACTCGAAAAATCAGTAAAGCAAAACGTGGAATCATTTTTGTCATGTCATAGGCAGACACTGAATTGCTATTTTTTGAAAGAATTAAAAGCGGTATAAAGTTTTTCATAATCCTTAGACATTTTCAAAAAGCATTACAAAAACCAGTTCCAAAGAGAAACAGAGAGGTTTTTGTATAACAGCTATTATTAAAAACAAATATTTAAAGTAAAAAAAAAAAAAAAGAAAAGTTCCCCAGCAGGAAGCACATTGCATGTGCTTCTATTACAAGACTTTCAGTGTTGAATCTGTCAGAATAAAAATGTGTCTCAAAGAGAATCAAAATGCTTTGCAGTAAATGGTCATTAACAGTTTGGTAAATCACATCCTATACAGTCATATATGAAGCGCAGAACCTGCTTTTCATAAATATTTCAGTATGCAAAGCCAGGAATACTTCAAGCAGCACCACCAGTGATTTATGCTGTCCACATGATATTTAGCTTCAGACTAATTAATTGCATCCTCCATAATGGCCAAATATGCAGCTTTCTGAATGACGACTGTAAAAAGACTAGGAAGAATTTATTGCTATTCTTCGAAGTACATTCTGAACACATTTATTCTTAAGTAGCTAAGTCAAAACATACTTTTTTTTAAAAGTAAATTTAAAAATGGATTTGGATAGGTTTCTCTTCTCTTAGCAGCCAGAAAGCTACAAGTTTTCTATGCAAGCATGCCGAGTGCCTGCATTGAACAAGAGCAAGAAAAACTGAGCGTGAAGGAAAACTCCAGCTTCCTTAGAAACCCCTCTGCTACATCTAATTCATTATTTAATAAATCATAGAATCATAGGTTGGAAAAGACCTCTAAGATCATCAAGTCCAACAATCCACCCAACACCACCATGCCTGCTAAACCATGCCCTCAAGTGCCTTATTTACACGTTTTGAACCCCTCCAGGGATGGGGACTCCACCACTGCCCTGGGCAGCCTGTTCCAACGCCTGACCACTCTTGCAGCAAAGACATTTTTCCTAACATCCCATCTAAACCTCCCCTGATGCAACCTGAGGCCATTGCCTCTCATCTTAGCACTAGTTACTTGGGAGAAGAGACCAACTCCCACCTCACTACACTCTCTTTTCAGGTAGTTGTAGAGAGCCATAAGGTCCCCCCTCAGTCTCCTCTTCTCCAGACTGAACAGCCCCAGCTCCCTCCGCCGCTCCTCATCAGACTTGTTCTCCAGACCCCTCACCAGCCTCGCTGCCCTGCTCTGGACACACTCCAGCCCCTCAATGTCCTTCTTGTGGTGAGGGGCCCAGAACTGAACACAGCACTCCAGGTGCAGCCTCACCAGCGCCGAGCACAGGGGCACGATCCCCTCCCTGCTCCTGCTGGCCACACCATTCCTGATCCAAGCCAGGATGCTGTTGGCCTTCTTGGTCACCTGGGCACACTGCTGGCTCATGTTCAGCTGGCTGTCGACCAACACCCCAAGGCCATTCTCCTCCGGGCAGCTCTCCAGCTACTGCTCCCCAAGCCTGCAGCGCGCTGCATGGGGTTGGTGTGACCCAAGGGCAGGACCCGGCACTTGGCCTTGTTGAACCTCACACAGTTGACCTCGGCCCATCGATCCAGTCTGTCCAGATCCCTCTGCAGAGCCTTCCTACCCTCCAGCAGATCGACACTCCCGCCCAGCTTGGTGTCATCTGCAACCTCACAGAGGGAGCACTCAATCCCCTCATCCAGATCATTGATACAGATGTTAAACAAGACCGGACCCAGAACTGAGCCCTGGGGGACACCACTTGTGACCAGCCGCCAACTAGATTTAGCTCCATTCACCACCACTCTCTGCGCTTGGCCATTTAGCCAATTCTTTATCCAGTGAAGCGTACACCCACCCAAACCATGGGCAGCCAGTTTCTCCAGGAGGATGCTGTGGGGAACAGCGTCAAATGCCTTACTGAAGTCCACGCAGATGACATCCACATCCTCACCTTCATCCACTAGGCGGGTCACCTGGTCATAGAAGGAAATCAGGCTGGTCAACCAGGACGTGCCTTTCATGAACTCATGCTGGCTGACCCTGATCCCCTGGTTGTCCTTCACATGCCCAGCGAGCACACTCAGGATGAATTGCTCCATAATCTTGCCCGGCACCGAGGTCAGGCTGACAGGCCTGTAGTTCCCAGGATCCTCCTTCTGGACCGTTCTTGTAGATAGGTGTTGCACTGGTGATCCTCCAGTCATCTGAGGCCTCCCTTGTTAGCCAGGACTGCTGACAGATGATGGAGAGTGGCTCTGCCAGCTCCTCTGCCAGTTCCCTCAGCACTCTTGGGTGGATCCCATCTGACCCTATAGACTTGTAAGCATCCAGATGGCACAGCAGGTCGTTAACTGCTTCCTCCTGGATTATGGGAGTTTTGTTCCACTCTCCTTCCCTACCTTCCAGCACTGGGAGCTGACTACCCTGGAAATAACTAGTCTGACTATTAAAGACTAAGGCAAAGAAGGCATTAAATACCTCAGCCTTTCCTCATCTTTGATGGCAATATTTCCCCTCGCATCCAATAAGGGATGGAGACTCTCCTTGACCCTCTTATTATTGTTGATGTATTTGTAAAAACATTTTTTGTTGTCCTTTACAACAGCGGCCAGCCTGAGTCCTAGCTGGGCTTTTGCCTTTCTAATTTCCTCTCTGCACAACCTAACGAGACCCCTACACTCCTCTTGAGTCGCTTGCCCTTTCTTCCGTAAGTGGTAGACTGTCCTTTTTTTCCCCGAGTCCCAGCAAGAGCTCACTGTTCAGCCAGGCTGGTCGTCTTCCCCGCCAGTTCGTCTTGCGGCACATGGGGACAGCCTGCTCCTGTGCCTTTAAGACTTCCTCACTGCAGAATGTCCATCCTGCCTGGACCCCTTTGCCCTTCAGAACTCTCTCCCAGGCGACCTTCTCAACCAGCATCCTGAACAGACCAAAGTTTGCCCTCCAAAAGTCCATGGTGGTGATTTTGCTGGCCCCCCTCTTTACTTCACCTCGAACCAAGAACTCTATCATTTCATGGTTGCTAAGCCAAACACAGCCTCCAATCACCGCATCTCCCACCAGTCCTTCTCTGTTAGTAAACAGCAGGTTTAGAGAGGCATCTCCCCTGGTAGGCTCACTTACCAGCTGCGTCAGGAAATTATCTTCCACACTCTCCAGGAACCTCCTAGACTGTTTACTGTCCGCTGTGTTGTATTTTCAGCAGATGTCCAGTAAGTTAAAGTCCCCTGTGAGAACAAGGGCTAGCGATTGTGAGACTTCTGCCAGCCTCTTGTAGAAAACTTCATCTACTTCTTCATCCTGGTTGGGTGGTCTATAACAGACCCCCAGCAGGATGTCTGCCATGTTGGCCTTCCCCTTCATCTTTATCCATAAGCATTCAACCTTGTCATCGCAACCATTGAGCTCTATACAATTGAAGCAGTCCCTAACGTACAGAGCCACCCCACCGCCTCTCTTTCCTCGCCTGTCCCTTCTGAAGAGCTTACAGCCATCCATCGCAGCACTCCAGTCATGAGAGTCATCCCACCATGTTTCTGTGATGGCGACCAAGTCATAGCTGTCCTGCTGTACAACGGCTTCCAGCTCCTCCTGTTTCTTGCCCACGCTGAGAGCAGGCAGATGCACTTGAGCTGGGCTATCGATCTCACCTGTGTGTGTATATATATATACGTATATCTCTAGAGATAGATAGATATATATATGGATATCTGTGCAATTCCAGAAAGCTTCACTCTACAAGCAGGCTGGTAAGAGTTTTAGGACTTCGACAAGTAATTTCTAAGGCAATAAAACTCAAATTATGTCAATGAGAGTTGAGCAGTAAAGACTAAAGTATCAGCCTCCAAACAATAGTTTAAAAAATAAAAAAAGGTTAAAAAGCTATTCTGATGTGCACGATAGCCTTTATTTTACACTTCCTCTAGAAATTAATTCAGCATAGAAATTCTACTTAAGATATCTTGGCAAGCACAATCTAGCAATTAGATTGCAAAGTACAGTCCCCCCTAGTTTTGCACGTACATACGTTATTTACCAGGAGATGCTTTCCCAAAAGTGTAATAGGGGCAGCGAATGGACAAGCACAGCCAGAAAAGGAACTGAGCAAACGAGGCAGACAAACCTGCCCATCAGTACTGGTGATGAGGAAACCAAGACAACAGGGTAGGGTTCATTTCCAGCCCTGGGTTACAGATGCCAATCAGCCCAAGCCAGGATTTATAAACATAATCCAGTAGTTTGGCAGACAGGCAAATAATTAAGCTTCACTTGTCTGGAACACACGGGTTTGGCTGGTTTGGGCTGAAAAGCAGTTCTCTTCCCTGCTGTAACAGAACCTGCTGATTTTATAAGGCAGGTCTGCTCAGCAGTAAAGCACAAGACCTTCAGCGATTTTCCCAGAACCATTCTGTCTTAGGCTACAGAAATACCTGCAGGCTAGAAGAATGCAAAGCTCACATAAAATATCACTTGGTTTCAAATCTGTTTATTGCGAGTGACTAACCCAATCATGATTGATGCTAGAACATCTGTCATGAAAGTTGTTTTCACCACCGTTTCAGGTAAAATTCCATGACCTCTGTGCCCCTTTCTTGCCTATCTGTAAAACGGCAGGAACAGTCGACCATTTTTACAGAAGCGTTCTGATGCCCTCAGAAGAAAGTTACTGTGTAAAGGACAAATTAGTACTATTCATCCTGAAATGCTAATAAATAGCATTACTTGTCAATGCTTCTCTTATCCAATGGGAAAAACATATTTTTGAGCATCTCTAAAAATATGAAAGGGTTTTTGTCAAATCTCCTTTACAGGGAGCACTGACAGCTCTCAGCGCAGTAAGCCAAGCCTGATTTTTGCACTACATCTGCAATATCCTTTATACTTGGGCAGCTGGCACAAAGTGAGAAAATTCATTAACATGCTAATGATGTGTCCTATTTAAAATTCCAGCTCTGATTATTGTGTGATTAAGTCTCTTCCCTTGACGTCTGCTTCTTTATATCTCTGCATTACTGTGAGAAATCAACAATTATTAATGAAGTAAAAAAAATAGGTGACCAATTTCTACACAAGACAAACCTACACACATATTCTAGCATTTCAATTTTTTTGTTTAATGTTTTCCAGGCAAAGTTCTATTATCTTTGGGGGGAAAAAAAAAACCCAAAACATTTCAAAATAAGTTTTCAGGAAGCTCACAGGCACAGAAGATCACAGTTCAACTGCCAGATGACATAGAAGTAGCCACGTGTAGGAATACCTGTGCAGAAGGTTTAAAGTTGCTATATTAAAAAAATAAGGAGGGCTCCTGACACAGAGAAAGCAGAAGATTATTCCCTGGAAATAATATGGAAGCAAAAATGAGAGGTGACAACAGCTCCAGTAAATACAATTATCTCTCCTGGTGAAAAATGAAGCATCTATTTTCTACACTGAAAAACACATAAACCCACTAACTTATTTAAACTAGCATAAACCTGCAAAGACAAGCAGACTAAGGGACCTCTTTCGCTACGTTATTTTCAGTAACCTACGTTTAGTTTATGGATGGACGCCTATTTCATAAAGAGTCGAGCCAAAGCGTAGCACAACCGTGCTGCAAGGAGGAATCCCAGGTATGTCTCTACGGCACGCCAGGACACGGACCAGCCAGCCCAGCCCGGATCGTTCTTGCTGTTTAAGCTGGCATGGCTAATTTGGGCTGAAGGGCTCCCTAACGAACTCCAGGCAGACACACAGTAAAAAAAGCTGGAGGACAGCAACATCCTCAGTTAGCAGAGTTAGAGGGAGAGAGGATTTCTCTCTCTGGCTCACAGTTACAGAGGGAGAAGCCAAACTAACCAGGAATGGGCCACACCAGGCAACGGGTCCAACCACTCACACCGATTTACCCCCCAGCACAGAGCAGCCGAGCCCGTGCTGCGCTACCAAGCTCAGGCAGTGAAAGGGTTTCAGGAGCCATTTTCCTGCCAGACCATGCTCTCCCAGCATCACGGTGTCACCAACAGAAGCGGGTCAGCATATTCCCCACCCCTGCCGTGTCACTCATGCCAATGTTGGCACTCGCCCCACGCACCGGTGCGTCCCATGGGCATGCTAACGCCCTGCTCACATCAGGGTTCTACTCAGGAGCGAGCTGTGTATGGGATGGGGCAGGAACTGGAGGAAAAGGCAAAACCACCCGTCTCAGCAGCAACACAGATTTTATTGCCTGAAATGAACCACAAAGCCTGAGGCCGTGCAGTAAATCAGCTTGACTACCCCAACGCAAATCGCGCTTTCATAGTATCACAGAATCATTAAGGTTGGAAAAGACCTCTAAGATCATCAAGTCCAACCGCCAAATGCAATGATCTCCACTTCTTTTGAATGACAGCAAAGCCAAATGGTAACAAAATTGTATTCCAATCATTTATACTTCACTCTCCAAACATGAAAGTACTGCACAAAATACCAGTTGGTTTGTACAAGTGGATGCCATCTTTAAGGTGCGATCTGTTTAGTGTTTTCCAGGGAGTATGAGAAGGCTTCTATTCAGCTAAACACATTGGTATCAAAATCTTGCTAGTGTTCTCAAACCTAAGTGAGTTTCCAATTGTTAAAGGAGAAAACAGTGTAGATTACATGCAAGGGGGACAATTATATGCATGGATTACACGCATGGACAAGGAAAAGGGAAGATCTCAGACTTCAATGTATATATCTCTGACTAGTATGTGCTTGGTAAGAGTTTTATTTTACACAAGGATGAATTTCTCCTTATGCCTACAGAATCACAACAAATTAAAAGAACAACCTACATAGTAAACACTCAGTGTTTTGCCATTGATTGTCACAAATTGTAGGACATGAGGGGTCAGGCCAAGAAGACACCTCATTATGGCTCCATAAATTCAAAGGGGAAAAAAGAATCTATGAACTGCAACCAGTTGTGCTGCTTCAGCAACAGTTTTACACAGGTTTTGTTTAAAACCCCGCTGAAGAAAAACACAAATGAGAAGTGACTGTGTATTACAGGAAGTTTAATTGTCCTAGAGACAAAGGAGCAACAAAATGGATAGCTCGGAAGGTCAGAACCTCCTTCCACTCACTTGCAAATCCAAGCAGTAAGGAAGTATTGCCTGATGGGGGTTTGAATCACATGGCTGAGAAAAACGCACTACTTAGAGGAATCATTTTTTAAATTTTTAACCACACAGATTCTAAGAAAGTTCTTACCTAGTAGAGTGTCAGTGTACATACACATATTCCTCTACACATCTTTAAAATACTGTCTTAGACGTATTCCATTTCCGACAAAACTTTTTTCATAAAATAGCTCTTGCCTATCCACTTGCCTACAAAGAAACTTCATATAACTTTTAAAACAGAGGTAATTTCCTCAACCAACCTACTGTTCATAAGATCCTGAAAAGGAAATAACATATCAAACCCCTAGGGCTTTAAAAATGCTCTCAGATTTATACTTAGAAGTAACTATAGTAACTGCACATTTGCAGTCAATTAAACATTATTCAGCTTTTTCATTTAATCAAGCAGCAAGGCCACTTGACCTGCTTAAGTTCAGGGGAGGGTACAGCAGACAAGAGGACAAGCCAAGTCATTCCTAGACTTTGCTATTTCGTTGTCAGCAGCTTTCCCAGCAACTGGACATAACTTCCCCAGTTCCACTGTGATGCTACAACCCAAGCACACTGCTTCTGGTTACAGGTGAGCTGTGTTTACCAAGCTGTTCTGCCCCCTCTCCTCAGACATAAATTTATGAAGAGAACTTTTGCCTTCAGAACCAGGCATCCCTTGCACCTCATACATTCAGACTCATCACCAAATATGTTATGCATATAACAAATTGTATTTGTTATATATATGTGTATAACAAAATGTAGTTATATATACTAAACACGGTTCTAATGTCACAGCCAACTGCATCTACTGCTTCCACATAAAAGACTACCTGTGCTTCTCTGTATGTGAACAAATGCACAGGATCACCATCATTATTACAAAAACAGGTTTAGAAAATAAAGTTACTGAGAGCTGGGCTAAGACAGATCTCCAAAAGCTATATATTGCTGAGATATCCCTTCTCCCTCTCAACCTCCCCCACCTCCAGAGGAAACAGCTGACAGTATATCCAGTATATTGCTTATCTAGGTCCTGGCCAGACTTTCCTCCAACAAATTGGTATTTCTTGTGAAATGCAGGATAGTTCATCAAACCCAGCAGACTTGTAGATGCTCAGGACTGAGCAAAAGCTGTAACAGCCCGAGAACTACTTACCAAAGGCAGCCTCTCCTTGTTCAAGTTCTTGTTTCAGTCTGGTGTAATCATCTTTAATTCTCTCTAATTTTCGGACGTTTCTGGTACTCAGAACCAACAGTTCATTGAGAAGTCCTTCCAGCCCCTCCTTCTCAGATGTTAATGATCTTATTTCTTCTGTGAGATCCTTCGCAGTACTGAAATTACTTCCTGCGTGTTTTGGGGGAGGGGGAAGAGGGAGGAAAGAGACCATGAAGCAGACACTTGCAACATCAGTAGGTTACACAGCAAACACGGGAAATGAAGCAACTAGACTTCCCAACAGCAACTGAGGGACCACTTTGGGAATAAAAAAAGGAAACTGCTTTGCAAGCATTCAAATCATTAATATACTACAGTAAGAATCATAATTATAGGGGATTTAACCTCATACACACAGAAGTAGTCTTTTATTAACTACTGATACCATTTACATTTTTGAAGAAAACCTGTTCCTAAGGGTCCACGCTTCAGAAAACGTCATACTGTAATTCACTGACCATGGCGGTGTGATCTGTCAGACCATATTCCGGTTTTGGAGGACACCTCAACTCACAAGACTTTTGAAATATGTGCTATTAACCTGCTAGACCTTGAGGTATTTCCTCCTTGAACAAAAGCAGCACTATGCCGTTGTTCGTAACGTTATAAGGTTGTTCGTAAATGACATGCAGCCCACGCAAAGACCATCAGGAGATGTTCTTCTGAGAGAACGTATTTAAAAGTCACAACTCTCCGCTTCTGGCTCTCACTGAAGCATGAAACCTCGGAGACGGACAGAATACCTCAGTAGCACCAGCTCATACTGTTCTGTGGGCTTTAAAACAGGTTCGCCTCCTTTGGACAGGGATCCAGAGTCAAAAGTTCAGTTCCCAACCCTCACAGTGTAGCCTCGTAACATTTTCCCACTTAACGTTGCTGAAAACCATTTTTCTAAAGCTGGAGAGGAACATTTCTTGACTTCAGAGAAGTCTTAAGTATAAACAGACAATGACAGTGAGATGCTCCGCTATTAAATGATTTTTAAATAGCAGCAGGGTAACTATTACAATGCTACGTTTATACAGCTGTACCTGTGTCTTTTCACTGATTCAGCTACATGGGTGGGGGGAACACCAAACACAAAACTCTACAAAAGACCCCAGTTTAATCTAAAGAATACTTGACAAAAATAATTTCCATGTAGACTTGCCCAGTACAAAAGATCTCTAGCACAAGATCTAAACTGTAGCATCATCGTAATTTAGCAAAAATTTGGTAGTACGATCTAATAAGTCAAGGCATCTAGTAAGTAAGAGCACTTTGCAAATTTAGCCTTGAAGCAAATATTAATGTAAACTGCATTCAGTCACACATATAAGATGTCTCATCAGCTTCTGATGTATACACAATGATTTTAGATGCAGAAATAACCTTATAACATCTGAATAATGGTGGTGGTATTAAGGCGTCCTTTGGCTTTTGTTTCAAGAATATAATAAACTGCTGCTTATACACAGATCAATTAAAAAGTCTATTTTAGAAAATTAAGACATAATCCAAAACGTCAAATCCACATCAGAGTACCCCAAATTGTGGCACTACATCTTTTTTACCTGGTGTCTCTAAAGTGTTGGTCACAAAGTCTTAAAGAGGAATGGTTTGGCTGTCACACGTTTCCAGAAGGGTGAAACACAGCAGCAAGATAAGCAAGACAAAAGTCACTGCAAAAATGGCAAGTATCCCGATGCTTCTAAGGCAATGAGGCTTACGATTAAACAGCGCACCTTCACCTCAACTCACCCCAAGCATCAACGCACAAGAGCCTTAATAAAACATGAAGGCGAGAGATTCTTCATTAGAACCTGGAGCCTCCATTCCGTTTCCGAAGACAGCAAGGAGAAAGGCAGGATATTACATATGAAAGTTTTATACATATTGAATGGATCTTTATTCCCAGCGGTGAAGTTTACATCAAAACTGAGGCTGTGAGGAAATGGCATCAGACAAATGCCCAAAAGCCAAAATTGCCCGATGCAGCTCCCCTGACAGCAGAAACATCTGGAACTCTGCAGTGGAAATTCAGACGAGCGTATACAAACTCAAGCACCGCAAGTGCCATCAGTGAGCTTCTGACCTCAATCACAGCAACCAAAATAACTGCTTTCTAAATGCCTTAAGAAGGTTGATTTAAAAATTAATACATAATCCCTAGCTGTCAGCATTAAAAAACATGCCCTCCTGGGGTTTTTTGTTTAAGAGACAAAGTCACACTGGATGTTACAGAAACATTCTGAAGACACGTGTCAAAATGTTCTATTCTGCCAATATCCTGAAAATGTTAAAATTCTTCTCTTTGATGATAAAATAATTATTTTGCCTAAGTGAACAAAACTCTTCCTTTGTAAACCACTCAGAGCTATGTTTCATACAGCCATACCACTGGGAGAGTTCTAGTTGGGTGACATTAGGCAAACAAAGTCAAACCAGGAAACTCAAAAATCACTGAAACTCACAAGACTGCTCTCTCAGAAAATCTGTACAGAGACAACAAAACTAAGGAATTAATAGTCTAAGACCAAAGCCGAGCTTCTGGTCCAAACCAAGACATGAGACAGGGATTCTGTGAAGGGGACTGAAGGGCAAAATGCCACCTTTCCCATCCTTCCCTGTCTCACAGTGATGCTTACTCACCGTGTGCAACTTTAGCCACTGTATACACATTCATATACACAGAATGGGTACAAACTGGCACGCCAAAGGTGGAAACCCACAAGTTCAGAAAACTGTTTATAAATATCTAGGCTAGAAAGTCTGCTGCTCTATCAATCTTATATCTATTCCATTTCAATCTGAATAAATACATGGAATCAACAGTGCTTGGATAAAATAGGAAGGAGGGGAACAGGAGGAATAACCATGTGAAGTAAAGTTGAGATTATAATAAAATCTGAAGCATTCACATGAACTTGGCCAAACTGGTTATAATTCTACAAGTACAACACCAAAAATTCGTATTTTCACTTTCCAGGTAATTTGAAGTATCCAGTGCTTTGAACAGGTTGAATAACATGCTTACAGTACACTGTCGTTAGGAGCTGAGTATGTACACTTAACTTCAGGGGCTGAACCTTACCGTTCACTCAAAAGACAGCAACAAAACCCCAGTTTAAACTTCCTCCTTAATCTTACCCTCTGGGGCTCTCTCCTCACAAGCATCCTTCATCCCCCACTCTCTACAGATGGTGACATTAGGGTAAGCTCCAAGGGCTTGATGTGAAGGCCAAAAATATCAGCCAAATCAAGCAAAACAACCCAAACTGGAAAAATTAATTAAAAAAAACCAAAACATCCCCAGGCACAAAGTGGTTATATACTTGCTTTTACTGACTGTAAACAAACAGTATATTTACCTTATTTTCCTCTGTTCCCAAAGGGGCTGAGGGAGCTGGGGCTGTTAAGTCTGGAGAAGAGGAGGCTGAGGGGGGACCTTATCGCTCCCTACAACTACCTGAAAGGAGGTTGTGGTGAGGTGGGGGTTGGTCTCCCAACTAACTACCGATAGGACGAGAGGCAATGGCCTCAAGTTACATCAGGGGAGGTTTAGATTGGATATTAGGAACAATGTCTTTACTGAAAGAGTGGTCAGGCACTGGACCAGGCTGCCCAGGGCAGTGGTGGAGTCCCCATCCCTGGAGGGGTGCAAAAAACATGTGGATGTGGCACTTGGGGACATGGTTTAGCAGGCATGGGGGTGTTGGGGTGACGGTTGGACTCAAATGATCTTAAGAGATCTTTTCCAACCTTAATGATTCTATACTACTGCTAAATAGTGCTCTGCATATCAAGTATAGAAGGGTGGTGAAACCCTGGCCCAGGTTGCCCAGAGAAGTGGTCGATGCCCCATCCCTCGGAACATTCAAGGCCGGGTTAGACAGGGCTCTGAGCAACCTGACCCAGCTGAAGATTAAATTTAGGGCTACAAGGATGGTGAGGGGACTGGAATATCTCTCCTATGAGGAGAGGCTGAGGGAGCTGGGCTTGTTCAGCCTGAAGAAGAGAAGGCTGTGAGGGGACCTAATATATACTTAGAAATATCTGAAGGGTGGGTGTCAGGAGGATGGGGCCAAGCTCTTTTCAGTGGTGCCCAGCACAGGACAAGAGGCAATGGGCACAAACTGAAGCAGAGGAAGTTCCAGCTGAACATGAGGAAGAATTTCTTCCCTCTGAAGGTGACGGAGCCCTGGAACAGGCTGCCCAGGGAGGTTGTGGAATCTCCTTCTCTGGAGATATTCAAGACTCGCCTGGACAAGGTCCTCTGCGGCCTGCTGTAGGTGACCCTGCTTCAGCAGGAGGGTTGGACTAGATGACCTACAGAGGTCCCTTCCAACCCCAAACATTCTGTGATTCTGTGAAGATGTCCCTGCTCACTGCATGGGCGTTGGACTAGATGACCTCTAAAGGTCCCTTCCAACCCACAGCACTTTAGGATTCTATGATTTTCTCTATACATAGTTACATGGCACAAACTCACGTCCATTGTAACAGTTCATTGTCAGATTTTACTATATTGGGCAGATTGTTGCCTATTTAGTAGCCTCAAACTAATATATCATTATTTTGATACCATTTGCCAGCAACAAACTGACTAAAATATGGTTTGAAATCTGTCCCATTTTGTAAAAACCAAAAAATGTGTTATTATTTAAGCTTTGTTAAATATTTCCGCTTCAAAATACAAGACAAAGTTAATGGCCCACAACTTTTTCACTCACACTTTTTCTCATATTTATGCCAGAAGTTACACATGCTCATAGTTTCCATTACTCATACCTGAAGCAGAGAGGTACGTCCCATTCCCACTGAAACTATGCTCATGGTAGTACAAGCAAAGGAACCATTTTTGCACAACAGTAAAGAATTCCTACTAGATATTGGCTTGAATGCAGGAAAGAACAGACTGATCATTATTTATAACTATCTACAAGGCAATTCTTCAGAGACTAACGCTACCTTTAATAATACATAAGAAAGTGAAAATTTACTTTTTAGCTTAGGGCGTTTGCCACCGTGGTATTTATCAATGGCACTGGAATCCAAATCTGAGAAATCTCCACGCTGTGATTAACGAGAATACAAACTGATTCCAACACCAGAAAAGAAATTTAAGAAAATAAATATAATTCAGCTGCTCACAAAGAAAAGAGAAAAAGCTAAAAACATGAGAGAAATGTAAGATTTTGGAAGCACTGCCAGTGTGCTTGCACCTCTGAAAAAACAAACAGCAAATGTGGGGCAGTCTACCATCTCCTGAAACATTTTACAGGATTTCAGCATATTTGAATCACAATTACTGTTTTTAAGCAATAACATGTGCCAACACTTTTATGAAGCATAATGCAACTGAATGATTGATGTGATCCTGAAAGGTAAAGTGAGAAAATCCATCTAGAAGCAGGCGACAGACCCCACAGACACACGCTTGGAGGAGGAATTATCTGCCACAGAAAGCCTCTTGCACCCAGACCGAATCAGTCACCACAGGCTAAACCCAGGAATCAAAAAAGGGGGGAGGGGGGAAGAAAAAAACCCAACAACTATAACATTTTAAATCAGCAATATCATCTCAAAAGCTCAAGTGGAAACTATCAATGAGAAAAAGCACAAGAAGCCCTGAAGAAAAAGGCAGCAGCTTGGAAGATGGCAATTCAGCAAAAACTGCGACACAACCCGTCCCGAGAAGCAACAGCTGCCGATGAGTGCTGGGCCTCCAGATGCCCTCAAGAGCCCATGCTGGGGGTGACAAGCCTAGCCCAGGAGCATGTTAGTCCCAGCAATTTACTACATGCACTAGCCAATATATGGTTGTGGCAAGTCACGTATCGACAAGGTAAAGGATGCCCAACTGAAAGTGCCTCCAAGGCTCAAGGGTCACCCAATAGCACCTACACGCGTGCACACAGGCTTCCCTACGCAACCACTTCTCCCTCCCTTGTAGCTCCCACTCACCTTACACCTTTCAATTTTTGGTTCTCTTACACCTCCCCTCTCTTGCCTTTCCTCCACTCACTACAACTACCAGTGAAGAGGAAGGGACATGCTGAGGGGCAGGAAACACCCCAGACCTGATCTCCATGATCTTGAGGGCTGCATGAAATCATCGCTCTCCTTGCCAACAAAGAAAGCAACCCATAGAAGGATCAGGGAGAGAAATATTCACGTCACCCAGGTTTAGGCACCAAAAGTGCACACGTTGAGGTTCAGAGGCTTGTCACCTTGGCTCCCTGGACAGTCAGTGGAAAGAGGGACATCACTGTCCCCTTCCACAGGGGTTTTCTCATCTCCTCTCCAAACCACAGCACGGCCTTTCCATGGGGCGAGAGCACCTTCCCTTCACAGCTCTCCCCATCTAACATTACTCCTTTGAGTACAAATCTGCAGAAAAAGAACAGCAAAGAGATTACTTGACCCTCTCTCCCGCTCCAGGGATAGCAGCTTAGGCAACAGGAGAGAAAAAGAGTAAGTTGTTACGTGACTGACTGACTTCTGCAAGCAAAGCAATGATTTTCTGCTGTCTGGTCGCATACCACGCTGGAACTTCAGCTACAAAAAATTATCCTTGAAGTTCACTGCAAGCCAGTAACATCCAGAAGTCTCAGCTGGAAATGAGACGAAAAGGCAAACAGCATAGCTATCTGCAGCCCGTGTGACTGTTTGGGAGTTGGTTTGGGGGGCTCACTGGTATTATTTTTAAAATGAGTTAACAAGCTTGCCAAAAAGTACATCACTTGCAGCAATACACAGCAGTAAATTTCACTTCATGGAGCATAAAGTGACCATTGTGGGAAGACACCTCAATACACAGCATTGCACGCTGGAGCCAGGCATCATGATATGGGTGTGAAGAAGAATTAATCTCATTATGCCTCCGAGCCATCAACCCAGACCATTGCTGGAACCAAGAATCTGAAAGCGGGGAACCAGCTATGTCATCTGACAGGACACAGACCTCTAGCAGACTCCAATTCATCAAAAAACTAAGCCTTCACGAGAAGGCACAGAGAGGCATTGGTACGGTATGATACCGGTAAATCTCCTAAGGGGAGGTTTAGAATAGGTATCAGGAAAAATGTCTTTACTGGAAGAGTGGTCAGGCATCGGAACAGGCTGCCCAGGGAGGTGGTTGAGTCCCCATCCCTGGAGGTGTTTAAAAAACTTGTAGATGTAACACTTCAGGACATGGTTTAGTAGCAACAGTGGTGTTGGGCGGATGGTTGGCCTCAAATGATCTTAGATATCTTTTCCAACCTATGATTCTATGATTCTATTTTTGCCTCTAAGACTAGCTGGGTTCTCCGACTGTTATCAAACAACAGTTCTCAGAAACAGGACAGGTAAAAAGAAACAGGCACACCATTGCCTCCCAATGAAAGACAAATTAAGAGCTGGACGTAGCAAGTTTGGGGAAGATCTCAACATCACGTCAAGAACTTTACGTCCATACATATTTCTGCATGAAGTGACAGAATACAGCACAGGCACGGAAACAAGACGTCCACGTTACCAAAACACACAGACATGGCTGAAAATGTCCTTCAGCCTGCACTGACATCTCTGATCCCTCTCCAACGTGCTCATTCCCAGCAGGACTGCTTAGCACCAAAGCTGGAAGGCTGGGAGCTTTTTTGTTACAGTCGCTTTCCGAGCCGTGCAGAAATTGCCCTAAATGAGTATCAAAGAGCAGGCAAACAGGCAACAGTCCCAGCATTAAGTTTTGTGAAAATAAGCTACCTAGTATTTATGCCATGCTATTTATAATCTACACCTCTACACCGACATAAGGAAAAAACCTTTTTATTTCTACTGCTGGAAATCACCCCACAACAGGATTTCCAATCAGCTCCCACTTGCAGGTATTCAATGAAATAGAAGTAGTGCTTACTTATAGGATGATGACACAAGATCTCTTACTAGTGTAGACAGTTATAAGATCAGAAGTAATACTTTTTTTTTTTTAGCTACTGACAAATCACCTCATTGTAACTTCTGTGTTTAGATCTAATTCATCTTTGCGAAGACGTAAGGAAAGTTAATGACTTGTATTTCAGATAACTACCTAGTGAATTCAGTTTTTCATTCATGTCTGCTTAGCTCCCTGCCAGCCACGTTTTGGCTATCTAGTCCCACGCTATTACGCATTCTCAAGAGGAAAAGAATTCACAGAGTATACGAAGACACTGTAAAATGTATCAAACAAGCTCTTTTATTCAAATTTAGGAACTGGACGAAACTATGACTGAAAATTAATTTTAGTTCACATCCTCCCTCCTCTTCCCAGATTATTTTCTAAGGAAAAATGGAAACCACACCATTTCTCATGTATGATTTTTTCTCCTGCAAAACAGCCTAAAGTAGGAAAACAGATTTTAATAATACTTCCACAGTTACATTCACACTTGCTTACACATCATCCTATTTTAATTTTCTTACTGGTTTAGGATTATTTCATCTGCAATTTATTCCCCCAAAAAATTTCATGCTGCATAGACACACGATGCTAACAGCAAGAACAGAGTATCGTGTACTGCCATATTCTTCCCATAACTCATGACAAAACTGTTTTAAGTATGTTAAGAGCTATCGTAAGAAGCAACTGTTATAATAATCATATGTAGGCTTCCAAGCACCGACATTAAGATGTTTTGTTTTTTTTTTAAAAAAAAAAAAAAATCTACTAAATGCTAAAAACCATAAGATTTCATCGATAAGTATTTACAAATGTGTATGTCAACAGCAGCATCTCATGCAATCAGGAGTACTTGTCAGCTGTAATTAGCTAAAGCTACTGACTTAAAACAGTGAACAATATAGTAAAATTCAATAATTATGTTTGGAGAAAAATTCTGGACTAGCATCTCCGGAGTATTAGCTGCAAGTTATTTATCACAACAGGCAAATGCCAATCAGAAGTAAGGGAGTTCTTGATATAAAGGATCTGAACTGTAGCTGCCGACAAAAATACCTCTTGAGCATTTCAGTTCGGGCTTCTTTATTTTTCCATATGAAACCTCACTGGGATTTAATTACTCTATTTATTCTATGGCCTTCAATAATCCAAATATTCACAAACCTTCCTTCATTCTCCTACAAATTTAATTTCATACTTCTTCCAGGACAAAATAAAAGGGAGGAGAGACATTTATATCTGTAGCATCATCTCTTATGTCTTTACAGTATCATTTATTATAGTCTTAAAACCAAAGGTATTCTATTGACAGGCCTAATAGAATTGTTATGCTCACATTGCATTTATTTTGGTATTTTTCTCTCAAAACAAGATCAGCTATATTCTTGTATTTTCTGGTGCGAATACACCAATACTGTAAATCAATGTTTTTGGAATAGAAAGTATAAGTTCACACAGAAGATGAATGTTGCCTGAAGCTGTCAGGGTAGCCATTAAAGGCTGAGGTATATATCATGCTTTTCAAGTCACTACATCATTAAGTCATCACACATTAGCTCTGAAAACTAATGTATCAATAACTACATTCTTAAGCTCATCTAACTTTACTTTTGGGATACATGAATCCAGATGTGCGCAGCTGCATTCAGTTACCTTTTTGCTTTCACACTGTTCCAAAATCACTAAACTCCGACTGCTTCCTCAAGGAAAGTGCTACATTAAACAAAAACAATGCAACATCTGCTTAGAGAAAACCAGTTGTTCTCGGTATCCGTTAGTACATTTGTTTTAGGACACTGTTTGAATGAATGGTCTAACTGCTACAGCAAAAGAGCAGAAAACACAGACATTCATCCCTGCCCGACGCTTCCAGACTAAATGAAAACCTCTAACTATGACCACCAAACTTCATTATTACTACATATTTATATACACAGTATAATTCACTCTAAATTTCATGCTATTCCAAGGCTGTCCTTAAATAATTGCACGTTACCCAACTGAAGAGTCTTTTGCCTTCTAACGATTTAAATATATCCAGGCTGTTCATTAACATTCTGTCAGCTGCCTGACGGTTCAGGGGATATGTACACACAGTATCTTGCTTAAATCTTAACCCGTATTTAAAAGGTTATGACCTGCTTCTTAACTATGTCTTATTTAAGAAGTGTCATTCATTTATGCCTAACACAGGAATACACATAAACTGAACAATTCAGCCTTTTCTATATTATTCACTGCTCACTGTTTTCACCCCTTGTTAAGCAAAAAGAAAAAAAAACCCACCACCTATTTTTATCTCTTTCTTCCTCTTTCCTCTTCTGCATTTACCAAATCTTTTCTTCCTGACTTGCTGCAATTCACTCTGCATCCTGGCTTTTCTGATTTTATCACATCATGCTCTAAGACTAAAATGTTTCCTTTTTTTTTCTGAAATGTTTTTTACTTTCAGGTCTTCAAGGGTGGGCTTTTTATTCCTATATTTCCCCCGTATCCTCTGAAAACTACTCTGCATTTAACATAAGCAAGTGCCATCACAGCAACTAAATGTATCCATATCTTACAATGAGGTAAAGAAATTACAGTATCCACTGTCACTAAATTACCTTTCGTCCTTGATTTTCAACCAGTTCCCTCCAGAATTTTGCCTTAGTAACAACTTAGGATTGTACCATCCACACTCATTAAAATTCCCTGAAGTAAGAGTTATTCAGAGTAAGAACGCAACAAGAAACAGCACTTCTTATCAGTACTAAGAAATAGCATCAATGCTTCCTAAAGCGTATAGAAAGGCAATCATAGTTGCAGTACTGCAAAAACAGTTTATAGAAACACCAGCATTAAATTATTTTGAATTCATTCCTGAAACAAGCAACCTCTTGTAAGAGCTAACAAGAATAAAATAATGTTATAAAGTTTTGGAAATCATTCTCAAGTTGTGATTTACTCAAATGTCCGACTGAGGTACATCTCTGGCCAACTGATACCTGCTGGCAGCACGAAGCAGTTGCGCATCCATTTTACGGGCTATTTTGTTCTCAAAGTCACAAAATGGCTGGGAAAAATTTGACCCCCTTTCCAAAAGCAAGAAAATCACCTATGTTCAAACAGCCCACGGGCAGAGAAGGGCGATTGCTCAGCTTACCTCTCGCAGGTAGACACAGAGAAACAGAGAGGGTTCCCATTTCAACAAAGTGTTACTAGAAGCAAGGAAATCAAGCATGATCAGCACCAAGACAAGATCTGGTCCCTAATTTCCTGTTGGATTTTGCTCAAGCCTGATGATATCCACTTCTGACAAACAAACCACATGACACTGCACAAGGTTTCATTTTACAATAATTTGTGTGCGCTGGTACTAGATTCTTGTACCTAACTGACAAGGTAAATCACCAGCAGACAACTACAACATGTTGCCTTGACGTGTGTTAAAAATCCTCTAGCCTTTCTTTACTTGGTGTAACACAGGGAAATTCCCCGTACCCAAGTCTGCATGTCCTCCTATTCAGCCTCCTCTCTGAGGCAGATGTCTAGCAGAGACACCTACTCACATGCCTGCAAATGATTTGCTGAATTAGAAAAGTGTGGCTGAATTAAGAAGAGTGTGGCCAACAGGTCAAGGGAGGTTTCCTTCCCCTCTACACCGCCCTAGTGAGGCCCCATCTGGAGCACTGTGTCCAGTTCTGGGCTCCCCACTTCAAGAAAGATGAGGAGCTACTGGAGAGAGTCCAGCGGAGGGCTACGAGGATGCTGAGGGGACTGGAGCATCTCTCCTATGAGGAGAGGCTGAGGGAGCTGGGCTTGTTCAGCCTGGAGAAGGCTAAGAGGGGACCTTAGAAATGCCTATAAATATCTTCAGGGTGGGTGTCAGGAGGACAGGGCCAGACTCTTTTCAGTGGTGCCCAGCGACAGGACAAGGGGCAATGGGCACAAACTGAAGCAGAGGAAGCTCCACCTGAACATGAGGAAGAACAACTTCTCTCTGAGGGTGACAGAACTCTGGAACAGGTTGCCCAGAGGGGTTGTGGATTCTCCTTCTCTGGAGATATTCAAGACCCGCCTGGACGCGGTCCTGTGCAGCCTGCTCTGGGTGACCCTGCTTCAGTAGGGGCCTGGACTACATGACCCACAGAGGTCCCTTCCAACCCCTACCAGTCTGATTCTGTGAAAAGCCACCTCTTCCAAATTATGATACAGAACTGTGCTTTGCCTTTTTTCCTTAGTGAACAGTGCGGTAATCCCAAGTAAGCTGCATGTAAAGCTGTTACGTACCAGACTCTGTAATCACATTTCAATGTTTTACTGGTTGTAAATAACACGCATGAGTGCTCCAAGGACCAAATTGCACTTCTGCTGCCAACATTGGTTGTTTAATGATCTGAACAGTAGAAGTTGCCAATTATTGTACTCCATTTTAAAGTGTCATTTAAAGCCACATTTGTAATTATTATACCTTTGTTGTAAATTTATGCTCTTAGCTGGAGAGATCTAGGCATATAACTTCTAAGGCCCAGGAACAGCTATTGATAATTATTTATCGATTTTGCCTATGGAAAATATCACCTTCTTCACATGTTTCCTGCCTACCACACAGCATCCACTTTGCCAGTAACTTCCAGCCATGGAGAGGGGCCCGCAGTACCTTACACAATGCACGGCACAGCCCGGTGCTGCTGGACTTGACATTGCTTCAAAGCATCTAGACAAGCGGAAGACAAGAAAGAAATTTTTTACGCTGAGGGTGGTGAAGCACTGGAACAGGTTGCCCAGAGAGGTGGTTGATGCCCCATCGCCGGAAATGTTCAAGGCCAGGTTGGACGGGGCTCTGAGCAACCCTGTCTAGTTGAAGATGTCCCTGCTCACTGCAGGGGGGTTGGGCTGGATGGCCTCCAAAGGTCCCTTCCAACCCAAACCGTTCTATGATTTTATGAAGCGCACGTCCATGACTTTTCCTAAGAAGTCTCAGCTATGAAAATGTCAACAACTGCTCTAACACAACAGTCATCCACGTTAGTCCTTCTCATCACTTAAAACTTACCTGAAACAGCCAGCATTTTGGCTTCAAGTAGGGCTGGTAGTTGAGTCTCAATATCACTCACTTTCCTCCTCAAAGTACTGCAGAGTTTCTGACTCGTACAAACCTAGATTGAGGCAGACAGCCATGATATACAATTCATTCATGTAAAAGTACAAGGCAATTTAAATGGGACTTCAAATGTTCTTGGTTTACAGACACGACATAACATCCTACAGCAAGGTAAAGAAGCTTAATAACAAGTGATGTCTTTACAAAAACACCCAACATGAATCAAAATTTCCAGGCTTTGCCTTTTGCCTTTTTCTATTATAAAAATGGGGAATGGTATCAGCGTTGGGTACCTGCATGAGAAAGAACATGTTTCACTACTCGATACCGAGGCTGCACATAGAAGAAAGGCCATCTTACGAATGCTGCGCAATCCAGCATTGACAGCAATGCCTGGAGTGGAGCATAAATAAGCCAGCGTTGGAATTTAAGATGTCATAACACAGGATGTACAGCAATTTTTATACAAAATATACTGTGCCGCACATCTTCTCTCAAAAAAGGCAAAGCAGCCATCATTAATTCTCTGCTCGGGCCATAAGGAAGGCTACACCAGCTCAGTACTGTACTTTGTCTCACAGTCAGGAGACACAGGTGACTGGGGTTCCATTTTTTGACTTTTCCTCTCTATTTTTTATCTTTTTAACTGGAAGTTCCTTCAGCATTTAATCAGGACTGGCATTAAAAACGTGGAGAGAGATGGGAGATAAAAGAAAGGCAGTACAACTGTTTCTGTATTTTACACACTACCACCTCAGAAAGACCTTATACAGCATACGCAATTCTATGAATTCATACAACTCCCACGTACTCAAAAATGGTCGTTCCTGCTCCATATTGCATCATTGGTGAAGGAAAGCAAAATGAACAAACAGAAAAATCCCTCATCAAGCTAAGGCCAACCTCTCGTTCTGAAGGCAGACATCAAACACATCCTTAAAATTGTAGCTGACACTCGAGAAAACATTGCAGTCATCGGAACCAAGGGGAAAGCAATAATCAAGAGAGGCACAGGCCAGTTGTGAAGAGATGAGATGTGAAATGAAATCTCCAGAGGAAAGTTTCCCTGCCCTCCTTGACTTTTTATTCCCCTTAAAAACAAGTGTATACACCATGTTTATTAACAGAAGCACAGCTACCGCTTCACTTTTTAAGAGCAAAAGCCTTACAGCTCTAATGGCTTATCTGTTTGCACAATTAAAGTATAATAATTCAGATATGACAGTAACTGTAAATCCTTTTAAATGGATAATACCCTCTTGCTTTAGCTGGGAGCATCTGTTAACCATAAAGGGGTTATATTTTTTTCTTGAGTCAATAGAACTATCCTTCAAGCAGTAAATGTTACTATCGAAAGACTTCAGAGTCTTCCTATTAATTTAAAACACATATCTCATCCCTTCTGCACCTATTATAATTTTTCAATTCCCAGTTATTTCACTTTGTTTCAGTACCCCCTTCTAAGTGACTTGCCTACTAATTCACTTAAAATGTTTTCAAAAACCCAGACCTGTCAGAGGTGAATAAATGCGCCCAAAGAACCCAAAGGCCATTTCTGTCTCACATCTCCAAAATAAATCAGAAAGTTTTTAATGACTTCTTTCTAAGCAGCACTCTCTCTTTAGGGGTACTGAATGGCTCAGTGAATTGCAATTAGATGGGGAATCTTTCAGCTCCAGGAAGATGCGTGAATATATCCCATGCTGGCAGTAACTTAAAGTCATTACCAGTAGACAGCTGTTTGGCAATTATGCAAAATAAGCTGGGAGGTTTAATCAGTTTCCAGTGAACACTGTCCACTTTGTAAGCGCTACCGCCAGAACCAAGCTGGCTGGCACTCTTTATTAAGGGACCAAATGCGGGGACCACAGGCGGAAAGGAAGTTCCTCCAGCTTGCAGAGACGATTCTTCTGGAACATAAGTACCTTACCAAGCCTCTGCTTGTATGTACGTCATGTGTACTCTGCAGATAAATGAACAACATTAATCTTCAGAGCTATGATATGGCATAGCTCAACAAAACTAAGTGAGCGACTGGGAGAGACAAAATAACGTACATCGTCTAAGCTAATAGCACTGCTTCTGCATTACATCAGTTCTACTCTGCAAGCTCCACTTTTCATTTTTTCTAACTATTTTATCATAATAACAGCCATCATTATTCATTACAGTAGCTTACTCAGCCACTGAGGAAAGGTTATTTCTTAGCTAACAAAGATGATGAACATTCCCAAAGCCAGTATTCTCCCCTAACCCGCCTGATGGCACACGCCTCTGGCCCCAGCAATGCCCCGTCGCGGTCCTCAGCGACCAGCTCTGCTACAGCCCATGGATCAACAACCTCTAAGTCTAAAAAACTTCCCTTTCGGTTTCAGGGAAGTTCTTTACAGCCAAATATTACTGAATCTATTTTAAAATCCTCTTTAGTGGTTTGTGAGGATTTTTTTAAAGCAGACTTTCAACAAAAAGGCTCTTTCTTAGGAACATACCTTACAAATCTATGTTCAGACACACAAACACTACTTAAAGCAGTCTATCTGAAACCAGTAGGATGCTGGCAGCAAAGATATGTGGAATCAAGATGAAAAGCAGCAAAATATCAAAAGCAAATTTGCCCACTGTCATCCTCTTCCATCTCGCCAGCGTATGATGTTAATCTAAAGCAGCAGAAACAGGGACAAGGACACTGACGGACGCACTGAAATCTACCCTTCCTCCAACCACCTCAAGAAAAAATAAGTTTTGGGTAACCTTCATATTTCTTTACAACAGTAACTTGGAAGAGACAGAGAAATTCTCTTTACGCTGCCTGAAGAAAAGGACAGCCCACCTGGATGTCCCATACAGCACAATCTTGCTATTAGCAAAGGCAGATATTAATTTCTGAAGGAAGGTGGTGGATAAGGGACATTGTTCCCTTTATTAACGGGCTAATCTTAGCTTTTGCAGCCTCAGCTGAAAACACCACAGATGAAGCAGAAAAGGCCATACAAATACTAGTGGCACA
Source organism: Opisthocomus hoazin (assembly GCF_030867145.1). Lineage (NCBI taxonomy): Eukaryota > Metazoa > Chordata > Aves > Opisthocomiformes > Opisthocomidae > Opisthocomus > Opisthocomus hoazin. Next base: position 6,437,541 of record NC_134415.1, on the reverse strand, counting down.
GGGGGAAAGAAAAGACCTTCAACAAAGCAGTGTTTTCCCCTTACGATGAAAAGGTTTAAAGGACCAGCTCTACTCAGTTTCAGAAGAAAGTAATAGGATGAGTTAACTGGAATAAATACATAAACGATAAGTGATTTGGAGGAGTCTCATCACATGCTTCCTATTTATCTTCTCTAATAAATAAAAGCCATCACATAGGAACGCAATGAAATTAAAATATTTTATCTATTGAATTTTTAAAGAAACAAACAGGCTGTGGGGTTCTACCTCACACACATCTCAATTCTTACCCAATGTTTCAGCTTCTATTGAAAAAAGTGTCTAGATACTACGGTTATAAAATAAAACTCAAGAAGCACACCTTCTCAGGGGAGCAGGCAAAAATCTGTAACTTGTGTTTCAGCTCGCAGATAGCTTGAAACAACACATCACTCTGAGGTACCGAACGTCTCCTCCGTTTTGGTAGGTGAGCTGTAGGTCAATTACAATCTCTCCTTGATACTTCATTTGTAGTCATTTAAAAAAATACAAGGGGGAGCATCATGTTACAGCGGTCTATACTAATTTTTCCCAGGATGTGTGCAGAAGAAAGGAACAGAGGAGAACGAGCTCAAATAAAGCAGGAGCGAAGGAGGGAGGGGTACTGAGATGCAGTCTTTAAACGGTCTTATTAATGGTGCATGCTGAAAGTGTGAGTTAAGATGACTTGGAAGAACAGATCATAAAGGATAAAATTTTCACTAATTCTCATGAGTGATATTAGAGAAAGAACATGAAAATTAAACTTATTTAAGAGTCTAAATTAATTACTGATCAAAATCCAGCAATACCTTCCACTCCCTGTTCCATATAGACCTATAAGAATTAGCTACTATAAACAGACCTTTTTTTCTAGAGCACTCCTGGAGCAAAGATGCTCTGTGGCTCACTGAGCCATTCTGAAATAAAAAGAAAACTTTAGTATTCTCTTTCTTGGAAGCAGGCCACAAGAAACAAGAAAATTAAAGGAAAAGTATTAACATCTCTGGTTAGAAATGAAAGGTATGCTAAATCTGCCACCTCACTTTTGTGTTTTCAAAGGGGGATGAGAATTAGCTTGCTAGTTTATTATTAGCGAAAGGGCGGGGAAAAGAGGTACTTCATTTGTGCTCTTCCTTCACACCAACGAAATCGGTCACCTATAGGAAAGTAACAGGCTCTGCATTAGCAGTGAAAACCTTCAGCTGTGACCAGAGTTCACTTTCACTTCATGAAGCTAAGGAGCCTGGTCCTAAATGAAGACCAGTGAGAAGACCGATAACTAGTAAACGTAAGACAAGCAGGAACAGATTACTCCATGTGCTTTCTTAAGCATAATTTCTGTGGTTTACCCAACATAAGTTGGGGGGTTTTTTTGAATGCATGTTTAATAATACTCACACGTAAAATCTGTTTAGAAGAAACACCACAAAACCAACTTTCTAAAACACAGACAATTTATTAAGATGCAAGGTATTATCTGCTTGTCTAAATGTTCTGAAGAACTGAAAACTGATGTGTACTTACTTTGGCAGTAGTTTCTTTAATGGACTTGCTGAATGATTGTTCTTTTTCCTGAAGGCTGGAAGAGATTAAAACAAAATAAAATAAAGTTGACCTCCCATGCTCATCACGATCTGCTACACAAGACACATTTTCATATGGGAGCGCATAGGCTTTAAGACGACTCCTGCTAACACAGAAGTGTCAATACCAAGACAAAATTTGTGTATTTGATTTCAGTGTTGCTAGTGACTAACCAACACTTTTTCCACCCACTTCATCCTGTTTGTTTGCCAAACAGTTTATACACTAGTTCTACAGATCTTAATTGATGAGTTCATACACATTTTACTCACCATTTGAAACACAACTGTGACTATTCAGGTGTAACCATAGTATCTCAGAAGTGCCCCGCAGCATCCAGGAGTGGTGCTTTGCCAGGCAACCAACACCAAGGCGCTTCCGACACAAAGAGTCTGCAGTTAGCTACCCTCTTCTAACCCAGCTTCCAACTCTGCTAGGAAGAGTAGGAAACTGGGTTGTAAGACAACTGCAGTCCCTTGGTCTCACGGTCATTTTGGATGAAAGATCACTACTCAGTTTGTTTCCTTCAATAAAATCCTACAAAATAGTTGTATCAATTGATTCAACAGTGGGATGAAATTGAGGCATCGTCCGTGCTTATACAAACAAATTCAAGGGTTTTTTCCACGTATAACAACAGGCAGGTTTGCTACTTTGATATTACTGAACATAACACAAACCTGTGCCTTTGGTACTTGTAAATAAATTCACAAATTACATTTTTAACATAAGTTCAAATATCCAAGTCAAATCAAATATTAGGAGTTAGTACAGAGATTTTTTTTTTTTTTTGCAACTTTTAGACTTCCCTCCCTCCCTCCTATTTAGCAGGCATACGCTTTTGTAGAGTGTTCAATTACTTTACCACACACTATTTTCTTTTCCGTCAGACACCTCAACTCAGTGCCCATGACAGTCAGCACTCCCCACCAGCAGAATTTCAATTCTTCCTTTCAGCCGCGTTATAAAAACTGTACTACTTTTACGACCCACTCCTGACATTGTTCCCAAATAAAGAACTATTAATTTATTTCTAAGCTTTTCTTTAGCGCTCGGCACTGAAGTATCCAAACGTTTCAGAAACATCACTGGATTTATTTCAATGACACTCTCGCAAGGCAAGGCAGCATTGCACTGATTTTACAGGTGGAAGAAGCACAAGTGGCTGTTATTCACAAAGCACGTTAAGACTGAGTGCCCATTTTGACACGCGTGCAGTCCCTGTTGCCCACCTCTATGCCTTTCACTTTCCTTTTCAGAACTTGCTCCTTGGTATTTTCCAAGCGCGGCGCTTACCGAGCCCTGTTTCAAGAGCCGGCATTTACGTTAAGTCTGAACCCCGGAGAACACGAAACAGGACTTGCGCTCAGTTACCGACCGTCAGCAAGGCTGGCTGGACCACCTCGCCCAGCTGCAGAGGCAGAATCCAGCTATCCAGCGCATCAGTTAATCGCGTTAATGAGACAGCTATTTGCATTGCTTTCCCTAACGCCCCACCTCATGGAGCACACACCTTCCCAGCCTACAGCCCAGCAAGGCCAGTCACCTCATTACCACCACAGCACGCAGGCATCCCTCCCGCTCCAGATGAGGCAGTCCCCTCAGAAATAGCTCATGACAATGTAAGTCCATGCCTGTGTAAGGCAAACAGAAATACAGCTGGCTAGCTACATAAACGCAGTTTAACAACATTCCTCACATAGCAGTCTCCAATTTCTTCCTTTTCTACAGCAATAGATGGGCAAAACACAAAATATTACATGTGTAATGATGCAATTACCAGCCTCCTGCCTGCCTCTGGGCATGCCAGAGGGAATGAACTATTTAGCCATTTCTTTTCTCAGGCTCTGGAGCTCCCAGTGACTTTCAGCATCTGAGCTGCCCAGGTTATGTAAAAAAGAGCTGGCCTTTGTGTACAGATGTCAACGGGGAGCAGCAAGGCTGCGGTGTGTAATTGAATGAATGATGGGTGACTGACCCAGTTGTTCTGGAAACTGCCTTACGAAATTCACCTCTAAAGACCCAGGCCATAATAAAATGTAAAGCGCAGTTATAGCCAGAAGAACAACAGCATAAAGATGGCACCTCCGCTTAATAAATCTCTTCCATGCGCCTTTCCTCGCAGCCAGTCATCCTCGGTTCACACAACGTTTCACTCCTCTGCAGAGCTCACACAGCTAACAGGAAGAGAGATCAATTTTTAATTTCTTTTTAAACCATACATCCAAACCAACACTGCAAACTAAGACCCAGCTGTAGAGTCCGTATTGCTAACAATGATGCACAAGCCCATGCCGACTTTCCAGTCCAAGTGCTGAGTGGGAAAAACCACCCTCCTTATGCCCAGATTTCTTTTTTATGAGCATCTATCCAGTCACTGAAAAATAAATAAGGAATGGCACACTGCCATTTCAATGGCAGCAGAACTATAGTTTTAAGAGAATTTTTATATTAATCTGACACATATCAATGAAGAATATCATTAGTAAATCATCATTTTGGCTCAAGCCTAGTGATAGCTATGCTGATCATAGACTTGAATCTAAAGAATTCTTTTTGTTACAGTTACAGCACTCACGCAGACTCTTACAAGTGTATTTGTATGATTTATGGTATGAATTTCACAATATATCCTGTTTTGAATCCCCGTTAGCCTTCAGAGTGATACCGCAGGAATCCCTTATCCCTTCTGGAGATTAGCCCGTCAGACAATTCACACGCAGCAATCAGAACAGTGTACAAACATGCCACAGTTACCAACTACAAACAGCTTTTAACTAAGTTTATTCCCAGGTTGTTTTCTTCTACCACAAAACGCCGTCATGGAGAAGTCCCTCACAAGCTTTCCAATTAACTGACAAGCTAATGACTGACAAGAGAAAACAGACAGTCAATACCGATTCGTTTTACCAACAAAGGGCTTTAACAGCCATGATCTGTTACATGTGACTTGAACCAGAAAGAGTACTTTCTTTTACCACCACCCTCAAGCATCATATTTCATTTTAAGAGGGGTATACTGTCTGCTTAAAAGTTGCTTTACTTATTACTACCAGGGAAAACGGCTTTAAAAAGAGCTCCTTGGAATAACACTAAATTCTTGCCTGGGAAGATGTCCCTAGTTCTGACTCATTGCTATTCTTTTGTGGCAGAACAGCTAATCAAGAATTTGACTGCTTGTCCTCACCGTCTCTGCAATCTATTATCAGGGCCATTTAGAAGTTGCTTCTCAAATTCAATATAAGCTAACTTCATCACAGAGAACGCGAAGTTCTTGACCCGGCTGATGGAAGGACTAGAGTAAGACAGGAATTCAATTAACGCAAATTTAACTGACTAAATGCAGGAAAAGAAAGGGTTTTAACACTTGCAGAACTATGCATCACGTGTTACTTCTTCCTCCACGCAGACGGCCATGTAGGGCTACCATTTAAATGGCTTCCAAGGGATTTGCGCACTTCAGTATCCGTAATGAGGAGAGAAGAAAATAAAAGGAATGTAGACTCCATACATCCTAGGGCCTCATGGTATACACGCTAGACCAAAACAGGAAAGCAGAGGCTGAGGAATCACCCTTTCTGGATGATGAATTAAGTAATACTTCGGCAAAACACAGACTCCATCTCGAGGACTGCAGGAAGATGTGGGAATGCTGCACATTCAGGAGCTGAGGATGACTTGGCATGTAATAACAGACTACAGGAAAAATTTTAAGATCCAAATAGTTCAAGCAAGCCACTGCTTTTTTAAGTACTGCATTTTAGTGACCTTAAAGAAAAATAGGTACTGAGCATGTTGAATGTAACAATACAGCTGCAACCTGCTGAGACAGTGATGTTCATAACCAGGAATGGTGTCCTGGCAAACAGAGAAAGCCAATTCAATGCAACAGGGGACAGGAGGAAGACTGGGAATCGAGTTGTCTGGTTCACACACTCCTCGCTCTATCACAGGCTTCCCACGTGACCACAGTGGACATTAACTGTCATGATATGACAGATGAGGTTTAAAAAGCCTTCTGAATAATATTCTGAGAAGTTACAATTTACATGCAGGATTTACAGATGCTATGGAAGTGGCTTTGTTCATAGGAAGGCTGACTAGCACAATACTGGGAAGAATGGCTTTCTGCTAAAGGAAGGCGTGTTTCTGAATGTCTTTCCTTCCACTTTGCTAGTATACTTCCCTTTGCATACCAGGCTATTGTGTATTTATGTTTTGCTTCCTAAGAAAGTATTTAAAGCATGAAAATGGGCAAAAGGCAAGTCACGCTGTTCTCTACATTGAAGATATATAAATACAGACACTGCTTAAACAGAAACAGTTCCTGTATTAATGACAAAAAATACACACAGTGACAAAAAAAATTAGTCAGAAAGCAGTTTCCACAACTGCACATTAGAACACACCACACACATGGTGTAAAATAAAGAAAGAAATTATAAGCTTGTAATAAGAAAGATGGGGACAGGCTTTTTAGCAGAGCCTGTTGTGCTAGGACAAGGGGTAATGGTTTTAAACTAAGGGAGGGTAGATTTAGACTACATATAAGGAAGAAAATATTTACAATTATGGTGGTAAAACACTGCAACGGGTTGCCCAGAGAGCTGGTCCATACCCCATCCCTGGAAACATTCCAGGCCAGGTTGGATGGGGCTCTGAGCAGCCTGATCTGGTTGAAGATGTCCCTGCTCACTGCAAGGGGGTTGGACCAGATGACCTTTAGAGGTCCCTTCCAATGCAAACCATTCTATGATTCCATGAAATCCTGTACTGGAAATTCTTACTTTCATACAGAAGCTAAGAAGCCATCTCTGATCTCTGCCCAAAGAGACTGGAAGACAAAAGAATGCCCTTTAACAGCCAATGTTCTTCCTTACATTACTTACTATCAGCTAAAAGATTATTCTAGATACTGTTACTTCACTCCCTATCTCCCCAACACAATACAGTACTTAAGCAAAAAGCACTTTCAACTCCTTTAAAACTAAACACAAGTCAGAACAATTTAAAATTACCCATATTTGAATTTCTAATTCAAGAGCAACGGCCTAGAAGCCTACGCTCAGATTGTATGCATATGAGAAAGCTTCATGGGCTGAACCCTCAATTCATACAAATAACGTATTCCCTCCTGGATAAAATGATTACTAAGGAGTTTTTTCTTGACTATCAGCAAATTTAAACAGTACGGTACATCTGAATTTGGCCCACAGTACTGAGACTGCCTGCAAAGGACAACCTCCTTCTAATGGTCACAGCCTGCAGAGGGCATGACTTTTCCAACTTTAAGTCTTCTAACAGGATTCCTTCTCTGATTCTGAAGTCACAAGAAGCTGTACTCTCTTAGAAGATGAAAATATATAAACCAAGCCCTACACTTGTAATCTTGCTTTTAACAGCAAACAGAAGCTGACCTTCTAAAAAAGCCTTTGTCCAAACCTTTGTAAAAGAAATCAGAAGTGCTACTCAGGGAACATTTGGTGTAAATATCTGCTACAGTCTACATCAAGGCAAAAATCCAACAAAAACCCAACAAAAACCTTAAGTCTAGGGACTTCACTGGGCCTTTAAGGAAGAAATCCACAATACAAAACCAAATCAAACAATCAATAACTTTCTTCTACTTTCACAGTTCCCTTGATGTGCCTAGCTCAGCAAGCTTTGAAGACAACTCAAAAAAAAAAGCTTTTGAACAAAACTATACTTAACAAGAAGCAGCTTAAAGCTTGACACGTACAACCAGGACTAAAAGAAATTTAAAAAAAACAAAACAAAAAAAAAAAAAAAAAAAAAAAACAAAAAAAAAAAAAAAACAAACAAAAAAAACCAACAACACCACACTTGTACCCAAAGCTGTCCCGAATAAAATCAACAGATTCATTCTTACAGACACCATGTGCAGTTTTTTACCAGGGTAAGGTAAAAGGGTGTTGCCAGTCCCGCACTTGTGCTCATTTAACAACATTCAGAGCTAGACTGCATTAAATGCACTCAGGTAAAACAGGGCTATTTGTTTTCTTTCTACGCTCACCACCACAAAATCTGATTCTGCCTAATCAAGGAAGACATCAGATTATCAGATTTGCATTCTATGTGATCTGTTCATAAGCCTGGCTGGGCTACGTATCTGGGTACTGCCATACCAGGAAAGCAATTTTTCAGTCAAGCAGAGAAGTTCCTTTTCATCTTTGTGCAATGATCCATGGGACTTTAAACAATGAGATTTTCACAGTGGCTTATCTCTGCGTTGGGAAGCAAAATCGTCCTTTAAACATAAGCCAGGGTTTTCCAAACAAACTCTCATTTTTCCTTGCATAATGCAGCCCATAGAAAACTTCTAGGAGGTGACAGAGCTGGTTAAACAACGATAAAACCCACAAAATTTCTGCTGAACTGCTGTGGTGAAAATCCAATTTCTTTATCTAAACTGTCAGCGCTCTCGAGGTGTGGACTTTGACACTAAATAGAAGGAGAGAAAAGCAGTGTTTAATTCATACTGAAAATGAAATTTGTGGCAGTTGCAAGCACTAGTCACCTGAATTAGCAGTAAAATGCAAAGTGTCACCTTGGAAAGCTTCCAACCTCAAAAATTAATCTGATCTGAGACAAAAAATATCAAGAGATGTACCCCAAGGTACAGGAGCATTGGACCTTCTGCACATTTCAATCTACAGAGTTCTCCAAGGAATACGAATGAGAACCCAAAATCACGTACCTAGTTCTGAACCGTCAGAGTGCTGCTTGCGCTCCAGCAATTCGCTCTTCTTCGAGCTATCGTTTGCAGAGCGCTATTTCTTCATTATTGCTTTATGTCAAGGCTGGCTTCGATACACGTGCTTCCCCACTCAGAATTTATCAAGAGGCAGAACTCAAAGTATGTTTTCCCAATGCCTTTGCATAACCTCCGCTTACCTACAAGGTTTCCCATTGACTCGTGGGTTGCTGGGTGACTGCACTTGCCTTTGTCGACTCTCGAAGAGTTACCCCTCTATGAAGTGGACTATAACAACCCATCATCCTGCCCAGAAGCTCTTACACACACAAGAACTCTAAACTGAGACGACCCTCTTGCTGCAGTGCTGCCAGAGGCTAGCCCCAATTATGGGAGGCTTGCAGAAAAATCAGGGCATTAGATGACACTTCACAATTTCTTCTAAGAATGATAAATGAGGTATTTTTTTCTTTTTAGCGCGCAACAGGATGACTGATGCAGCACCTCAGTCTGTGTAGTATGGTAGCTTTTTTTTTTTTTTAGACAAAATCAGTCCAACAGAAACAAACAGTTCACAGTCTTTTGAAGGCGCTGCTGGCATCTTCAATGATGATTCCAACCTGAATTTTCATAGCCATGTACTGAGAAATCTTCTGGCCCTATAACACACCATTCAGGCAGGCGAACTGGCCGCCTGTTTCAATCGACCCTTCACGTGGTGCTGTATTTCCCACCACTCCTTCATCAGCTGCTGCTGCAGAGTGGTGGTGGCAGTTGTTGCTCCAGCTGCTACCTAAAACAGGAGCATCAGACCGAAAATAAAGGCACAATCAAACAGCTATCTGCAGCAGCAGTTTGCCACCTCCAAACGGTTTCCCCAGATTTTCTGATGTGTCAAGCGATCCCCATTCTTCTACTACATCCGTCTGGAGTGCACTAAAAAACAGAGTTTGCCCCACAGCAGCTGCAATTATTCTCCCAAGAATAACACCCATTGTACTTCACTGACTGAAAGGGTCTGTCCCTGGATACTGTCGTTAGCTGCTTCTCTTTATTACATACAAACAAATTCAGTATTACATATCGATTGGGACAGCTGGTCATTTTTCCCTAAAGAGAAATAAATCTCATTGTATGCATGCCCAGAGGAATCGGCACATATGTGGCCCGGACTTTATCGGCTGCTACATCCCACTGGATGCTGTTCAGGCAAGCGGGGGAACCAGATGCTCAGCAGGGTCGACAGATTCCTCGTTACACTGCACACGTGGGCACTCATGCGGGTGGTGCTCATCTTTCTGCTGGGACTTTTTGCTTCTATAATGCTCCTTGGAAGGACAAAAAAATGCCTCTAAGATTGCTCCAAAATACTTCAGGTTGCTAGCAGTGGCTCTGTCCTCCAAGTTGGAAGACTTGCTCTCTCCTTTCCTTGCAGTGTTTCCAACCCATTCTGCTCTTCCCAAGGAAGGCCAGCACCGATGGTGTGGGAGCAGATGCTGCAGAAGCCCTTTTTCCTCCCTACAACATGGGTACCCTGCGGCCCCAGTAGGATCGGAGTCACCACAAACTGCTGAGCCCCAGCACGAAGGACTCGGCTCAGACACAGGCAATTCGATCAAGAAGTCCTCTGCCACAATCCCAAACTCTGGCAGCTCTTGTCTGGTGGCTTTTGTTTGCACCTTTGCAGGAAGTAAATTCACTTCACATGCTGAAGCACAGACATGGCACGGCACGCCAGGCTTTCAGTACACAGTTTCTTCCAGGGTTGCTCCCGAAAGTGAGAAGAGAAAGAAACAAAGCCACTTGTCCAAGGAGTCTGCCCTTCAATCCTAGGCAGAGAACAAAGGAATAAAACTATCCCTAGGTAGACAAACTGGAGAGGAAAACACCTATCTCTCTACAAAAGGAAAGCTGAGCCTCCTAATCAGTCAGATCGCAAAGGCAGAGGCAGACCTCTTCTTTCACCTATGACTTGTCTCAGCCTCTCACAAAAGCCTGCAGCCAACTTCTCTGAGCAAACTGAGATGATGGCCACATCACAAACCAGCCATGGGACTAGCTGGAAATGAGACAGTCCTGTTATCAAAGCTCGGGCTGGGTTACGACACTTGACATGACATTTGGAGTTTCCCCTCAAAAAGCAGAGGAAGCTGACGCTCCGAGGGCAGCAGAGTTCCCCTGGGGAATTTCCAGGGCAGAGTCCCCCCCAGGTTCCCCAGGGAAAGTCCCCTCCGGCTCTGCTCCTCTGCTGCAAGCCCACTGCTGCATGTTTTGTGAAGCTGTAGCACACAGAATAAAACAGATCGATGGATCATTAAACAAAAGAACTACAATTAAAAAAAAAAAAAAAAAACAAAACCAGGGCACAATACCATCTTCATTATGCCTACCTATAGTAGCAGCAGTGGTATCGGTTATATTTTAAGAACCCCATAACTGTATTTTTGGTCATCTCATGTAGCTTAGAGACATGTTTCCCACAACAGAGAACAGTTTTAAAATCCTGTGTTAAGCTTTAAAAAAAAAAAAATAACATGAGAGCAGCATGAAAAGGCCCTAAGTTAAGGCAGAAAAGCAAATACTCAAAGCAACCTGCACATTGTCCTCATGTCATGGAAGATGATTTCTCAGTGACTGAAGTCAACAGGAACAGGCCAAGGGGGGAACTGAAGCCATCAGAAGCCTTGAAGACTCCCATTCCCAGAGCTCACGACTGGGACAGAAGTGAAGAACAGGGAGAGCAGTTTCGGGGGCTGTGCAGCACTTCTTCACGTGATGTATTTCATACGTAAACACTTTTTCAACTCCTACAGATCCGCAAAGCTAAAATAACGGAACTAGTGAGATGACCGAGAGTTCCCTCTCCTTTGTTCCTGTTCCTCAGTGATGAAGCCCTAGCTGCGGTGGCCACTACACATCCCCTGTTCTGTCTGCACATCTGAACAGCTCAGGACGCTCATCTCATCACGCATATTCATATTTATAAGAGGGAAACAAACGGGGAACAGCTCTCTTCTCTCACTTCTCTATTTTACTCATTTGCATTTGGTTTTAATATTATCCTTTCCCCAGACTTTTGATGTGGACACATAGTGTGATGTAGGGGTGAGAGAGAAGGGGGGAAAAAAGAAGACAAATTGCTCTGCAAAGCAGGGAACAGTACAGAGGAAGGAGCCCAGAAGCTTTATCCCCTTACACAGCACAGGAGCAAGAACCTCGCAGAGATCAGACACACACGCACGCAAACACACACGCTTACACCACCACCGGTGAAATATAACTGTACCTGGGCAGGCAAGTGGCTACCGGGTATCAGAGGTATCGGTGACAACTGGCGGCAGGAGGGGGAAAGCGGTCCTAAGGGCAGAAAGCCCTTCTGCCAAGGGAGCAGCACGGGCTGGCTGGCATCCTCCCAGGGCAGAGATGGGATGATGCAGCAGGCGAAAAATCACCCACCAAGTGAAAGACCCAGAAGTAAATTAAGTTGCATGAGAATGTAAAAGCAACGGTGACTTGCTGAAAAGGGCTCCATGTATAGCCAGTCCCAGGACCAGCTCAAACCTCCTCAGCAACAAATGAGGACCAGTAGTCATCACGTAACGACGCAGTGTGCTTAAAGGTCTGCTAAACCATCAAGGTCTTCATGGTCCAACTCATAACACAGCACAGAAGTCTCTCCTGAAAATATTCAGGAAGATCTTTAAAAACAAGAAAGATGTTTTGATTATTTTGCCTCTAACCTACCTACCAACATCACTTTCTACTTGTAATTAAGCGCTGCTAAGGTTGCTAAATCAGGAGAAGGTGCAGACAACCAAAAAAATCTCCACACAACCCAAAAAACAAAGAAGTAAACCCAGAAGTAAAGACTCAGAGTACCTGGCATTAAAAGTACAATTCAGTTCTCTGCTGTCCCTTGCACGGACCCAGCAGAGTCAGGAACATTCGCAGCCTCTGCAGTAGAAACTTTTTGAGGCTAGAAAGCCGTTTCACCCCTCCGCTCTTTGTGTTTGTGCCACCCTTCTACTCCCAGGGGGGATTTTTGATACGTATGCGTTTCCACAGAAATAGCTAAAGAAAACCTCAAAACACATATTTCAAAAGGGCTTTTCCTGGGTAGACTGCACGTTATTGAGCAAACTACATGTATCTTTTTGAAAGGATAGGATGAATTTGTTTTGCCTCTTCTAAATACAACTCTTTAAAGCGAAGACCTTTGTTAAAAGACTGATGTGAATAAATGTGGCTGCATCCGGACTTCTTCAGTAATTTCGTGCAGTTTGCTAACCACCAATCTGACCAGAAATTTCACGTGGACACATACTTTGAAGAACAACAACACGCGTACAAAGCCTTAATAGCAGTACACGACAGCCCATTCTGAACGACACTTTTCTTAAGTTAGTATGTGAAACTAGAAGTCTTTTTTCCCAACTTTTCCCAAGCAAACTTTCTTCTCAAAAAAAAAAAAAGAAAAGAAAAACACACACCAAAAAAAACCCACCACCTTTTTTGGCTTTATCAGGCTTTGGCCTCAACTGAAGTTGCTGAATGCCGTGAGTATACTCCAACTAATAAGGTTTTCAACCCCCTGAGCATCTGTGTTTCACTTTGAATTAATCTTTGTCAGATGAGCTCCAGGCATCACTAAAGCAGAGTGAACTGGTTGCATAAAACTTCAAGTTCAGTTCCTTGCACCACTGGCCATGACATTACTAGAACAACTAATGGAGTACTATAAAAACTAATCTACAGAACAGAATTTCCCTATCTTCAGAAGATCCCACACACCCACAGTGGAACAAATCCCTACTAATTAAAAATTGTTCCATGGGAGGGGTGGAAGAAGAGGTGGAGTATTCAAATATTTTGAAAGATATTTAATTGAATTTTCTTTCTTTCAACCAGCATGCGGTGCCCAGACATTAGTCCAGATGGAACCGTGCAATTGATTTTAAGGATGACACGCTGTATAGTCACATGCGTCAGTGGATATGGATAAAACCAAGAGAGAAAATGTTCAGTGAAACTAAATATGAACAGAAGTATAACAGACTTCCCCAGTTTTCATTGCAAAATGAAAAGAAATTTAAAAAGTCAAATAATCAGCATGGTCTTATTTTATAATTAGAAAAGTTACACCAGTTAAAAACATGTATTTCTGAAACAGCGTCCTCTTCAGCAGAGGATACAAAAATTATATATTTTGTCAGCTCTTGCCATCTCCAGAAGAAATTCCTTCACACTGAAACACCCAGACCCATTTTCCTTCGATTTCAACATGCCGTCTTTAGCTAGAAGCTAGACACGCGTGTCGTGGTGCTCACAGCGCCTGCCGCTCCCACCTTCCGAACGCATCTCCACGCACGCAAACTGAGCTTTTGCACTGCAATTTCCTTGTTCCACAGTAATTATTACACCCTTTAGGCAATCAGGCCTGCCTGGATGAGTGAAACGACCCCATTCTGTGGTCTCAACTTCGATGAGAATCCCTGTCAAAACACAAGCCAACATATTTACTTGCACATTAACCGGCCAAGTTTGAACCTCGGATTCCAGCAGCCCTCAAGAAAGGGCCCAGGGTAACGTGTCGAAAGTTTCTCAATTCTTCAGTCTCAGAGAAGACTACAGTTACTGACAAAGGCTTCTTGTTTTCAAAAGGTCCATCACATACCAAAGACAAACAAGACAAAACAAAGGATTGTTAATCTTCCTGAAAATAACAATGTTTGACAAGAAAAATAAGCTTTGAAACAATGCTCAGCCCCATGTTACACTGACTTGCTTTCTTGCTTCTGCACACTTCTATCTGGGCAATTATTCTTCATTTAAGATGTTTTCTCACATTCCCTGAAGTTTGCTTTAATAAGTTGCTATTTAATAGCATTTAGACCAAGAAGAGCAAAATAATTTGTATTTTAGAGCAAGCCGCAAGCCATTCAATACGGTTCATTATAGCACATATTGTCTTCAAAGACGCTTCACACCAGCCCTGTGGTATCCCCGTGAGGAATGCAATTCATGTACCCAACAAATAATTACGCAAAAGCACATTATAGCAGGACTTCACTGACTAGCACAAAGCAGTTACACAAACCCAACACCCAGGAGCTTGCCGTTCACAGCCCATCAATACTGAACGACCTTCTCCATAAGGACTGATCTTTAGTATATGTACATGACTAACAGCTTTATTTCTCACACAGATAGTCCTAACTTTAGAAGACTAATTTTTTTTTCTCTGCAACGATTCATAAAATAAAGTGTACATTTCCAGAAAAATCTCTTTCACATTAAATATCGCAAGACATTAGAATTTAAAACTAATATGCTGAATAGGCTTCATCAACTATTTTAACCTCTTTCGCAAGAAGTGCTGATTTAGGATAAGCCAATGCAAGTTTCAACGAGGGAAATTCTGGCTAGGTACAGGACAAAAAAGGTCACAGAGCAAGGGTGGTGCAATGCAGGACGCCTAGCAAGTCTGCAAAATCTCCATCCTCGGAGATACACAGAACTCAAGACAGATGGGGCCCTGAGCAACCTGATCTCATCTGGATATTGCAGCCCTGCTTTGAGTGGCATTTGACAAGATGACCTCCTAAATTATTCTGTAATTGTATGGCCATTTAGGGGATGCCCTTAGGCACATGGGAAGTATATTCACACCAGACGTGTCTTACTATCTGCTTGCTGCTTCTTACAGAAAGAGAGAACAGAACATGACTGGATAGAGACATAAGATCACTGTCGTTGAGGTATGGTGGACTGCACAGCTTTGAAAGGAAGACACCCACCACTTTGTTCAGTTTAACAGTGAGCCTAACTCTCACTGTTAATTAACCACAACCGTCGCAGGAGCGTATTCTTCCCCTCAGCCCTTCTGGGTACAATGCCTGCCCTGAAAGCAAGCAGCAGCAGAGAACCAATGCTGGAAACGTGCCTGCTGACCAGCACGCAAGAGCAGCTCTGGGATGCTTTCAGCCACCTAAAGTAGCAAGTGGTTTGGGGAAGAGATCTGAGAACCAACGGCAAGGACGGGGCCACACGACAAAGCCAAGCGTTTGAGTCACACAGCTGGACTGGAGATTTCAGTTTGTGCTCCCAAGGCAGCTTGTGCTTTTATCAGCAGAGCAGCAGGCACAGCACACACAACAGATTTCGAATAGGATTTACCAGACCAAGAAGTCACATCATGTAGAGAAAGCACCTACAAGGCGTTTTTAATTCAGAAAGTACCATCATCTCCAGCAGAGAGATGCTGCCAAACAGGCAGTGAGTGGCACCTCGATTCTTTGCAAGGTTGCATCAGCCAGGTTGCAACACGTGCTTCCCAGCTCACTTTGCTTTTAAGTTGGGAAGAAAAAGAAAGTAAACGGAAAAAAAAAAAATCTAGCACTTCATCAATGGACTGTTGCCAACTCCCTCAACAACTACAACCACCAGGCCTCCCTCTCATCTTCGCTGAGTGTTATAACCATTAACCCTCTCCACTTTCACTCTCCCAGAGTCAGATCTCCTCCTGTCTGTTGGCCTGCTGGCCTTTTGCTGATCTCTGCTCTTGCATTTCTGGGCGCGTTAAGGGCCAGCTTAAGAACTGCGACGGAGCACGCTCCCTGCCAGGACACCGAATTCCTTGGCAGGCAAGAGCTTGCTCTGAGGCTGTAGGTTCAGATCCCGACGGGCTGCAGAGGACCTAAATGCAGAGCCTCCACCTCCTAAACCACGGACTCTAGCTTCCACATGACCATAGGTGGGCATCTACGTCACTGCCATTAGTTCTGGTCAGAAAAGGCTTCGGGGTTTGACAAGAGCACACAACTATAACCCGGCACAGGAGATTTAAACCATGCCCGAAGGCTGTCACAGACACCTGCCTAAGTGTGCTTACTGTGCAGCTCAAACCAGCATTTGTTTGTCCCCATTTGCAACAGGGGAACTCCAGCTGTGGTAAAGAGAGTAGAAGCACCTGATCATTGGCCCTGGTGACACAAAGTTGATCAATAAAGATGGTTGGACTTGATGATCTTCGAGGTCTTTTCCAACCTTAATGATTCTACGATTCTATAAATAAAACTAAAACCGAAGAGCTCCGTTCAAGGCATCCTTTCAAAATTAACAGAAAGTAAGTAAATTAATTCTAAATCTTCATTAAAGTTCTGAACCCAGTTCAAATAACCAATGCCTGTATTCCTTCAGGTGACTGTGTTATGCACGGTACTGGTGAGCAAAGAACTCTGAGTAAGTTCCTTCTGAACCAGTACTAATTTAACTCATCTTTAAATAATTTCCCAAACAGTTAAGTGCAACTCAAATGTTGCATCATCAGTGTGACAGAAAAAAAAAAAAATCTGAATAGTCTTTCGTAAGCAAATCCAAAACTAAGAGAAAACCCAAATCAAAGCATGGGTTCTCTGACTGCTTGAGACCTTCTATTCCTCAATCTCAGAAACACAGCTGTAAGATACTATTAAAACAAACTAAACCTAATTCAAGAAACTATTTCCTATACCCTAATTTAAAATTTTAAACAAATCTCAAGAGAGGACTATATCCTCTACGAAATGTTCTGCTGACTTAAAAAAAATCTGAATGTTAACATAACCACACTAAATCCAATAAACACGAAGAGAGAAAAAAAATTGCAAGCAACATAGTTATTGCTTATCTAGGAAAAAAGCAAGTTAGGATAAACAGGAATTTTTTTTTTATCCTGATGACATTGCCCTTTCAAAGTTCCATCACCAACGTCCCATTGACTGCCAGTACAGTTTAGGCCTTGAAGCGCTTCTGTCGCTTTTACAAATAAAGATGAGGTTATTTCCAAAAGGTTACCCAGAATAGCTGTTTTTCCATTTAAAGGAACCATTCGCTGTGCATTTAACTGTAGGCATCCCAAAAGTCTTCGTGCCATATCCCTTCCCCCACTACCTTAAGTCCACTGTCTGAGCCTAACACTCATCTCATCGGACTTTATTATGATTGGAAGGTCACTGCAGCAAGAAGCATCTCTAATATTTATTTGGATGATGCCTACTACACACTTTCAGGCTGTGAGAAATATGTTGTAATTCCACCAGGTAACAAGAAATAGTTTAAACTGACAATAGGTATTAACAGTCGATGGATATAGGGAGGTGATTCTTCCCCTTTACTCCGCTCTCGTGAGACCCCACCTGGAGTCCTGCGTCCAGCTCTGGAGCCCCCAACATGAAAAGGACATGGGTGTGTTGGAGCGGGGCCAGAGGAGGCCACGAAGATGATCTGAGGGCTGGAGCACCTCTCCTACGAGGACAGGCTGAGGGAGTTGGGGCTGCTCAGCCTGGAGAAGAGAAGGCTCCGGGGTGACCTTACAGCAGCTGCCAGTGCCTGGAGGGGGCCTACAGGAAGGATGGAGAGGGGCTTTTCACAAGGGCCTGTAGTGATAGGACAAGGAGGAATGGCTGTAAACTAAAAGAGGGCAGATTTAGATGAGATATTAGGAAGAAATTGTTCACCATGAGGGTGGTGAAACACTGGCACAGGTTGCCCAGAGAAGCTGTGGCTGCCCCCTCCCTGGCAGTGTTCAAGGCCAGGTTGGATGGAGCTCTGAGCACCCTGGTCTGGTGGAAGCTGTCCCTGCCCATGGCAGAGAGCTTGGAACCAGATGATCTTTAAGGTCCCTTCCAACCCAAACCATTCTATGGTTCTATGATTCTCTGATACGTATGCTTTCAGTAAGTGGCTCTTTACTATAGAAAAAAAAATTTTAAAAAAACACACCTAAGTGCAAGACCCTCAAACAACTACAAAGTCTTCCTTCCTGAGGAAGTACATCAACATTAGAACTTCAACATCTCTTCTTAGAAAATTTTAAATCTCTGAATCAGCTAATTAGCTGGTACAATTACAAAGAAAACACCTGACAGCCGACTCAACAATACATTGATAAGATACAAGAATCTACATTACTGACAATCTATTGAAACTTAAATACCTCTTTATTGTCCCCGGAAGATCCAGACTGAGGGGAATTCGAAGGGAGGATGCTAAAGTGTCACCTACAGCCTTGCTGATTTCCTGTAGTTCTCTCGGAGAAACACAGCCCAGTAAAGCAGTCAGTTCACAGTCCTGTGACTGAATAAGCCTATCTTGTTCTTCAATTTCTCTTCTTAGTTGTTGGTCTTTTGCTTCTAATATGGCCAGTCTTGCTTGAAGGTCTTCAATTTCTTTCTGCATAGAACAGAAAACTGAGTTTACTGTGAACTCTGTTTAACAAACCCTCTGGCCCTAGAAAAATGCAGCACAAGTCTCAGACGTAGCATGAATTAAAGTTGACCAATTTAGCACAACATTAAATGAGAAGATATTCTTTTGTTGACACACAATAATTCTTGTGTCTGTTGTATTCAGAAACTCTAGTGCTCCCACAGTCTGAAACTCCACATCTCCATTTCAACACCAAATTTCAGGTTCCTCTTCCAACACCAACTGCCACTCACCTTTTACCTTTAATACACACAGGTATTTCTCAAGTTAAAAACTTCCCCCAAAAAACCAAAATCTCAGTTCAACAATGACAAGGGCATTTTGCTGCAGGCTGGCAGCTGAAGTGATCAACCATCTATCTGTCCTCCTGCAGAATATCCTACAACAGTTCTTCTGGGCTTCCAATCCAACATCAGGCACAGGATTCAAGAGGTGAATCACTGACTGCCTGGCCAGTCCTTTTGATTACTAATATTTAATTTTAATCAAAAGCACAAAATCCCTTCCTTGACTTAAAAAGATCAGAGTTTCAAGCTCAGTTGCACTTGTCTTGCCAGAAGTTCAAACCCCATGCATTATGATGCTGATGTTTCTTGAAAGAGCACGTTCTCATTTTTCCTTCAAAACCCAGATAGCTTGCACCTAAGGAAGGAGCACTTCATGAAGGAGTCTGGATTATTCAACACACATGAGCCCTTGGTTCATTTGTCCCAGAATTTAAACAGTGAGTAAAAAAAATAACAAACAAAAAAAAACAACCCACAACCACCAAAATTACCACCCAAAAGTAGAACTACTTCTTACTACTGAAGTAGTTGAATGCCATACTGGAGAACTTCATTCTATTCCTACGTTTCTTACAATCTCTGTGAAACTCTGCAAGCCACTTCAACTATTATCTCCACACACAGCCACTGACTGAATGGTTACTAGAGAGCTGGAGAGAGGCTTGGTACAAGGGCATGGAGTGACAGGACGAGGGGTGATGGCTTCAAGCTGAAAGAGGGCAGATTTGGGTTAGATATAAGGAAGAAATTCTTCCCTCTGAGGTTGGTGAGGCCCTGGCAGAGGTTGCCCAGAGCAGCTGTGGCTGCCCCTTCCCTGGCAGTGTTCAAGGCCAGGCTGGACAGGGCTCTGAGCACCCTGGGCTGGTGGAAGGTGTCCCTGCCCATGGCAGGGGTGTGGGAACTGAATGATCGATAAGGTCCCTTCCAACCCAAACCATTCTATGAGTCTAGAACAAAGACATGCTCATATAATTAAAGACTCTCATAAAACATACATACTATGCACGGATAACTGACGTTGGCATTTCTTTGCTTTTTGAGTGCTTCACTTTGAAACCTTAACATTCTTTAATGTTTTCAGTGTAATTTAAGTGAAGTTTAGTTCACTACCGCTCATTTCATCAGCAAACATTTTCAGGTCTGCTACACTTCAACAACCTCCCTCAGTATCACTTAAAACAAGAAACAGTCCCTTCACGTTAAAAAGGTTGACTGGCTCAAGATTTCATCTTATATTAGTGCTGCACACTAGATTAATCAATTATTTTCCTCCTTTTTTGGTTTTAGATTTAGCAGCAAGAGAACAGAGCAGCCCATGTTTCAACCCACAGGCATTTGCCAAGGACAGAAAGGTCAGCAGGCCAAAAACATCACTGTTGTTTCTTTCAGCCTCAAATCAGGCTTTTAGCGCGCACAAAGGACAATTCTGCCTCTGTGTTACTGGTTTGGGAATACTGCCAAAATCTTAATAGGCCCTACTTAATACAAAGGCCTTCACACTCTTTGAAAATGTAGTAATTGCAATCACTGCAATAAGCAACCTACACGGGAACATAAATGGGAGATGAACAGAAATCGGTTTTACAAACACACTTTTCGAACTGAAATGTTTTTACAACATAAATAGATACCAGAAGCACACAATCTGCATTCACAGAAAGGAAGCTGTTCCACTCGGGAATAGTTCACAGGCGTTCTTGGGAGAATGGAAATTTTAGTCAGTAAACTGGAATTCTCTCGCGTTCTTTTCCAGAAATGCCAAGAAGCCTTTAATGTGCTCTTGGTCAGCCTCCAGGGACAGACAAAACGGACTTCAGGTCTCAGCATGGAGCAGCAGATGATATTCAGCTCACTAAACGTAAGCTGGAGTTTTCCTTTGTGGATTTGAGTTTAAACTCAGATTTCTAACACGACAGCTAATCACTACCTATTGTCAACCTCTAGATTCACTTATGGGGTGGTGTTCTCCATAAAGTACAGATTGCAGTAGAAACATTAACATGTAAATTTTATATACCGTCACAGGCTCTCAAATCCCTGAAGACAAATGCAGAACCAACAATAGAGAGGGTTAGACAGGAAAGTAGGGCTAAGGAAGAAAAAAAAAAATAAAAAAAAAAATCATTATTATTTCAGATTATGTGAGATTTTGGGCAGAGGTAATCCATAAAGAATGCTGGGAGCCACCAAACATCACGGGTCAGCCTTCTCCAGACCCTTGAATTCTTGATAATTCTGATCAAATGTTCCTAAATAGCATGCCTGTACAACAACGTGGCTAGTTTCTCCCTAGTATAACTACATAAGAATAAAGATTCACCTGGAGCAACGATAAAAATATTCGCTGATGTGGAGTCTTAAGTACAGCAGTTTTCAGTTGAATAGTTTGAGGTGGTTGGCTGGATGCATAGATTATCAAAAATAGTTTTCTAGACACTGATAAGGTTGACCTAGACTATGTCTTCTCTTGTATGTTGACGAAATAAATCCAAACAATACAAAAATGTGATGACTAGGATATAAAAGACATTTCTTCATCTAAGTAAGGTTTTGCAATGGCCATCTAAGATGTTTTTCTCTATTTCTTTCTGGGTTTTATATATATATTTACCTGTATACAAACACACAGATGATTATACTGTTGGATTCACAAAAGGAAGTATAAAATAATGAGATTTCAAGACAAGACCACAGAAAAAAAGAAACTCGACCTACTACCTCTCTAAGATGTCATCGCTGAGTGTGAGTGCCAAGGTTTAAAAGGAGATGGAACAAAGACTTGTACCAGACAGTAAACTAAGATTTTTGAAGGACAGTGAAAAGAAACAGCTAAATTTTGCTTAAAAGGCTTGCAGATATAAAATTGGACAGAAGCCATCTTAAACACATTCCATTTGCCAAATTACCACATTGTGACATCACGTGTCAGTATAAAGTTATTGTTGGCAAATGCCGACTGCTCTATGATAATTCCTTCATCCTTATGAAATGCATCAATCATCTTTCAGGAACAAAAGCTGGTAAATCATGTATTCATAGTCAATTCTAATCAGAAATGGATGAAAGACTGCATCCTTCAAAACTTTTTGTCTTCAGATAAAAACTTCTGAAGATCAATGAAATATTAAAATGGCAAATTTGAACATAAAGAGCGCACTTAAAAAGATAATGAGGAAAGCGAAAGCACGCACACAAGCCACCAAGCCTTCCATTTCTGCTTCTCTGTAATGAGATTAACACAACTCCTGTGGCTGCCATCTCCAATCATCACTTAGATTATCAACTGGACTACAGCCAAGGCTCTAATTGCTGCACAGAAGCAAAGCCACTATTACAATAAATACATTTAATTCTGTGTGACAGCTCACAAGCTTTTCCCCACACAGCACTGGTTCTTACAGACAACTGTTCCGTTACCTGCAACCCCTTCTTTTCTTGAAGAAGTTGGTTTCGTTTTGTGGTCGAAACCTGCATCCTCTCCTGGTATGTAGATCTCAGAAGTTTATGTCCATTTTCGTGCCAAAACTGGGTTTCTTCATGTCTAATTCTTTGGAAAAAAAAAATGACAAAAGCTAAAAATGGATGTTATCACTGAGTATCAACATCCCAAAACATTAAACAGGTCAGAATGCTACGTGTTACCTTCAGAGTCACAACACTCCATCACCAGAATGATTATGTCTGAAACAGATACAGTTAGAGAACAAGAGATTTTTCCTTGGCATATCTTCCTTTATTATCTCAAACATTTCCACTGTTTTTACAACACGCTGAAGAAGGAAAAAAGAAAACTTGTATAGCTTCAGGCTTCCCCCAGCTTTTTCATATTTCAGAAATTTATCCATCACTGCCTTCAAAGAGACAAAACTAAGGCATGTAATTTCTATCAATACAGAGAAAAATCTCACAGACAGAAGTCTAAAAACTTGCCAAAGCCATTTTTGCAGCTTCTGTCAGCTTTTGGAGACTACATTAGCGATCATCTGGAGTGTTTGCTCCACGATGCCAAATCTTTACTTCTCTTGCACAGCAAGTTCTTTCAAAATCGCAGTCAGTGGGATTCCTCACAGTGGTCGGCACAACCCTCAGCTGCACATCTTTGCATGATTGGACCCCAAGGTAATCAGTCCATGACATTAAGTGTGAACAATCAGCCTCTCATAATGCACCTGCAAACGACGCAAACCTATTCTGTCCTGCATGCTCCTGTACAAGAGAGCACGTGTTTGCAAGGCCAATTGCATTTCTGTGCAATGAGACAAGGGCATGCATTTCCACATAAAAGGTACAGATGCCTTTCAGTATCTTGTTCTAAAAAAATACTCAAACAAAAGATGTTTTTTGAAGCATGATTTCCCACCATAATCTTGCAAAGTAAATACATCCAGGCCACACACAAAACATGCATCACAAGTCTGGTTTAAGCATGATTAATCACACAGTTCTGATCTCCATGCGCAGCTATTGAATAAGTGTGTAGAGCAAGAGGTTCCCATCTCTTCCACAGGACCATCAGAAGACACACATGCTTTACTCCCTCTCTGTGGGCTGCAGAACATACTGAAAAGGCAAAATAAAACCCTGGCACTAAAATAAAAGGCACTAATACTTAAACAAAACAGACACAATGGCAGCACGACTATATTTCTGCAGTCAAAAAAATAGATCGGAGACACACCCGTACCCTGAGGTGCTACGCCATCACTGTGTATGTGCCTTATAACCATTCTAGACTGCTGTGGCCCCAGCCAACCACACCTCCCAGCAGCTCTGAAGCCCTCTTCTTTCACTAAGAGCTGCACCTTTCTCAGAGCTGTATGCAATAGAAATTTCTGAGCAGCTGGTCAAATTTTAGGACACATTCCACGATAAATATAGGTTATTCTCAGAACCTCCTTGGAAATCCCATGTACATCTGCCTACTTGGAACTGAGGAAACAGAAACAAGGTATTTCTGATCTCAAACCTGGGTGACTGCACAAAAATGGTGTTGTTCCTAAGCTAAACATCACCAAACCCAGCTCCTACCACCTGCCCCCAAGGTCCTCTGTCAACACCAAAAGCATTCACCTAAAAACTCATCTCAATTTAATCAAGTAAAACAAAACCAGGGCGTGAATTTGTGTCTTATGTATTAAACAAATAACCTGCCATACACACTTTTCATTTAAAAAGTTCTTTAGGTGCAAAAAGATGAGACTGGCTTGACTAAAAGTGTTCTGGAGCTAGTCTGATCATCCTTTCAACTTTCCGGGTGAAGAAAAGAAATCTTGGGTATATTGGGTTTGTTCTGATTCAAAATGAAAACAAAAACCGAAGCCTACAAATTCTCCATGAAGGAGTGGTCATATTTTCCACTCTGTACTATCTAAAAATACTGTTGGAACAGAAAAATTTTAAACACCTCTACTGAAGACAAAGGGTATGCTTGCCACATCCACAAGAGAGTCAGGCCACAGACAAAGCCGTGTGACAGGCTACAAGAACGAAGTGAGAAAAAGAAAGGGTGCCACAAGAACAGCAGTCAAACTCAAGCTCAAAGAAAGGAGTGTGCACAGGACAGAAAGGTGAAGAGGATATTCATCTGACCCTGAAGAATGGCACCGCTCTCAGACCTGTGCAAAGAAAAGAGTTAGATATAATCATCGAAAGAACAGGAACACTTTAATAATTGTATATATTATATATTTTACACATAAAAATATATTATATGTACATTATATAGGGGGAAAATAGGCAGACTACTTATTTCAAGGATGCTTTAGTGTCACCATTTCTCTGACTTTGAAGACAACACCACCTCTAAAGTCAAAATTATTATTACAAATTAACGCATAGAGCAAATGTGTCTTAATGACAAAAGACAGAATGTTGTATACTAATCTTTAAGGAATGGTAAAACAGCTTCTTAGGGTCTCAGAAGGTAGAAGGAAACAGCTCCAAGGGAGTGCAGTTTGTTTCAAAATCTGCCTAAACACTATAGAGGCCAAAAATACCCTCAATAGCTTTAATTCTTGCCATAAAATCCTATTATCTGTAATGATTTTATCTAATTTTCACATATATAAAAATTACACCCAAATGTATAGACTAGCACACTGCAGCCTTTAGACATAGAAGCTGCCAGAAACCAAATGGTGTTTCTTCTTTCATTTGTGCTATTGCATTTAAGAATAGCTTCCAATGCCTACGAAGAACGCTCTTACTTCTAACAACAGTAATCAGCAGCACAGCTGAAGAAAGACCTAGAAACAGGGACCACTTTTTCTTCCTAAGCTAACTACCTCCCCTGGGTCACCCAACACATCTCACACACCCCCAATCTTTGAAGCTTTTATTCCTTCAAAGGAGGGCTGAGAATTTATTTTTGTGACTTTATACAGTGCTGAGCACGTTACAGCCACCTAACAAGTGACGCATTAAAAGGAAGCTCCCAGAGACCTATGCATACCAAAGAAGAATCTGTTTTTACTTTATATTTAAATATCTTTTCATTGCCTGAAAAGGAGCATCAGCATCAACTCCATGGGGAGCCATTGCTCAAGCTGCCTCGCAGTTGTATGCTCAAGCTGCGGTGTCAAGGAGTCAACCCCGTTCCCACTCAACATCAGTGGGAAAAGTTCCATTTAATTCACCAGTTCACCACACAATGTTTTTCAGGGCAATTCCAAAATAATTGTAGAAAGAAAAAAAGGGGAGGCGAGGGGATTTTCATAAACAAGCTCCATATTGATAATTAAGAAGGTCCTTAAAACTCTATTAAAGTTACTCATAAAATGTATTCCACATTTTCAGAAAACACAAAAGCATCATTTTTGATAATAAGGAACCAACAAACTCACCGATGATCGGCAGCCCAACGCAGTGCTGCTTGAACTTGGGTAACAAACCTATCCAGAAAGCTGCTAATTGAAGGATGCCTTGAAGGAAGCTGAAATTTTAAAGAATTTCTCTCTTTCTCCAGTTCTTCCAGTTTCCGTCTACATTTATCAGCTAGAAATTAAATAGTAAAAAGAAAAGTTACTGAACAGTGACAAAAAGGTTCTATTTTACCTGAGGAAGAAAAAAGGTCGATCAACAAAAAGTAAAATTGACCCCACAGATGGCTCTTCCCCTTTTGATAAAATGCATCGGTCTGTCTTGCCCAAGGATAACTTAGTAAGGCTACAGTAGCAAACTTCAGAAAACCGGGATGCTAAGCTACTTTCTCCTCCGACAAGGACAAAACTGCAGCCTTCCCAGCACCTTCACACAGTTTTAGTTTGGTAAGGCTCCAGAGAACTGGCTCGAAGTTAGCATTTGTGCTCTTCTCCTAGAGTAACAGCTCTGAATTCACTTCTAAGAAAACTCCTCTTCACTGCTCCTTTTTAAACAATCTTAGATGGCAGTTACACACTTGAAGTCTGATCTTGTAAAAGTTGCATTGTTATTAGGTCAAGAACTGCAGAATCACATGTGATATCTCAGCAACGCATTTCAGCAGGAAACGCACGTGCAATTATAGCAATCACACAATCATCTTCTTCCAGACTCTGCTGAACCATGCTTACTTTATCATCCAAAAAAAGATTTACTTTCAACTTCAAATAAAAGTAACAGTGACCCTAAAGAGAGTGCTTTTACTCTACCATAATTCTATAAATTTCTTAGAGTAAACACTTCTCTCTAAGTTAATTCTTACTTTGTTTTCTTTCCCTGTGTAGAAAACAAAGGAACAGAGTTCCAACTACAAATTATTATTTCTGGTATGTATATTCTCTCTCTGCAGTGCCAGGACATCAGCAAAATCACCCAATATGATAGATAATAAGCCTGGCTGGTCCAAGCTGGAACACCTTTGATGATACATTAGTCAAATCGGAGAGTTTCGAGCTAGCCCACAAATGGAAAACCTCTATAGCTCAGTACTTTCCTCATGACCTCGCTGCCTACAATTTTGCGTGATTAGCATTCCTTTCCTTCTAGCACTTTCAACAAAAAACATTACTATCAGAACAACATCCATCTGTGCACGCTTTTTACTGCTTATTTTCTTTCCTTAGCCTCAAAGGGGTTTTAAGAAGGGTTATTTACATTTGCTGCTTTAGTGAAATGATCCATTTTTACAATAACCTATCGTTAGTATTGATCTCCTTTCTGCTGCTGTGCCGCTGGGGTGGAATAAAGACACAGAATGTACTAACGAGACTAGAGCTTCTCCCTAGGCCAGCAGACCATACCAGGGTAGATAAACTCATGATGATGTTGTTATTAGGGTGCAAAACGCTGCCAGAAGGCTCTAGCTGAAATGATCATCACCCAAGTTACCGCAGGGTCCAGGCCTTGCCCCAGCAACCACATGAACACATGTGCATATTCGTCCTGCAAAGCAGAAACACCTTTTCAGCAGTGGAGGTGAACCCCATCTGCGGTGTGTTTCACAGGGACCACAGCTGAACAGATTCATCCTCCCCCTATTGCCACAAGGAAACTGGAATTTGGGCCCCAATGAGACTTCCAAGCTCATGCTTTGACCAGAAAAAAAAATTTATCAGCATTCGCATTTCGCGTGGAATTTCAAACACAGCCATCAAAAATACCACGGTTACAAACACCAAAGCCAGGGTTGGATTGTGACCGATGACCACTGAACACCACCACACATGGAACCACCTCTTCTTACTCAAACCATTCACCATGGGGCCTCCTCTGCTACCCGAGCAGGAGTTGTGCCAACCCTCTACAGCCATTCAATAATGCTGTCATCGTTCTTCAATGTAATTATGCTCACACTGTGTTTGTAGGTCTAATTGTTTCATCATTCTACTCCTACCCACCCTGGCCCTAGAAACAGGCTATTTTGGGAAGGAAAACAGATGAGGGGAATCCACATGCCAATTCACTCTCTCTGTCATTAATTCTTGGCTGCATCCTGCCTTCTATATTCCAGTCTACACAGAATTCAATTAGTTTCTACTAACAGACGTTTCTAAATAATTTGTTTCACTGGCATTTTATAAGTACTATTGCTGGCCATATCTTCTCATCATCTCTCAGCACTAAGTGATTGTGTCCCCCTCCAGCACTGCTGTTAGTGGTTACGTCTCAAGAGAGCCCACCACCACCGAGCTGAACGCTGCAGCACTCAGCTTTTCGGCTCCTCTCCTGGAAAGGAGACCCCCGAGCCTGACCTGGCCAACGTCTTCAGTGCGTGGAGAGACCAGGGCACCTCGGTTCCAGCTGCAGAGCAGGGAACACGCAGATAAGGCTCACCTCAGTTCAGCTTTGACTACCGCAGTTCAAGAGAGATCTGGATCAGGCACAAGTAACAGAAATGATAAGACGCCTAGCAAATAGGGCACGTGAAAAAGAAGGCACTAAGCAGGGTTCCTCAATCTAGTGAAGATAAAGATTGATGGGAGTAATTTCCAGTACTATGACATACCAGGAAGCTGCAAGGAAAGCAGTAATACAACGCTTTTCACCTCTCCTCAGAACTTAAGACCTCAGTAACAAACCTGAGTTGCAGCAAAGGAGATAAGGAAAAACATTAGAGATAGTAAAGCACGAAAACCAGCTGCTTGCGACAGCCAGGAAATCTCCCCCAGAGTTGGTTTTCAGGTCAGGCAAACAGCTCTCAGGAATAGCTCGGGTACAGCTTTTAAGGCTGAGGCCAGCAAGATCAAATGTGTTCTCCTGAGACCCTTTCCCATCATATTTTCTAGCATTTTCCAGCCAAGAAGCAGACACAGAAGGACTTTGCTATTTGTAAGCCATCAGACTCAAGGACATCGCCTTCTCTTACCTTCGTTTTAGTCTTCTAAGCACGCTATTTCAACACAGAAAAGACCTTCACAGGATCCCAGAGCTCACTGATGGACCGAGACACCGAAAGAAACCACACGCACTCAGATACTTCCATCACACACAAAGGCTTAATACTTTGTTCCTCTGTCCCATGCTTCACCTCAAAATAAGTCATTTAACACACAGCTTGCATGCAAAAAGTAATCCCTCCATTTGGTGAAGCTCTTTAATGAAGGAACTTTAATGTATTCAATACATAGCATTTCACAGACAAGCATTTGGAATAAGGCTTAATTCTCTTTACGAGCCTTTTATTTCACTGTATTCTGTTGTTAGCTTGCTGCCTTGCAGTAGCCCTACTGATACCCCAGATGAAGCTTCTACTTCAGCGCAAACAGCAAAAGTCAACCCTTGAATCACCCTCCATCCCAATCCATTCCTGCCTGCTACACTTCACACCTCCCACTCAATTTAAAGCCAGCCCAGGGTACAGGCCTGGAAGATGCCGACTAACTGCTGTTCTCAATTGAACTGACAGCGGTCAGAGAACTGCACAGTCTCCAAAGATCGTGTTTCATAACAGCTTTCAGCAAAGGAAGCAATTTTGATAAATTTTAATTGACCATATGAGAACATCCGGCTACGTGTCTACTTTTTACATATTCTGATACTGGGTTTATTCCCTTGAAAAGAAGGTTCACTTTATCAGAACTATTTATCATCATTTTAAAAACATTTAAGGAATTCATCACAGTAAGGGTAGAACCTCATTTGCTACATCCTGCACATATTTATATGTTTGTTTATGTCTGTTCTTTGCTCATAGGTGGGAAGATGATCAACCAGGCTATTCTACAAACTGCTGGACCTTAAGAAAGTGTTTCTTCAGCGAGTTCAACTCCCCTTTCCCTCACTTCCCCCCGAAACCTGAAGGATCTAAACCAGGAAACTAGGATTTGTGCAGAGTTTACATGCTGAAATCACACACTGCAGCCCTAAAATCTTCTTCTTACCTGCTAGATACTTCCAGAGCCAGCATTCTTCTTCTTCAACACCTCAAGCTTCCAAGATAACTGAAGTGGCTTTGTACACTCAGCATCAGAGATATTGCTACTTATTTTGTAAGAACTAACAAAGTCCCAGGTTCAGATCCAAAGACCCCTCTTATAGACCATCTCCAACCACGCACAGTAGCATGCCTTCAGACAGAAGACTACAAACCAGGGTGCAAAGTGCCCCTTTACCTTGATACTGCTTCTGAACCTCTAACGTTTGCCAGCTGAAAGACTTCTTCAGCAAGACACTACTCCTAGATCACTCCATTGCTTTGAGGGGAAAAGGGGAAAAGAACAAAATAAAGAAAGAAAATAGAAAGTCATCCAAAACTTCTCTTTTCTCAGGCTATCTATGCTTTTGGTCTCCAAAATATACTATGACAGAATTTCAGAATGGAACTATGAATTATATAAAACACATATCCCATTTGGTAATTTTAAACCTGAAATCTGTTGATCTTATTAGGTTCTTTCTTTTTTTAATACTGTAAATAAAAAAAAAAAAAACATTCCTTCTTCACTTTCCATGCACATGAATAACTTAGATACTGTCACGTTCAAATTGCACCACTCATTTTCCAGGACAGAGAGACTTACATCAGCTCAAGCCATGCTACAAAGGCCAGACAGCGAGGATTCTAATGCAGAGCCTGAATACGCGACTGAAATGCAGCTAGAGAAGAGACCAGAAAGCAAGGTATCTACAGCCCAATTACTAGCATTGGCCTTCTGCAAAATTACTTGCAGGAGAACATGCAGACCAATTAATCTCCAAATATGATATGTATAAGACATATACTGTGATCAGAAATGAAGGCATTACAAGCAACGGGAGTATGCTTGTGCTCTTAATTTAAGGATAGAATAATTAACCATTTAACAGTACCAGACAGATACGCAGCAGAAGATACGCAACTCCTTGCGAGTCCTACCACACTGGGTAGGTGTGGGAGCTTCAGACGACCTTTGGACAGTCAAGCAGCCTGCCCTTACCACGTGCTGTCTGGTCATTGGTACAGAGCAAAACCCCTGCTACCTTCCATTCAGCTCTGCACATGGAAACCAACAAACCAAACCCAGCGCAGAGTCCAGCCGCGCACTGGGCAAGGCCGGCTCCGAGCAGCCACGGGGCTGGCAACAGGCAGTGGAAGGGCCCATCGGAGCGACAGGAGCAGCAGCTGTACCCCAGAGCTATGCCTACCCTCCCGACTGTGCGGACTAACAGGAGAACATCTGCAGCACAAAACAGCTCAGCACCGAGGAACCAACATCTGCAGTTCAGAGGGTCTTGCTTCAGACTAGTTTTAGGGTAGTCCCCATGGACTGAAGGCCAGTTAGCAGTTGCACCCCCCCCGGTACTCCCCTAGAACACAACTTCAGACTTTTACTCCACCTGAAAGAAAACCAGCCTAAGTCCTCCAAGGCTGTCCTGCAAAGCAAAGCAAAGCAAAGCACAGTAAATGGGACAACTGGGAGATTCCCTTCAAAAGCTCTCACACCTTATCTGAACTTTAATGTTATTTGGGCCAAGGTCCTTGGAACATTTCCAGCAGTCAGTGGAAAAAGTAGTTCCTGGAAAGGCTAGTAAGTAGCAGCTAAAGCTTTCCAGACATGGCTATAACGCCCTGGACACCACAGCCAAACGTTCCTGTTCAGTTCACAAAAGGTTAAAGCATAACGGCTGCCAGAGCAGAACACAAGCGAAACTACCCCGCTAACCCACCGTTGAATTTTTTTCCATCCCAACCAAAAATGCATCTTTGTGAAATTCAGCACTCCGGCTGTGCTCCTGAACTATCAAGGCAACCTTGAGGAACGGCTGAGCAGAGCCAACTCCCGGCTGCTGAACACCCTTTGGGGTTGGAGGTAACTGCTACAGAATTCACCTCAAAGGAGGAGGACCAAAACCTGTCGAGAGTCCTACAACTCCACAATTCTTTGTTCTGTGTGTATTCCTCAGTTATCTCACACTCTTAGTACAGGTGACAAACTCTTCTAATTCCTGCTTTACCCTACTAAGGTGCTAGATCAATGTTTGCCTCCAATTCTGGTGCTATTTGAAGACCAGTAACCCGCAGAGTAGAAGAGAACAGACCTCCTGCACTCCCAGTCAGACTCCAGGAACCACACCCAAAACGCACAGCGATGACCTGGTGTCACATTTGACACCGCAAGCTTCCCCTGCTGCAGACAACAGCAGCTCTCTGCCGTCTCTCCACTCCTTTTTCTTTCCTAGCAACAAGACACCAGTATACACAAACTGGGTCGGGGAGGAGCAGCAAGGAAACCTGGTACTGGAAATAGCCCCTGCGACAGAAGCACCGGAGAACAGTGTCTGAAGGATTTCTCACAAGGACTGCTCGAGCAGGCTCTCAGCCTCCCAGCAGGCTCTGCATTTTCCCCTGTACCAGTTACAAACCAGGAAATTGCTGCATCCTTAAAACATATATATAACATTTCATAATTTAATCTGCCGAACGTCAGTGTTGCAGCAGAGTTGGGAAGTCTGAAAGCTTTAAAAAAAATACAGAAACAGACACATTTCAGCTGCTATACTTCTTATAAAAAGAAGCTTGACACATTGGCAGATATTGATTTTTCCTCTCTAACTCATACTGAATTCCAAAGCATTCATTTCGGCTTTGAACAAAAAGCTACATTCTCAGAGGTTTCACAGATGCTTCCCCCAAAGCACAACTCAAAGTTTCCCGCCTGCAGTTCACATTCTGACACTGAAAAGTCTGCTGTATATGAAACTTCTTGCCAGAAGAGCACCAGTGCAAGCCCAGTGCAGGCTGTCAGCAGAAATTCTGCCCAGTGCCCCTGTTCCACAGACCATCCGTGGCAGCAGCACCGCTGGCAGACTGCCGCTCAGACCTGTAGCGCGTTCTCCATCTCCGAGCAGTGACGGTTAAACGGCGCAGGGATTTATGGGCTCCAGAGGCAGGGCTCGGGGGGGTTTGTGAGGATGCAGGTATAGCTGCTTTCAACATCAGAAATAAGATTAGCAAGAAGCCACAAAGCCAGAAAGACGCCTCCATTGCGGCTCTGGGAAAGGAGGGGGTAAGAATCCAGTGAGAAATGTCAGAGTCCTGACTCGGGTGATTAATCTGTGATGTCTCTTGGCCAGCATTAGCAAAATTTTGCTGTCCCATGTTTCTTTCTCATTATCACCTGCAGTGATGTAGGTTGAACCATCCTCACAGCTGTTCTTTCTGAGCTGAGCTTAAGGTACATCAGGACTATCTGGATAAACCTACATCACACTTTCCTGTAACATGACGATCCTGCAAGCAAAGCAGTTATTATTTACCACTATCATCTCAAGGAGTAGCCTTCAGCGGAGGCCAGAACCCAACCATACCAGGCTCAGACAACAGGGGGGGAAAAAAAAAAAAAAAAAAAACCACCACAAAAAAAAAAACCACCCCAAAAAACCCACCCACACAAAAACAACAAACCACAAACAAAAAAACCTCACTAAAAATCCTATTCCAATAAATTTACAATCAACGAATTAGACTCAAAAAGACAAATGGAAAGAGCAAAGCTTCAGACACACAATGTGGGTGAAAATGATACGCAACACTTTCAGTGTACCAGAAACAG
The DNA here is from genome assembly GCF_030867145.1 of Opisthocomus hoazin. Classification (NCBI taxonomy): domain Eukaryota; kingdom Metazoa; phylum Chordata; class Aves; order Opisthocomiformes; family Opisthocomidae; genus Opisthocomus; species Opisthocomus hoazin. Next base: position 6,404,236 of record NC_134415.1, on the reverse strand, counting down.
CTCGATCTGCTCTGCTCTTAATCTGATACTTCTGAAAAACACTAATATTTTACAGTATTTTGAATAGCAACATTTTAAATAGTGTATTAATTTAATAGCCACTTCCACAGTTTTCCAAATGCTGAAGTAATTACATTTTAAGTGCCTGATGTGTAACAGTTGCTGAAACAGTGGATGGTTTTCTGTTTGTGACAACTCCTTACTCATCTTTGTAACTGCACTAAAACACAGGTACAATTCTCTACACTCTACATAGCCCTTCTCTTCAGATGTGCTGCATTTGTGAATCCCTTTGAGCAGCACAAGGGTTTTAATACGTAGGCGGTTTTGGAGACTTCATTTCTGCTTTTAGTCAAGTCACAACACAAAATCAACTGTGCCCTGTTGACTGTTTGTTTTTCGAATTCTTTCATAAACATCAGATTTCCAATGAAACCACTGAGACGCATGCATTTCCAATACGACTTTACAGTAAAAATAATTTACTATAACATCAAAAGATACATTAAAGGAAAAAAACTAGCTGACTGCTGGTGCACTTCATTCAATATCAACATTATCTTGTAAGCAGTGCTGACAGTACCATCACTACATGTGAAATTGTACAGAAATAAAGAAAAACACGTACCACTGAATCTGCTTTTTTTAAAGAGGGATCTATGCCACCGTGCTGCATAGCCTACTCTGAATTAAATTCTACTCTTAAGACCACCCCTCAAGACAAGGAAGCTAGCAGAAATCAACACAAAGCTCCTCGGCTTGCAGCACAGCTCCTTCTCTCATGGGAGATGGTAGGGCAAGAGCTTTGGTAAAGGTTTCCACTCAGCACAAGTCCCATACCTGAACAGCTGTCAGCTATAGCTTAAGGTCAACTGAGGACGATTCAACCCCCTGTCCTTGCTCCACAACTCTCTAGGTCAACATCTGCCTTTCTTCACTGCTTCTGAATGAAGGCCAGGGGCTGATTAGAGGACAGGCCAGCCAATTAGCACCGAAAAAATGCAATACTCTCCAACTAACTGCATTGTATTGTGAGACACAGGTCATTTCTATAAAGCAAGTTCTAAACGCTCTAACAAGAAATTTAAAAATCTGATGGGCTTCTATATGAAGGATTTTATGACTAGAGGCACAGGCAGATTATGTTGGGATGTTTTTTCGCACCAGGCTCTATTTAAGCACGTATTGTGAATCTAAAACGCTTTGTTCCAGCTGTCAAACAAAGAAAAGGCTCCTTTACTATTGCCTAACCTGAATATATTGAGAATACCATCCTAAAGCACACCATGGGAAAGATTTATTTTTTTTTTTTGTGCTAGTCCAAAACTAGTAAAGATAATACAGGATGTGTTTTGCAAAGGTTTATTTTCAAACTTTGAAAAGCCATGCTGTAAAAATGCACAACAAAGCAGCACAAAGTCTAGGCTAAGAAACACCAATGAACAGGTGTAGAATTGCTTCAAGTTTGAAAAAGAATAACAGGGATTTTTAAAATGTAGCATACATTAAATAGTGCAATATTCCCCAAGGACTGTAACATGTGAAGAAATCAGTTTGCATTTCTGCTGAAGCCACCAGCTACAGATCAGCACCACCAAAAGGCAATTAGACAACATTCTCTTCCTTCTGTGGCAACGCACGCTGATGAAAAGGCATCAAATATTCTTTCTTGTAGAATGGATACTACACACAGAACTATAAAGAGAATATAAACATGTGCACACAACCCCAAACCGATTGCTCTGAAAACTGCAGTGGGGAACTCCACAGGGAAACTTGAAGCTTTGCTCTAGAAACAAAAAGGGGGAGAAAAGATAAAAGAAGTCTTTGCGGTAACTGAGCTGAATGCAGTACATCCATTCATTATGGATAAGTGCCCACACACCAGAATTTTGCTTCTCGTTAAAGAACACCTTTTTTTCTTCCTCTATTGCTCCGTGCATTACACTTCATGTGTTCCCACAACAGTGCTCAATGATTTCTCATATTCCAGGTCTCCACTCTCACATAAGACCCCACCTGGAGTCCTGCGTTCAGCTCTGGAGCCCCCAGCACAAGGACATGGATGCATTGGAGCGGGTCCAGAGAAGGGACACGAAGATGATCTGAGGGCTGGAGCACCTCTCCTACGAGGACAGGCTGAGGGAGTTGGGGCTGTTCAGCCTGGAGAAGAGAAGGCTCTGGGGTGACCTTACAGCAGCTGCCAGTGCCTGGAGGGGGCCTACAGGAAGGATGGAGAGGGGCTTTTCACAAGGGCCTGTAGTGATAGGACAAGGAGGAATGGCTGTAAACTAAAAGAGGGCAGATTTAGATTAGATATTAGGGAGAAATTCTTCACCATGAGGGTGGTGAAACACTGGCACAGGTTGCCCAGAGAAGATGTGGCTGCCCCCTCCCTGGCACTGCTCAAGGCCAGGTTGGATGGAGCTCTGAGCACCCTGGGCTGGTAGAAGATGTCCCTGCTCATGGCAGGGGGGCCGGAACCACATGATCTTTAAGGTCCCTTCCAACCCAAACCATTCTATGATTCAGTAGTCTACATAATCTCAAATACATACATCCAAACTGCCTCTGAGGACAGTGTGGTTGAGGTAGGTATGGCAGGTAGGTACAGTGTGTTGACCCAAACAACAACTACAGTAACTGCCCCAGTAATAAAAAACAAACAAAAAAAAAAAGCCAGTGGATAAGGAGAGCAACAGGTCCACACCATCGATTACAAAGAGAAAGACTTGATCAAGCAGCTGGTCCTTCAACATGGGAATTGGAGGAAGCAGTGAGACAACTCAAACAAGAAGCAGAAATTACCCGGTCCCTGACCTCAGCAGAACTTTGAGACATGTGGAAGGATTACAATCGCCAGCCAGGTGAGCGGATTGCTGCCTGGCTGCTCCAATGCTGCAACAACAGGGCCGACAGTCAGCAACTGGAAGGTAAAGAAGCCCAATTGCTGGGATCCCTTGCTAGAAACCAGGGAATCGAGAGAGAACTTGGAAAAGAGGCAGCAATTTGCAGACTCAGGAAACAGCTCCTCTCAACTGTGAGGGCAAGATATCCATATTCAAGGAAGACCTTGTGAACTCCCCAGAAAAGTGGACTACTACAGATGAAGGCATCCAGTACTTGAGAGAATTAGCAGTGCTAGAAGTCTACTACAGAGATCTTGATGATGATGAGGTCTCCGAAGATCCCAAGGAAGTCCTGCGTACACAGGCCATGTCAAAGAAGGTGATTCAAAGTACTCCAGCATCATATTCTAACAGCTTGGCAGCAATATATTGCCCCAACTGTGGAGAGAGCATCTTCTTGGCTCCAAAACTTTGCAGAAAATCTCTGTACCTCCCGATCCCTACAGGACAGTGTCTTGGGAGTCAGGGACCCCCCAAGAAATCAGTCCTCTGCTGCCCCAGTCAGAGGGAGAGGGAGCCTCAAATGCATGCCGTGTGGTGTGCCCTGGTTTTTCCTGCATGACCAGGGGAAGGATATGAGGAAGCAGGTGGTGAACCCACCTTCAGCTGGAAGCCTGTGTACGCAAACTGCGAGGGAAGACAGCTGTTAAGAAAGAGCCACACAAGAAGGTTGTGACTTAGACACACGTTGCCAACATCTACCAAAAGATTTATCAAAAACTTAAAAGATGGCACTTAAAAACCTTCTTCTGGGGGATGAGCCAAATGAAAACCTTACCCAATGGACAGACTGACAAGCCTGAACCTCTTTTTCCCCCCCTGAGAAGAGACACCTTTTTGGTAAGAGTCACGCCTCTGACTTTGTCAGACATATCCCCGGGAACACATTGTTAACTGAAGTGCTAAACTATTAACTTGAGTTCAACTTTTGCAGACAGCACATTTATCAATGGCAGCTCCGAATCTGTGATGCCTGTCACTTGACTAAATTACCTATTGTTTCAACTTCACTTAAGTGTTTCAGTGAAAGTCCCTGGGAGGGCTCCGACAGGCAAATGTTGACTCTGATGTGGCTACATATCCAACCCCTTAGACATAAACCGTTGACCAAGTCTGGGACTAGAGTGGATCCAGCCACACCTAGGCTCCTCCCTGAGAAGGAGTTTAGAAAGCAAGAGTTCCACTCTGAGCCTCGTGACTCAACGGGAGGGCTTATCTTCTTGCTGCTTATCAGACTCCTTGAAACGCTTTAACGCGACAGGCTGTCACCATAGTTGCTGTTGAGACACAATGAGGCAATCAGCAATATCCCAGACACAGAAGAACTGAAATCACCTCCCTTGATCCCGGTGAGAGGACCTCTGGTCTGCCACTGCAATGGTCAGACAGTGAATATTCTGACCAGGAACAGGAATAGAGGGTCCCTGCCTTCGGCCAGAAGGAGCAAAGGGACGGCCAGGTATGCCAGACTGTGTGGATTCGGTGGCCTAGCACATCAGACCCACAGAGGTATAAGGCTTTGGTAGACACTGGTGCACAGTGTACGCTGATACCATCAGGATATGGGGGCATAGAACCCATCTGGATCTCTGGAGTGACAGGGTGATGCCAAGAATTGTCTGTACTGGAGTCTGAGGCGAGCTTGACCGGGGACAAGTTGGAAATGCACCCCATCGTGACCGGCCCAGAGGCCCCTTGTATTCTTGGCATAGATTACCTCAGGAAAGGATACTTCAAGGACCCAAAGGGGTACCAATGGGCATTTGGTGTGACCACTGTGAATACAGAGAAGATCAAACAGCTCTCTACCCTGCCTGGCCTCTCAGAAGGTCCCTCTGTTGTGGGATTGTTGCAAATTGAAGTAGAGCAGGTGCCAGCTGCTACCAGGACAGTGCACCCATGGCAATATCGCACAAACCAGGACTCCTTGGCCCCCATTCATGAGTTGATTCATCAACTGGAAAGCCAAGGAGTCATCAGCAAGGCTCACTCACCTTTCAGTAGCCCCATATGGCCAGTGCAAAAGTCTGATGGAGGGTGAAGGTTAACAGTAGATTACCATGGCCTGAACGAAGTGACACCACCACTGAGTGCTGCTGTACCAGAGATGTTAGAGCTCCAATGCGAACTGGAGTCAAAGGCAGCCAAGTGGTATGGTACAACTGACATTGCAAATGCATTTTTCTTCCTATTCCTTTGGCAGCAAAGTGCAGGTCACAGTTTGCTTTCACATGGAGGGGTATCCAGTACACCTGCAATTGACTGCCCTGGGGGTGGAAACACAGCCCTACCATTTGTCACAGACTAAATTGAACTGCACTGGAAAAGGGTGATGCCCATGAAACATCTACAATACATTGATGACATCATTGTGTGGGGCAATACAGCAAAACAAATTTTGAAAGAGGGGAGAAAATAGTTCAAATCCTTCTGAAAGCCTGTTTTGCCATAAAGCTAAGTAAGGTCAAGAGACCTGCAATGGAGATCCAGATTTTCTGAATCAAATGGCAAGATGGGCATCGTCAGATCCCAATGGATGTGATCAACAAAACAGCAGCTATGTCTCCACCTACTAGCAAGAAGGAAACACAAGCCTTCTTAGGCGTTGTGGGTTTTTGGAGGATGCATATCCCAAATCACAGTCAGATTGTAAGCCCTCTCTACCGAGTGACCTGGACAAAGAATGATTTTGAGTGGGGACCTGAGCAACGACAAGCCCTTGAACAAATTAAACAAGAATTAGTTCACACTGTAGCCCTTGGACCAGTCCAGACAGAACAAGCTGTTAAAAACGTGCTCTACACCGCAGCCGGGGAGAACAGCCCTCCCTGGAGTCTCTGGCAGAAAGCACCAGGGGAGACTCGAGGTCGACCCCTGGGGTTTTAGAGCCGGGGATACAAAGGATCCAAGGCCCGCTGCACTCCGACTGAGAAAGAGATATTGGCAGCATATGAAGGAATCTGTAGTGCACATGAAGAATATGTTAGGGAAGACCATTTGGGTTAATCCTGCCTCAAGCAAAGGCAGACCCATCCATGGGATTGCTTTTGCTCAAGGACCTGCGTCCACTTGGTGGGTAGTGCAGAAGGATGAAGAAGTCCATCTTCAACATCGCTTTCCCAAGACTGGTACCAAAGCATACACAGGGTAAACACAAAATCATTTAAACAATTTTGGGTAGTGACAACTGTAGTTGGACCCTGCAACTCCGAAAGGCAAAAAAACCCATAGAATATCAAATGTAAAAGCTGTAAGCCTTTTTTTTTTTTCTTTCTGGAAACTGTATCTCAAGCATACTTTGTCCAATCAATCCTCAATTTCAAAACATTCAATATTCCCTAACACTCCCAAAACAGCACCATATTCTGTAACAAATTCATAAAGTTTGTGGGGTTCAGAGCACCGTGCAAAGTAAACCTCTCTACAGAAACAGGTTCTCAAGCTGAACTGGAACACAGCTGCATCTCACCGCAATAACCTCCGAGGAGGCACTTCCTCCGCTATCAAGTCATACTTCGTGTCAGTAGCTTCACAGCGGCGTGATGTACTGCACCGCAAGGCACCAGCTTCCACCAAAGCACTGCCCTGAAACAAACCCTTCCCTCGCTCCCCACGCACGCGGTTCAGCCCTCGCACTGCCTACCTACTGCCGCGATTTGTTCCACTGCACACAAGTGAGAAGACCTTCCCTCAACTGGCACAGAAACCCAAGGAAAACAAACTGCCCCAAGCAGCCTTTAAATACTTTTAAGTCTTCCAAAACAGATTCTTACCCATTATGTTGCTGAGTGCTTATGTTTTCACAAGTAGCATACACTGGCTGCCTACCAGCAAAGAAAGGCCCCAGGTATCCCTGTCAGATAATGACTCTGTACTGGAAGTGATACACTTCCATGGACTGCTGTTCATTTAGACCCACCTAAAAATCTCAAAAAAAGCCAACCCACCAGGTTCTTACTCTAAAAATTACTTTGGCTTGCTGAGCTACTCCCCTCTTAACAGCCTGCAAGTCTCTGTTACAGAGATATATATAACATGCTTCCCTCAAAACGCTAGCTGTATGTTCTGCATGTGAGGAACAAAGCCTTGAAAAACTCCTATTTCCACCACGACACAGCCATTGATAAGCAATCCGGTCCATACGTTAGGACAGTATGAGTATATCTCAAGCGTGGGTGTCAGGAGGATGGGGCCAGACTCTTCCCAGTGGTGCCCAGCGACAGGACAAGGGGCAATGGGCACAAACTGAAGCAGAGGAAGTTCCAGCTGAACAGGAGGAAGAACTTCTTCCCTCTGAGGGTGACGGAGTCCTGGAACAGGTTGCCCAGAGGGGCTGTGGAGTCTCCTTCTCTGGAGATATTCAAGACCCACCTGGACGTGGTCCTGTGCAGCCTGCTCTGGGTGACCCTGCTTTGGCAGGGGGTTGGACTGGGTGACCCACAGAGGTCCCTTCCAACCCCAAAACATCCTGTGATTCTGTGACAGCAGGGTGCAAAGCAGAGCTGGCAACTCGGGGGCACCATCCCTCCGTATCCACACCAACGCATCATGGCAGTGGCAGAGGCCAATGCACCCGCCACATGCAACCCGTTCTGGACCCTTCCAGACACAACCAAGGTGGCAATTTTGACAGGCTTAATCCTGGATTTGCCTGGGTGGAAATAAGTAGAAGGCAGGCAGCCATGCGCACTGTGTGGGGTATGGTCAGAAACAGAGGAAAGGCTTAGATGACTCGCTCAGAAGTCCAACATCTTACAAACACAGTGTTCTAAGAGTACCTCAAAGTATCTCTGTTTTCCCACCCTCACTCATCCACCAGCATTTGTACAGAATTTCTGTGGGGTTATCAACAGCTCAAGAGTATTATAGGAAGAAAGACAACAGTAAAGATTTGTTTGATTTCCCTGTAGGGAGCTCAGAAAACATTCTATGTCTCTGCCCTACATTGAAAAGACCAAAGTGAACACATGAAAGGAATTAACATACAATACCTCACCAACAAAAGTATATTTTCCTTATTGCTCGTTCCCATAAGGCTCTCCAAACACTCAATGTTAACCAAAACATCACAGGATCCTGCAAATTTTAAGTGTAACTTTAGAAAAAAATAAAAGGGAAAAAAACCCCAACCCAGGAGTAGTTACAGGCATAATCAAGACAGCCCATCTAGAAGGGGACCTAATATATGCTTACAAATATCTTAAGGGTGGGTGTCAGGAGCACGGGGCCAGACTCTTTCCAGTGGTGCCCAGCGACAGGACAAGGGGCAATGGGCACAAACTGAAGCAGAGGAAGTTCCAGCTGAACATGAGGAAGAACTTCTTCCCTCTGAGGGTGATGGAGCCCTGGCCCAGGCTGCCCAGAGAGGCTGTGGAGTCTCCTTCTCTGGAGATATTCAAACCCCGCCTGGACGCGGTCCTGTGCAGCCTGCTGTAGGTGACCCTGCTTCAGCAGGAGGGTTGGACTAGATGACCCACAGAGGTCCCTTCCAACCCCGAACATTCTGTGATTCTGTGAAGGAGTAACTTCTCAGGCCACAGTTTCTTTTTCTGCATCTACACATACCTACGTGTTCAGGAAAAAAAAAAAAAAAGCAGTAGAGATACACATGGTGGTTTCATGGAAAGGGTTCTGCCCATGGCTATGTCAGGTGGCTTGAAGCCATCTTCTGCCTGTTCTCTCACAAGCACCAGTTCCTCAGTGCTGCGTTACACCTCTCCAATGAATAACCCCATTTCTTCCAGCTCCCAGGTCCTCTGTCTGTAAAAACGTAGATAGTAACAATTGCTCCACAGGGGCCTCATTAGGCTTAATTAACACCTGTGTGAGCTCTTCAGATAAAAGGATTGCTGTAATTACACAAGCTGACCTGCTTTTTGCTTAAGAAACCTTGCACTATCTCTTTCATAGTTTAACCTTTTCTTAAAAGTTATTACTCTTTTGTTCTTTTACAGGACTCTGTACCCTGTAAAAGACTATTACCTCCTGGAGTCCCCTTTTAATTTTCTAATTTCAACAGCAGATAAAGCCCAGCCTTTCTTTCCAATTTGAACATAAGTGATGCTGGAGCCTTTTTTATTTTTCCTTTAAAATTATCATTCCCCTGCCTTTCTCCCTTTCACACATACGTTTTAGTTTTTTCACGTTTGTGATGTGCTTTTCATCCTGGCTCTGCAGCTGTCCCCACCGCCCCAGCGCAGACCTCCTGGGAGTGTTTCAGATATCAGAATTACCCCCAGCACACAGGGCAGCGGGCAGGGCTGCACAGGACAATGTCAGCAGAGGTCAGCGGGGAAAAGACCAAGTTCCACAGCCCTTAACTCCTCTTGGGTCCCCATTCATCAAAGCTGTTACGAACGAGACAACATCCCACCGACCACCAGATGCAGTCAGGGGCCTGGCTGGCTTGCCTTCGCACAGGAACAGTGGAGCCCATCCAAGGACAGCCACTGCAAAGTGCTCAAAAAATGTGTAGATGTAGCACTTCAGGACATGGTTTAGCAGGCATGGTGGTGATGGCTTGATGGTTGGACTTGATAACCTTAGAGGTCTTTTCCAACCTTAATGATTTCCCCTCCCTGGCAGTGTTCAAGGCCAGGTTGGATGGAGCTCTGAGCAACGTGGTCTGGTGGAAGATGTCCCTGCTCATGGCAGGGAGGTTGGAACCAGATGATCTTGAAGGTCCCTTCCAACCCAAACCATTCTATGACTCTCTGATTCTATTATAAGAAGCTTGACCCCCTTCAGTGTGCAGATCCACCAAATAGCCTCTCACGTGTCCAACCCAAGTGGAGCGCAGCAGTGCCAATGCACCTTCACCAGTCTCCATGCTTCATGCTACCAGACTTTAAATAATTTTAAATACAGGCATGCTGCCTTCCTCCAGCCTGAGCCCATGAAGTTTCACTTCCTCCAGCAGCCTCTCCACCCGCTCGTCAGAGCCTCCTCAGGCTGGAAACCTGAGCTGCCAGACCAGTATCTGTGTTGACTGAGAGCCTGGTGAGAATCAGAGCCAGGAGGGAAGGGGAAAGAAGAGCAAACACTGATGGGACTTGGCCTGCAGAGGCAAGGGTAGGAGCACCTGCTGGAAACCAGTCTCAGGGAGAGCGGTTTGGCTACCGCCACGCTCTCCAGAGGGATTCAGAAAAGCACGTGCTCCAGAAAGGACAAGCGATTTGCCATTTTAATATGAACCCACACACAGAAGACTTTTGTCTTTCGACCGTGATCCTGTTGTAGGCCCCAGAACTGCAGCTCACCAGATATGGCTTTTGCAGCCCTGCAACTGAGCCTTCTACACGTCTCCTGCAAGCACCTAACACAAATGCATTAAAGCCTACCCTCTTTTGTAGAATGTGTTAACTACAAATGAAAACACTGCAAGAAATAAATGTTATTAACATACAGCTTCACAATAATTAATCTCTACCTTCTTCAAGGGTTACAATAGTATGGCGACAGTAGTGAACCTTGCTATGAATTTTACTCTATGGCAGTACACCCACAACACCTCAATAGTTTTAATAAGTGATTCTACCACAGTAAAATAAACATTTCTATCCAGCTTCCCACCTTGATCCTGCCCAGCAGCATCCCCTTCTATTGCTATTGTTTGAGCAGTATGTCTTTGAAATAGCGAGTAAGGATTACATTAATGTGTCTAAACAGCAACCTCCAGTAACCTTTTCCTTCCAAATACCTCCTGCAAACGCATCAGCAGATAGCTGCTTTCCCCTCTCACACCCATTCGGCTCCTTTAAACTTCACCTCAACTGGACAGCTTGAGAAGAACTGTGGTAAAATATGTAGATCAGACAGATGGTATTTGCTGCTCTTTTATTAGTCCTGCTGCTCAATAGTTTTAAAAAGCCGTGATAATTCATTACTTGAATAATCTCTGATAGATCCTGGGTTCCACTCCAATTGTGTCTTACCCATTTTTGTAAGTCGAATTATTTTATTTATAGGAAGTATCAGAACCTTCAACCAGGGCAGAAACAGATACCGGATTATAACAAGACACCTGAAATAAATGACTTTTGTTCTTTGCTTTTAAATTTCTCCTCAAAAAGCACAATCATCTCCCTTCTTTATTTCAACAGATCTGAAGAGCAGCTATCCTCTCTACTTCTCAACTGGAGCAGTGAGGCACGGACAGTTTCGCCCTCCTTTATGGTTCTCTTTACATGTATCTGTCCTCGCCCCAAGGCATGCTCATAGCTCCCCGTTCCTCCCCACACCCAGAACACTTCTCTCTTCCCAGAATTCTATCTGACCATTATTTCTTTAATAGATCAATAAATAACCAAGGAAACTGCTCATACATGTATATATGCAGCTTGGGAGGGGTTGTATATATATATACACATACACAGAAATACACACACATCCTTCCATCCTCTTGGGAGACATCTTCCTCGTCATATACTAAACACTGTTCATCTGACATATTCTTCTTTTTATGGGCAGAGGTGTTAAGAAGCAAGGTTAAAGCATAGAAAACCATTGTTATTTGGTTACAGAACAACGAAGAGAGGGGAGGGGAAAAAAAAAAAAAAAGAGTCAAAACAACAGATCTGACTTTGAAATACCACTATCTGAAGACTGTTTTCCTAGATCCGCAGTTAATCAATGTTCAAATTGCACTTTCGGCAGCAGTCATTTCTAAGCAAGTCGCTCCTTACTGATGGAAGATATGTAACTAACTTTTATTATGTTATTTATTAGAGGCTCCATATTTCAACACATATCTCCTTCCAAACAATAAGCTCCTGTCAAGTTAGCGTTCCATCAAATCTGTCAGCTGCAACCCATTTGGTGCTACAGGACAAGCCGACACATTGCATAAAGGTCAAGTGGAAAAATGTCCCTTCCACTACATCAATGTCATAAACTGATAAAGGTCACTCCATCCAATAATTGCTACTACAGAAAATAACTTTGTTGCAATCTACATGATAGGAAAAAAAAAAAAAAAAAGAGTAGTTCAAGACCATTTTTTTTCCAAGATATGACAAACTAACATTACTGTCATTTTCTTGCAGACTATACAGTCCAAGAACAGCTTAACCTACAGGCTCTACAGCTCTCAAGTACATCAATATACACAAAATTACACAAGGACAGCTTTTCCACAAAAACATGAAAATTAAAATGTCAGCATTTATTGGTAGTAAAATATTACAACTTTGAAGCTCCAACGATAGGAGCTCAAAGGGCTTTACAGTCTTTAATTAAAACTCTGATATGGCAAGTGACAATATACCCATTTTACGGACTGCTCATCTGAAGCAGGGTGAAGTAGCTTGCCTACAGTTAAAACAGCAAGAAGCACATATGATCACATAGCCTAACACAAAAACAACCAAAAGAAAATCTGTTGTACCTTTTTTTTCTTTCACCTCCCTCTTCCTGCATAAGAATTCATTCTCTCTCATCAAAACGTTTTATCTACTTCTCCAAAAAGTATCACCCTCTTGTTCGGAACGTCACAGTGTGTCGTAAAATGTAAAACTAATGTGTACAAATACAGAAGTTGGCATTAGGCCACTTTAATGCTGGAGCTGAAATCCTAAGGCTAAGCGAGCAACAACCCGACTCACACCGACTCAGGGCTCATCATCCAGGGAGCCTGGGCTGTGCCGCACAATGATGGAGGAGAAGGGGAAGGAAGATTATCAGGTTCACCTTGTCTCAGCACATCAATCCAAAAGAGATTCACATACAACTCACAGTATTCTCAGTTTCCATTATTAATGAAAGATTAAAAATTGAATGCTAGTACGTAAGATTCAGATCCTGCATCATCAAGAAAAGTTTGGAAGAAATTTTGCAGTTATTGGGAAGAACAGTAGAAAGATTTTACACACTGGACTCTAAAAGCAAAAAAAAAAAAACCCCAAGAAGCTTTGTCACCATCGTGTGCAATCAGTGCTCTGATAGTATGCACTGGGCTTCTGGATTTGTTGCAAAGCTGCTTAGGTCTCATTACATTTCCCAGGTGCCAGCTGAATATAACTAAGAACTGTGTTCATCCTAAGCAAGCTTTAGATTAAATCAACATGAAACAAAAAGGTAACCAGAGACGGCTGCAACTCTGTCCCCAAGATGCAGAATAAACATTACCTACCCGAATGTCTCCAGAATGAGCCCAACGGATATCACATCAGCAGCAGCATTAGCAACGGCATCAGGCCATCCTGTCAGTACGTACTATAAGAGATACAGTACAGCTATCTGAAGCCACATACCTGTCTTTCAAAGCATTACTGCACCATGAAAAAAAAGATCTGGCACGGCAGAGTGACATATCGCTCTGTCCATAGGTTCTCCTTTCCACAGGGAAGGAGAGGCTGGAAGCTGGCCAAGGGATGGGGCGGCATTCCTCACGTGCAAGAATGGGAGCAATGCTTGTTTCACCCTCTGGCACGTTTCCCAGGTGTGTCATATTCACCTAGTTATTCACAGGTCCTCAGTAACAATGCTATCCAGACCTTAGCAAGCCATAATGGAATTGTAGGTTTCTTCTGTGACAAGCACTACGAATGACGGCAGCATCACAAGGTCAGGTTGCAAGCAGCTGCAGTAAAGCACATCCAGAAGCAAACAAAATTAGTCTCAAAGGTCTTTGTTTTCTAGCTGTTCAGTAACGGACAGGAAATGTCATTCCGAAGCCTTTCAGGTTAACAAAGCACTGCGTTTGAGGAATGCCCCTTGAGACGTGGGTGCTTTCACTGTAACTGCACTAGCACAATACAATATAAATCCCCCAATTCTGGAGAATGGCATTTATGTTTACTTGGAAACTTCATCAAACAAAGGCATCACTGCGTAAATAAAATTTGCCCTTGGCCAGCTGTCTCCTGTCTGAAGAGGTGGAAGCTTAAAAATCCATATTTAATAATCTAAATACAAAGAATTTGATATCCACTAAAGTCAGGGGGATTCTTGGGCGTGCAGCCTATTTGCTGGCTGGAGTGGTTATACGAGCCTAAATTGCAGAAGAAAAAGGGATTTCTTTTTCATAAAGGGCTGCAAAGAAAAGTTTACAGACTACACCTTCTATCCTTCCAAGCACAATCCAGTAGCACATAAGTAGCCACACCAAAACATGGGCATATTACACCAGCAGAAGAAACAAAAAGTCTTGAAGTGACAAGAACTGCCAGGGTAGATCAGAGTCGGGTCCATCCAGCACAGGATCCTGCCTCCAGCAGCGACAACTGGATGTTTCACCATTTCAAAGGATGGAGAGAAAGGCCTCCAGGGGCAGCCTGCCAGCCTCCGGAACGCCGCACACGCTTCCGATGCTGGGAAATCCTACGGATCTCTTCAGCGGGCTCCAAGAATTACCAGGCTGCCATACCTCACACCTAACGCAATTACGCTATGATGAATATTAAGAAATAAACCCTCAAAACAAAATTCCATTGTGCTAAGTTTCCAAAACCTTTTCCAGAAATATTTTTTTAAACAGATAATTAGGCAGAAGGTGCAATCGGGTACTATAGGCAATAAGTCAAATACATGAAAGAGGATAATAAAAAATGCAACAAAGTGTTTTTATAAAGTTTCAAAGAAGTAAAAGTCTGAACATTATTATTTCAGAAAACTCCCACAGAATACTTCCCTCTGTACAACTACCTCGCCTCCTACTTTATATCCCTGTTACTGAACTTCACTGATGATCAAAAACCTTTTCTATTTTTTCAAATAAATTCTTCAGAAGTTCTTCCTGATGCTGGTAAATTTGCACTGTCATCGTTCTAACTTAAGTTCACCTTCCTCACTATTATTAGACAAGAGAATTAACATAAAACTCCCACAAAAGTTCAAAACAAAACCTTTTATAAGTAGCAAAAATATCTCTTGCCCAGTTCAAACATTCCTAGTTACTCCGTCCAGTTTCGCAAATCTTCCTTTGGGAACCAAATAAACCATCATTTGTCCTTAACCTGACTCTTTAAATTACTAGTTCTCTAAGGAATGGATTAAAATATTTAGATATTAAGACAACCTCTAGCACCACAGCTGCTTCTCCTTTCCTAGCTTGGCTTTATTCTCTCCACATATAAGCAAGGCTTTAGCTTATTTACCTAAATCCATCAACAAGCCCTGGATGCGAAACGAGTACAGATTTCCTCAAATTCTGGCAAAAAGGATTGGAACAGGGTTAAAATCTCGGTGGTGGCTGGCCCTGCGGCTCTCCCCAGGGCAGAGCGGGGAGCTCGCTCAGTGGGGTCAGAGCAAGGGGTGACTCCAGCTGAACCCCAGACCGGCAGGCTGCCGGCACGACGGATGCAATCGGACCACCAGCAGCTTGAGCTCCAGGCAGTGACTTGGAAAGGAAGAAACAAAGCTACGGGTGAGCTTCAGGAGCCGGATCAGTGGCAATGTCCCACAATAGCTTGATATAGGTGCCCCATTCCCAATACCAGAGGTAGCCTGGGAAATTCCCGGAGATACCGGAGGCGGGAAGCCTGTGCAGCACTAATAGAAACAGAGAAGGAAAGAAAGGAACAGTGATGCAAACGAGCAAGAAGGTGCAAATGTTGCCAGCTGCAGTAGAAAGCACGGCAGAAAACACAAAAGATGACGACTGCAGGCAGTGGGCAGAGAGGTTTCAAGGAACATGCTCTGAAGCGAGAGGTTAGGCTGGGAAATAAAAAAAGCAGGAAGAAAGCTAGAAGAAAGTAGAGTATTTGAGGCCATTTAATGCATCTTCCACCATGTCCTGGCAAAAAGAGAAAGCAAAAAGTATACGATTCAATGTAAATACTTGCTTTTTAAAAAACAAACAGTCCCACTGTTCTTCCAAAATGGGAAGCTCTGACAAGACCAAGGACAAAAGGCTTAGGCAAAGAGTGAGCCAGAAGTACAACCCTGTTCTCTCACTCCCAACAGACCAGGACAGCAAAGTGTAACTTTAACCCAGCCTCTTCCCATTACACCTTCCTGCCAGAGTTCTCCTGCGATCACACATAGAAGCCTGAAGCCTCAGGAAGGGACAGGGAACTTCATTAAGAGCCGAGGATGGCCTTGCAGAATCTGACCCAAACCACCTACAGCCAGCAGAAAAACACCACTTGGAAAAAACACACCACCACCACCCAGATCATTTTCACTCCTTTCCAGCAGGCAGAGCTTCAAACCACCAACATCTAATTTCGATGAAAGTAGATATATCATGTGTGGCTCCCTCCCACAGTGGCTTGACCTCCAGCTCCTTTCATATCTGCACTGCTGTTCCTCCAGCTCCCGGGGGGCTGCTGCAAAACAAGGGACACAGGGAAACACCACCTGCTAAGAAAAGGTCAATAGCTTTCCAGTCTGGTGAAAATGAACTCATTGAGAGGAAGGGACAAGGACCTTGTCACCTTGCCCCTAACCCTGACTTTAGATTATAGAGCGACTGTCTTGCCCCAGCTCGGAGCCCGCAGCCCAGAGGACAGTTACAGCCGCAGAAACACAGCACAGCAGCAGGCTGCTAATATCCACTGCCACCCGCAGGAGACCACAGTTTGCAGGCGAGGAGCGAATTCTAGCCTTGCTCGCCCGGTGACAAGCAGCAACAGCAGCAGCACAGGCAAACGAAGGCTGCTGGCTGAATAAATACATAACCAGGGCACAGGAGAGGAAGAACCTGTAACTCAGGGGAGGAGACACCAGACACCTGCCAAGCACCTTTGCAAAACACAAAGTGGAAGGAAGAAAAGCTGCTGCTAGGAGATACCCCAATGTTGTAAGATAAGGGCATGGGAACAGAGAACATCAGAGTGCGAGACGTGGGAAAGCCAGCTTCTTGCCTTACAGTCACTCAAGTTCCTCACAGCGTCCTGCACACGCAGGATGAGCTCTTCTTCATGCACAATTCCCACTCCTGAAAGACTGGAAATCTTCACTTTTGAAAACAGCATCGCTGGGGCTGACTTTGCACAGCAGGAGCCCTGGTAACTCCTCACGGCCAAAGTCACAGCAGTAAAGAAACCGCCGCTTGTCAGCCCTTTCACCAGAAAGGAACCTCAAGCAACGTATTTCTGAATGAACAAGCACAAAACGCCAGAGTACAGAATCCACCCAGGGACAGCAGTTCCGACAGCTCCGTATTTCCCACTGGGGCTACCCTGGTAATTAACACTCCCTTTTTCATCATGTTCATTCCCACAGATTTCAGTAATGAGCAGCTGCCTACGCTTGGAAGCAGTCAAGCAATAATGAAGGAAGAGGACGTTTAAATATCGACTGAAAAACAACCATGGCAAGAGCATCACCTGCACAGAGACCGTGCACAGGCAGTACAGTGCTGAACACACCACTATACTGTTAAGCATACCCCAGACCTACAGGATGTTTCTCAAACAGGTATTCCTGGCCAAAGTGGCCTCCCCACTGACAGCAGGAAGCAGGACAGTCGTGAATTTTGTGAGAGCTGGCAGTGATGAAATGTTCATTCAACTTTTTGACCTTACCCTGAGCTCCCAAGAACGTTCTCCAACTAGAAACAAGCATTGCACCAGCTTCATCCTAACCTTCAAAAGAAATCTGTGGCCGTTCGTTAATCTTTGCTGAGGAGAATATTAACACCAAGGAAGAACCAGCTTCTCTATCTCTCTTCCGCAAGTTGGTTTGGGTTGTTGCTTTAAACCCCTTAGCACAGAAGGGGCAATTGGTATTTATTTGTGACCCTTAGGTGGCCCCAGTATCTTCTGTCTGCTCTCTTGGAAGCAGAGATTATAGGTTTGTGCACTGTACATCACTTCAAAAAAGACCTCCAACTGCCAACAGTAAATTGGCCTGCAGATGAGAACCGGGGAAAAAAAAAAAATAGAAAAATCTAGTATTTCACTGTTTTCTTGTTTTTTTCCAAAGGTTATCCAGCGTACTTTGGTATAGGTAGCCTTTCTGGTTGCCTACCAGGGCTGTATAAATGCTTTCTTTGCTTTCCCAAGGGTACTTCAAGAAATTCTGCACCACAGATAATATTTAGCAATATTTCCTTTAGGTAGGCATTAGAGATATTAGGAACACTGCGTACTGTAGCATTACATGACAGCTAAATCTTGAATATTAAAAATGGACTTTGGTAATTTTAGGCAGACAACCAGCATATCTTTGTAATGGGCGGGCGGGTGGAAAATAGGATCATATAAAAAAATATGAGAAAGAAGACATGCCTTAGAACTAATAGGCATCAGCTGTACATACCTGAACAACCAACCATCCAAACAACAGCTCTTTAGATCTTTCTACAAAGAAATAAGAACCCCACAGGCAATCACCTTATGTGAAAGAAAGGAGAAAATCCACATCTACCTTGGTTAAGGACAGCCCAGCTTCTAGCATCCCTGCTCCAGCAGCGGGGAAGGTACCCAAGCCACCAACCTGCCCACGTCTCCTCTAGAAAGAGCTAATGTGGGTAAGCGCAGAGACGGCCAGGCAGCACGCTGAACTCTGGAGCAGGGAACTGGGAACACAAAAATGCGCTTTTTTTAACATAAATAGAGGAAAGGCTGCCTCTTAGGAGAGGGAGAGCCAGGAAAGCTTTTAGGAGCAAGGAGGATAAGCTTCTGTGAAGAACTAATTTTCCATCGCTCCTAACTTCTGAAATAAAAATTGATTTTGTAGGCAGCCATTCAGTTCGTTATTAGCTGCTCTCAACAGCATTCACTCTGAACGACAATTAGAGGCACTTTGCAAGGAAGTTTCTATTAAGCAATTATACCCTATAAAATTCAAGCAGTGAAAAAAGGGTTTTCTAGACAAATTAAAGCAGGCACAGCACGCGAGGCAGACTTGGCCTCTAACTCCAGGAGACACGATGCTGTTGCTTGCACACAAGGAAGGCCAGGAAACGTGGCTGACACCACTAACAGCACACACGGAGGTACCAGAAACCTTTCACCACAGACTTCTTGAAGTCAAAGTCCAAGTCTGCTTCCTTAAAGCTGCAGCCCAGGGGATGCTTGTCCAGCAGAACCAGGCCTACTGCATTATCCCCTTGAATGGCCCAGCCCTTGGATGACTGATGCCTCCTGCAGCCATCACATAACTGAGTTCTGGCTTGGCTAGGAACCAAAATCATTTTTTTAACACATCTGAGCAAAAAGCAGCATTTTTCAGGACACTTCAACAGGCAAAAAAAAAAGTTTGTTTCACATTTTGTGATATAATGAATGATTTTTTTCCCACATTCAACAAATAAGTGCGCCACAAGAGAATAAAGTAAGTCAAACACAGCTCAACTGCTTCGCTGCCCGCACCGTTTCCGAGTAACTCCCCTCTGTTTACACTGGGGAGGGTTTAGCAATTCACACAGACACGCAGCCTTGCCTTCTCCTCACTCGATTTAAAAGGAAAGGACTTTTTTGCCTTTTTTTTCTTGCCCTGAGAGAAGTAATAGTGATGAAACAGTTTCGCTGAGCATATGAGGCTGTCCCTAAATATTCAGACTGAATGGGTCAGTCAGTACAACACCTCCAGGTGAGCAGAGTCGAAGTATCTTGAAAGCTCGAGGAGGGGAGAGAGACACACTTCTTGTATACAGTAACAGGCAAGTTCAACCAACAAAGTGACAGATAAATGAAAAAAGACATCTGATACCAGCACAAATGCAGCACATAACACGGGGAATGAAGATTATTTGTTCCTCTGGCAGATTAATCTCCTTCTTATTTGGAACTGCATAACTGTTTTTGAAAATATCCAAAAGAAGAAATGTAAGAGTCATTTAAATGAGATAACAGCATCCAGTATTCCTCGTTACAACTCCTGGGATTTACAGGGGGGAAAAAAAGAACCCGAGACAGGAAATATAAAACTGCACAAACCTCAGAAGACTCCTCTACAGGCAGACATGAACTGACTCGAGATGGCGGAATAATTAATATCAGAAAGCTATTCCAGTAGCAGTGCTTCTGCAGGCACAGTGCTCTGAAACAGAATTAAATTTTAACTCTGGAATAATTCTACTTTGAAATTTCCCCCCCTCCCCAAATATTTCTCAATCTTTCCACCTTCAGCTTCTTTCCTTGGAAGATCTTGTCATTTTATACAACATTATGAAAAATTCTACAAATTTTTTTTTTTTTTTTTTTTTTTTAACAAAAACACTCATACATCTTGACTTTTCTTGCCCTAGGTCCTGCCGGGCAGGTGACACAGCGTGACTGGAACCTCTTTGTTCAGAACTCCTCGCTATTTTCATTCTTCTTATTAGTTACCTGGCACCAGAACAACCAGCTGTTGAAGCCTGCCTGTGACTGGGCTGATTCCAGCTCTTCCTCACAAGTGTTTTCTCCAGCAAGGACAGGTCACAATTAAAGTAGTTCAAACCAACACCCCTGCACTTCAATATGAATTTGTGTTTGATTTTAATTGCTGCTGTGCACTTAAAAGAGCTGAGCTTTTTTGGTTTCTTCCTTTCGTTTGTTCTTTCTCTATGAACTTGGGCAACAAAGCATGACATTTGGCCTATGTGTATAGCAGATACCGCTTGTACACTGCTCGTATCCCGACTTGGAGAAGGTCAGGATCAGTGCAGCACCCTTAAGTCACCAGAGGCACCTTCTTAAATCTGTAAACACAAGACTTCAGTAGAATTACTAATGTGCTACGAAGCTTTCTGCTTCCAGTTCACCAGTTTGACTTGCTCAGATTAAGGATTGAGAAATTGGTCCCCTTGACTGGTAGTTGATAGATGAGGACTCTGCAATAAACCCCACTAGAAGGCTTTGCACTATATTATGGTGTACAGCGGGGACCATTCCTCACTCTATTTTATGTGCTGGTCATTAAAAGCATCATTTAATTTCAGTTGACTCCTACTGAGAAAGTTCTCGCTGTCGCTCAAGATCCAGACTGAAAAGGGCACAGCTTCAGCCCAGAGCAGAGCAGCAGCAGAAAGTCATTTCACTGTAACACCACAGTTTTCGACAGTACGAGGAGTCACCCATACCCCTGAGACTGAGCAGGTGATGGTCCAAACACAAAAAGAACAAAAAAAAAAAAAAACCACTCTTGGATAAAACATTTGAATGTCATTTTGGGGGCAGAATCACACCCTCAGCCATTTGAGCTCTAACAAACAGGAATCGCATTTTCTGTAGGCTTGATTCATTGTGGTCTCAAAGCTCCTTGAATTCTTCTTTGCTTCCACAAAATCCAATCGTGCTGATGCTTTCCTACAAGCCATCTTTATCCCACCCCTTCCTGAAGCCTACCTGGGACATCTCTTCATAATGTAGACCTCATTTAGAGAGGGAAATACGATGCCACCTCCACTCAGTGCTGAGCTGTATATATAGGACTTCACTCAACCCCTAGATTTAAACTTAATGCTGAACCACGCTTCCTGGCTCTAGAATCTCGCCTCCTCCCGTAATCCTAAGAGATGCCCAAATCCTGCCACCTCCTCCAGTGCCCACACGTCCACAGACCTATAGCTTTTATCTAGACCCCCTCTCCTCTCTTTTCTAACAAGGGCCTTGATGCTCAAACCTACCCCAAGGTTGCTCCACGCCAGGCCGAACCCAAGCACGATTAAACTGCTCAACACAGTACCACAGCCAAAAAATACAGACCGAGAAGACTGTGCGTTGACAGACCAGTGGTTTGTAGGGTTATTCAGAGGAAACCAACACGGTGTATGTCGTACCGCAAGAGCCTGCTGCCTCTGCCATGTCTCTCTGTGACTGGAAAGCAATCATTTCACATCCTGCTCCACAAGCTGCCATCAGTCTCACAACTCAAGTAGCTGTGGTGAGCAGACAACGAAGCAATTTTTTTTTCCCCTCTAAGAACTGATGTAATGGAGGAGGGAATGCATGCAGGGACTTAAATACACACAGTTCAAGTTCACAGGGACGGTATACGTGATGTGGAAGACAAGAGACGCACAGCGGGATCATCGGTATGGTCAGCTGAAAGAAATGCTGGCTTTTTGGAAAGGATTACCCTTTTTAAAGCTCTCAGCTGCTTCGTCTGAGACTGAAGGCTTACGCAAGTCTTCTACTCAAAGCATTCTTGTTGCCTCCTTCTGAACAGTTACATTTTCGTGACCTTTCTGAAATGATTCTGAACAAAGCCAATTAAGGGTGAAGGACAGAAAGCAGCAATGGCCGGGCAGGCACGCAGTCTCACAGCTGAAGCAGGAGAGAACTCTCAGCAGAGCAGTCTATTCCAGAAAGCAAGCACCTCCTCCACCTGACAAGGCTAGTGGTCCTCTTTCTGCATCTCTGCATGCCGTATCATCCACAATGTCACTTTGAATTTATACTATATTTCATAAGCTCCCATTGCATTAATTTTTATGGGGATAAAAAAAATGTTTTGCTATCCATCACATCCCTAAATGACATACTGTTTGGGAATACATCCGCAGTGGATAACACGGTACGTCTACATATTTAGAGGGTTGCTTTGCATTTTTCCCTAAAAAAAATAATTTTGTATTAGTGAAATTCTTATCTCGAACCATAAATACAGGAGAACCACACAGGAAGAGAGGAAAGTTTCATTGGTGAGGTGTGAAAACAGTGAACCACCTGTAATGTTTCAGTTACAAACATTGCATGAGAGCATTTCATATGCATTCGATATTAGAAAAATTCACTTGCAGGTTGTATTGCTTGGGTGGTTTTTTTTTTAACCATATGCTCTTCTGTAAAACAATAAAACCTCCAAATTTACTCCAAAAAACAGATAAAGTAGACTTAATTTCAAGAATTAGACTGATATTCACACCCCTGCTCACATGCCACAACTCATTTCAAAATACATGCAGTTCTAGAAGCGACAGATCCTTGGTGTGACCACATGGCTGATTTTCACCCTTGTAAGGAAAACTAAACATGAAAGTCACACCCTGAGCGCTACCACCTCTTCCACCTGTGCCTTCAGAAGAAATTCAGTAGCCTAAGTGATGTACTCTTCATCTACAGGTGTTTCTTAGTTTTTCTAAGTCTTACTTCTACAGAATTACTTTATCTTAAAAAAAAACACTTTCCAAGACACCTGCTAGTCAAAACCAAAACTGAAATAGCTTCCCCAGTACTTGCTACACCTGAGAACTTTGCATATGACTTCAAAACAAATAGTTTTCTAATAATAATTCATCCAGAAGTCTCTAAAAAAAAAAAATCTTTCATTCCAGCAGCATTTCTTTTACTGCTATTGGTATGCACAACAGGAAATTCCAAACTTCTTGCTTCCGAATTTCCAGTTTTCCAATATATAATCAGAATTTTTTTTCATAAAAACCAGCCTTTTCTAGTTAATGATTTTAGTCATCTATGCATTTTCTTGGTTATGCAGCTGTAACAAAGCAGGTAAAACTTGTAACTTGCATATTATCAATTGCTATTCCAAGCCAGTCAGAATTGTCTCCCCTTCTTAACTACCTACTCCACATTCACCTCTTAGCCGACAGAAATGATTTATGATTTTTTTTTATTTGAAGAACACATTGTATACACAAATATTAATCCTACCTCACTTTCCCTGCTGCATTTAAGCAGTAACATAAAACCAGCTGCACTAGCTCATCTCTGTTGTCCTCTTTTGGAACTTTTACAGGTGACTCTGTCCTTTTTGAGATGAGTGACCAGCAGTGTACGCACAAAGCACAACAGTGACACAACAGGACTTCAGTTTTGTCCCGTTACTCTCCGAACATGACTCGTTTTTACAGTTACTGCAAAGTACCCAGCTGACATTTGTGGAGAAGCAACCATCATATTTTCACTGAAGTCTCAACAGTAAGCACCGAGCTTACCATTTTGTAAAATGAAGCTAAAACTGTCCCCTGTCCCCCCGCCTCACAATGCCACACCAGACACAACATTGTTTATAATGCACTTTACCATGACACAGGCAGCACAAGGCTTGTCCTGCTCACTGATCAGGTAGGGCAACTAGTTAAGTTGGAACAATATGACAAAATTCCAGGCTCAAAGACCTTCCACACACTGGTGTGTCCACAAGCATATCTAATTATGGTCAGACTCCTGAAGCTATTTCCCCTAGTGACAAACCTTCTCTGGAAGTCATAATGGCCCTGCAAAATGCCACCCTGAGACATCCATGTATGGAACCACAGAAAGTCAACACCTGTGTCTACAACGCTAGGCTAATTTTACCCTACTACTTCACACCACAACAGGAAGAAAAGAAGAAAAAAAAATTTCCCACATCATCTTTTGCACAATTGAAATCCTAGATCTATAGGGGGAAAGTTATAAAAAAACATTTACTCAAGTGTGCTTATTAAGTATTAAAGTTATATTATCATGCATACCAAATTCAAGCTTCTGTCTCCTGCGTGACTTCACTTCGCATGCCTCGTATATACTGGCTTGTCCGGACACATCAGCTGGTACCTCCTTGCAAGCTGCCTTTTGAAAGTTTGTTCAGGTATAGGCAGAAACTGACAACAAGATTGTCTGAAATATCTATATTGCAAATCTAGATCTCAGGTCAGCTGCACCTATTCCAAGTTTAGGGATAGAGTTCATTTTCTTCCCAGAGCAGCTGTGCAAGAGCTGGGAGGGAGCATAGCCAGTCAGCTAACCCAAGCTGGGCAATGGAAATATTCCATACCATAGAGGAGATGCTCAGTATATAAATGGGGGCTGGAACTTCTAAAATGGAACTTTTCCCGAGAGTTCGGACTTCTCCATGGGTTCAGTGAGTTCTGCGATCGCTGCTCGAGGACTGGCTGTGCAACCAATTGTCAGGCGGTGAGAAAAAAATGTATTGTGTATCACTTGTTTTGCATATTCATTATTATTATTCCTTTCTGCTGTCTTATTAAACTGTCTCTATCTCAAGCCCACAAGTTTTACTTTCTGTCCATTCTCCTCCCCATCCCACTGCGGGCGGGAGCAGCGAGAGAGCAGCTGCGTGGCCCTAGTTGCCAGCTGCCAGGTTAAGCCACGACAGGGTCAGACAACAGGACAGCAAAGAAGTATTTCAGGTACAGCACATCATGAAACAAAAAAAAAAAAAAAAAAAAAAAAAAAACCAAAAAAAAAAACCAAAAAAAAGAAACTGATAAAGACCCACTCATTTGTAAGCAGGTCTTCTTCTTGAGACCATGATCCCAGGTAGTAGTTTACCACACTATTCCTGATGCTTCGGTGCAACACAACAGATGCCATACCAGATACAATCCAGTCCAGTCTGGTTTTGCTCTTTACCCCTACTGACACGGTTCCTTAAGAAGCTGAATGACTCCTGGACAGCTTCTAGCAACCCACACTTTACAGTCTTTTCTCCAAGACACTGCCACTTCAGTGAAATGTCACTAGTGTGGAGACACACAGAGGCACTCTGGAATGCCAGAGACATGCACTAATTAACACCCACAAATAATCAGGTGAACAGTACATTCTGCAATTGAAGAGGCTGGACATCTTTATTTGTATTTGGTCGCACTATCATGTCCGAATTACACCTCTGACACACAGCACCTCATTTTGCTTCTTGTTCAACTCTGCCTCGCATCAAACCAGTCCAAATCATTAACTTCCTTTACTTTTTCATGCCTTAAAAATTGCAGCAAGCATGCAGATGTCCCAGTCACCTCCAACTCCTTAAATCAATGCCTACCAGGAATTCTGACTAGTATCAGACTGGTAGGATGGTATTAATAGCACAAGTTTAAAACTCAGATTACCTGGCATCAGTTTGGACGCTCCCACTGTCAGCACTTCCTTCAGACTCGGTAACACTCTGTCCAGAGCACGTTACTGTGTAAGAGTGCCAGGAATTTGAAAATTCCCCTCTTCACCTTTTTGATTAACGCTCATTGCTACAACCCTGTCGCCGTCCCAAGAGGACTGAAGATGTCCATGAAACAGCACTTTTTACCACTTTTACTTTCCACAGGCTAAAGGTAAGAAAGGAACACACAAACGCTTGCATACGCCGAATGAAGTGCAGGGAAGCGTCGGAGAGGGCAGACGTGCCTACAGTACTATGGACATACCCGAGCATGGGCAGAGTTGGGTCTGGGCATTGTGGACAGGGAGGACAGGAGGGAAACCTCAGGAGAAAGCAGCAGTTAATTGACTTGAGGCAATCCCACTTTGCAGAGGAGTTTGACAAGCAATGGACGATCCACAGAGGTCTTCAACAAAAGCATCCTATCAAGGAATTTGAACAGACACCACCCAGTAATCAGCAAGGTGCGCCATCAGTTCCCCACAGAGAATTCGCACTGCAAGACTTCCATTTTTGCTTCCAAAGAGTAGTCACAGTCATTTAGCATCTTTTTAATCCCCAATTACACAGACGTTGCATTACCATGCCATCTAGAAGTTTCTGTCCACGTCCAGTCATTTATTAAGCAGACAGTAATTAAAAAGAGCAGGTATCCCCCCCACTCACTTAACATGTCTTACACTTAAGGTATAAACAAGGGCAGCAAAATCAATTTCTAGTTGTTGGCTGAATTAATAGTCATACCATCTCCAGTGGTCACATTGCAAATGAAAGAACTTTCTTCTCTGGAGTTAGTATTTCTAAAGAGCTATGGAAAGATAAGCCTGTTCCGAATATAAAATTGGGCTGCATGATTTTGCAAGTGCAAAGTAAGCAGATGGGCTGGGTAGCGGGGAGAGCCGTGTCACTCACTCAGCAGGTACTGTCCAGATAGCACATCAACACTTCTCCTGAGTTACGCCCATCGCAGCGCTATGCTTCAAACGGCAATTCAGAGAGTAGGCTCTTAAATTATCCATAATTGCTTCTTTTGTTCAGCTTTTTTTCATTGCTTGTTTGTTTGTAAAAGACTAGCCAGGCTGTCTGGGAACAGCTTGGCTGCATCACGGACTGAGGAACGGAGCCCGACTACCACAGGAGGGGTAGCCCATGGTGTTGGTTTTAGACAGCAGATGGCCGGGAGCGGAGAAAGCTTCCAAGCACGTGATACACCAAAACTTCGGCAATTTGCTTTTTGTCAAGCAGCTTGCAGAAACACAAGATGTAGCTGGACTTCTTCATGCTGGTCAAGATTAAAATAAGAGAGCATAGTAGAATCTCACAAAATACTGCCACTTCCTAAAAATATTTAGGCTGCACAGCTTAAGCAAGATACTGTGTGACTCCATCAGCTTCCTCTCCAATATTGGCTAAGGAATTAAACATGGAGAAAACATGACTATTTTTGATGTGTGGACTTATGCAGACCACCAGCAAGATCCTGTTCTACCTCAAAGACACACCTTGATATGACAAAAACTGGACAACCGGGATAAAACAAGGATTCACACTAAAAGCATTTCCAGAAGTTGATGAAGATGCACGTGCTACACATGTAATGAATAAACACAAGAAGCAAAGCACCCAGAAATGTATACCAGACCTTCCTCTCAAACCTTGGCCATTACTATAATTCTTTAGTATAAAAAAAAAAAAAAAAGCCTGACGGTTTTCCAGCTGCCTACCTGACAGCGAGATAAGGAGTTTCATACCTTTAATTCATGACTGGCTCAATTCCTGTCCCAGTTTTGTAATTAAAAAAATTTAAAAAATAATTTTAAAAAAATCACTAGCAACTAGGTAAGCCAAACAGACTGCATTAAAAAAAAAAAAACAACAGCGATGTCATTACTGCTGCTGGTAGACGGAAGCCAAGACTAAGCATTTGAACAGCAGCATCTTGGTCCACAGTTCCAGCCAGCACCAAACAATAAATGGATATGGACGAAGAGAGTTCTACCTTCTCATTTCAGACCGGCGTCTTAGAGAAACACAGACAAGGTGGAAGAGCTGCAAGGCTTGGGCTACCTCTGGTTCATTGCAAGGAAAATTACGTCTAACTGACACTTCATATCAGCACTCGCTTTCCTTAAGCACTCAAACACTTTTGCTGAGGGCATTTGAGTTTGTCAGAGAAAGACAGGATAAACAAGATCCGTGCAAGGAAGACTTGGTTTTGAGAATTTGTACAAGCCTTTCCCCCTACCCTCTTACTAGCTTCACTAGAAAGTTATAAAAATGAAAAATGAGACCCCAAAAGACATACCCACAGATTTCAGGAATATTCTACAAGCTTGTGATGGAACAAGGCTCTGACAGTATAGCACAACAGAAAGCCGTATTTGTCCCATCCAGCTCAAACCCATTTCCAACTCAACAGCCTGCAACTGTAAGTTACAAGCTCACAGCAAGTCCCCTGTGTCACAGAAGCTCTGCTCCTCCAGCGCCCATCACCTTTTATTTAATCAGCAGTCTCTGATGCACAGCTTCACTCAACACGCAGCTAGGCTTAAGGATTTTACTTCCCCAGGTAGGTCCTGTCTTGAAACAGGTACAATCCAGAGTAACATGTTCTTCAAGAGATATTTCCAGGTACAGCTTCTCTCAAATTCACTGTCCTTCCTGAGAGAGAAGCTAACTTGCCTTCGTTTGTGTCCTGTTTTAACAGCCATCTGTCAAGCCAGCATTTTCATTCAAAATAATAGAAGTACAGTAAAGCAGGGATTCTATCCAACCCTCATCCGCAAATAGCTATTCCAGAAAAAAAAAAAAGAAAAAAAAAATAAACCACCACACCACCCACCTGCTTGCAAACCAAGCTGGTTCAAACGTTTGAGAGCTATGACCAGAAATATCACTTCAAACTCGAAAACTATTTTTCCAGTTTAAACTGAAAAAGAACTTTGGAAAGTCCAAACAACAATACATCTGGCCAGGAGTTTGGGGTTATTGCACAATTCAGCATTTACAAGTACCACCGTAAGAAGTGGCCTTGATGCCCTGCAGATTCCAAGACACGGAAAGGACAATTGGTATGAAGAGGTCTCAAAGAGAACAAGCGAAGAGCAAAAAAAATTCACCAATTCATACAGCTCAAGCTTTGAGACCTCAGCTGAAATAACTGAAGGCTCACATGATGTTAAACATATCTACAGCATGAACTGTCATTGCTGAGATAGGAAAGGTTCTGCCGTGACAAGCGTAAATGTTTCCACATTCTAGCTGCCTTGTTGGGCTGAGGAGGAGTTGCTCTCGTCTAACTCAACCACCTTGACTGGAGAACCCTAACTCTGAATATAGTCTGATTGCACAGGGAAGTTACCGTTCCCTGCCAGCTGCAAGCAGTGAATCCATGTGCTCACACTCCCGCATGCAAGAACTTAATAAATACATTCAGTAGTTCGGCAGAAACTTATTTCTGAGTAACAAGATGGCACGCAAACCAGCACTGGAGTCCAGCAGCAAGACTCAGGCCTGACACTTGGTTACCAATCCATTCACCCCTTGCACCAGGGTAAGGTTGAGGAGTTCAAGAAGCAAAGAACAGGAAAAGGGATTTTAAATGTTTGGGCAACAGATTGGTACCGAGCAAAATACACTTGCTTCCATTGCAAGCTCCACTCCCACAGACAGAAAAATACGCTGATAATTTTTTTTTTTTTTTTTTTTTTTTTACCTCCTGTATTCAGCTGTGTATTTAACCTTGGAGCTGTCAAGCTCCATCATGAATAATGAGCCATGGCAACACTCCGAGTGATCCTTGGAGAACAGACCAATTTTTACTATATGCTACACAAGGCAAAACACTGTTATCACATTCCCATGGCACGGTACCTGCTTTGAAAATCTACAGTGATGTGGCCATCAAGAGGAGACCACAGGTAAATACAGAAAAAATAAGCTAATCCTTGATATTTCATCACCTACAAACACAGAATGAGCAATAAAACATGTAACATTCTAATGGTTCCTTTAGGCCTGTAACTAGTGGTGTCCCTCAGGGGTCAGTACTGGGCCCAGTCTTATTCAACTTATTCATCAACAATCTGGAGGAATAGTTAGAGTGCACCCTCAGCAAGTTTGCTGATGACACAAAGCTGGGAGGAGTGGTGGATACACCAGAAGGCTGTGCTGCCATTCAGCGTGACCCGGACAGGCTGGAGAGTTGGGCAGAGAGGAACCTGATGAGGTTCAACAAGGGCAAGTGCAGGGTCCTGCACCTGGGGAGGAATAACCTCATGCACCAGTACAGGCTGGGGCGGACCTGCTGGAGAGCAGCTCTGTGGAGAGGGACCTGGGAGTGCTGGGGGATGACAGGTTGACCATGAGCCAGCAGTGTGCCCTGGCTGCCAAGAAGGCCAATGGCATCCTGGGGTGCATTAGGAGGAGTGTGGCCAGCAGGACGAGGGAGGTTCTCCTCCCCCTCTACTCTGCCCTAGTGAGGCCCCATCTGGAGCACTGTGTCCAGTTCTGGGATCCCCACTTCAAGAAAGATGGGGAGCTACTGGAGAGAGACCAGCGCAGGGCTACGAGGATGATGAGGGGACTGGAGCATCTCTCCTACGAGGAGAGGCTGAGGGAGCTGGGCTTTTTCAGCCTGAAGAAGAGAAGGCTGAGAGGGGACCTTAAAAATGCTTACAAATATCTCAAGGGTGGGTGTCAGGAGGATGGGGCCAGACTCTTTTCAGTGGTGCCCAGGGACAGGACAAGGGGCAATAGGCACAACCTGAAGCAGAGGAAGTTCCAGCTGAACATGAGGAAGAACTTCTTCCCTCTGAGGGTGACGGAGCACTGGAATAGGCTGCCCAGGGGGGTTGTGGAGTCTCCTTCTCTGGAGATATTCAAGACCCGCCTGGACGCGGTGCTGTGCAGCCTGCTCTGGGTGACCCTGCTTCGGCAGGGGGGTTGGGCTAGATGACCCACAGAGGCCCCTTCCAACCCCTAACATTCTGTGATTTCTATTTAAAATGACACCAGGACTGAGAAGGAGATTTGTCTCACTGAACATGTGTTTCACACAAATGTTTCATAGCTGAGCAACACCTGCGTTTGAAACAACCCATGGTGCCTACAGTGCAAAGACACTCCAGCAGTGACCTCTGGCAGGTGGGCACAAATGTGGGACAGGAGGGCGGCCTCTGCCCAAGCAGCCCCCCGACAGTCTCAGAACTAACACACTCCCCCATACACATGGCACTGCCAGAAAGTATAGAAGGAAACTGTAGTTGCTGGAATGAGTTACTGAAGCTCCTCCACACCCTAACCATGCCAAGGCAGGTCTTTAAGAAGGCACAGCACAGGTAAACAAGCAATGGCAAAAGCCATTTCTGCTAGAAGGGAAAAACTAAGAAGCAACAAGCTGAAGATTTTCAGCAGAAGGCATTCACTTCTCTGCTACAGAGCAATGGAGGGTTGTGGTTCCAAATATCCCTTAAAAAAAAAAAAAACATCACCTGTTCAGGAAATGAACCTGGAAAACACACATGTTCTCTAACAGACCCAAGCAGCAAGCATCTGTTCTGTGCTTCTGCAAAGGGGAAACACAAATATATCCTTATTCCTGACCTGTTTGCAACAAGATATTTGTTCGTGGCTTTATAGTAGGAAAAACTTGCCTTTATCTCCCTGCCTTTTCAGAGTCTCCTTGCCACAACTGAAGATACAGTACATCACTTTCCTCTCTGTGTAGGGGCATCACTTCCACTTCAGTTTCAAAAGTTACTATAAACTATGGGAGCTTTCAAAAAGCTCTGCAGAGTCAAAGTCAGAAAAGCTCTTGAGTTCTTGTCTGTGTTATCACAGAGGTTCTTCTCCAACCTCAACCCATAGACAAGAACTCCAAGAGATTTTCTGACTTTGGTCTGCTAAGAGCCATCCAGTCCCGCAGGAGAGGGCTCCTTTTTCAACAGCAGTTCAGGGCATTCCACAGCTACTCACTTCATACTACAGCTCCCTTTCCCCTTACTCTTAATAGAGGACTTGTTCTATACTCAAACAAGTCCCCAAAATTACCGGGACAGTAATTTTCTTTTCAGCATTATAGTTAAAATGTCCTCAGCCCTCCACACGCACCGTGTCCGGTTCTCCCACTCCCTGATAATACATTTCCATTTATGCCCCACATCATAGCTCTACACATTTAGCAATTCCATTCCCTGCTAGCAATATTTGCCAATAAGATCCCTTTAAAGAAGGCTAACTACAGATTTCACTCAAACAGAAGTTGGTACTGGGCCAATCTATAAGCTCTTTAATAAGCTTTCAAACTTCACTTCACACCAGGCAAGACTTTGCTCTGCACCAGGAGCAGCGACGTAGCTCTAAAAGCAAAGGTGGAAAGCTTGCCACTGCAAGAGGAGGAGGGGAGGAGGTCACAGATCTAATTCTTCTTGCAGCACTGCACCTTCTCCACTTGAGTCTTTCCCTGGAGATACGCTGGCCATGTTTCACAAAACAAAAACTAAAGAAGCCCATGCAGATACCATGAAAATAACTAAAAGTAGTCACGAAAAAAACCCTGGCTGACAGTTGTATCAGAAGAGGAACAAAGACCAGTATGACAGAAAGTGGGTCATGGACTCAAAAATTAGGAATTGATAAAATTCAGGATGCATGGCCACATGCATACATGCAGCCTGGCATTTTCTGGGAACACTCATGTGAGGGTGGGGTTCCAGTTTTCAAAGGGATGGAGGAATCCAAGGCAAAGCCTCTCTAGCACCTCAGTACCTAGTCCCGTATCAGGACAAATGTTTTCTACCTATATATGCCAGATTTAGCACAGAAAACAGCAATCCCACCTATGGATGCTCCTCTCCACCTCTGTACCACTGCCACATTCATTCTCTGTAAGCTGTGCTCACAATGCCCGGCGAAATCACATTTCAGCCAGACTGTTTTTCTCAGGGGAATTAACAATACTCTGCAAATCGCCCTCCGTGCTACCTGTCTGATGACTAGAGTGGAAACCAAAAAACCAAAAAAAGGCAATTGATAAAATGATGCTCAACAGAAAGATGATCCTGCTTTGAAGACACAACACTAGCACCCAGGAAAACTACGCAATAGCTTTCTGTGTGAGGTTGGACAAGCCATCATGTTCCACTCTGGTCAACGACTATGTGGCATCACACGCAGATGTCACACCTGACACACTGAAATACCGCCGTCGGAGCGGCTGACTGCCTGGAGAATCCCGGCTGGAATCTGTGGGAACCACGCGCACCGAGTACACAGCTGTCAGGAAGTCTCCAGCTGGGAACTCAACCCACAGGCACTTAAAAAAAGAAGAGTTATGAGTGTTACCCATGTACAGCACACACATCAATAATGTCGATCTGGCATAGATTAAACCCACAAATATCTACCACATCCTCAGCTTTTAACATACTGAGGGGTTTTCCCTACTGAGGGACGCCACACTGAAAGAACGACTTGTGACAGTAGCAGAGTTTTCTCCTACCTATAGGTGAACCTTTCAGATGCCAACAGAACCAACCCTACAAAAGGGCTACACACCGACTCCCTAGACACTACTAAAACACATTTTAATCGTCTCAGGGGCAGGGAAACAGCGCCATGGTAGAACTGCAAAGCTTCACACCTTAATTTTGAAAGGCAAACCACAAGTCTGACCACTCCTCGACTCCTAAAAGCTGAGAATTAAAAAACGGCAGGAAAGGAACTATCTTTTTCCAGCCTCACTCTCTGAAGTACCCATGCACATTTTCTGAAAAGTTTGCAGGGCTTCCCAACTAAAGACAGAACTAGCTGAAAGAATTTAATCTAGAACCTCAAGACTATCAAAAAATGACTACCTGAACACAGACCACCATATCACGAAGCAATCAGAAACCCAAGACATGTGTTAACAGATGCTCTAATTGCTAATTCGCATGCACACAGAGCTTATCAGAAGGGCCAAGGCACTTGAAAGGAAGAGTCCTGTTCAAATACAGATATTTGCCAGCAGCTGTATCGCCACCATATTCTCTAGCTGGTTTTGATTCAACTCAGCAGACATCAAGTTAATCCCACAGGACAGTATCATTCACTTTTATAATAGCTACTGACCTCATTTCTGTGTTTGAGCCCTGCCGTAGTGTCATGACTAAATGTGGCAAGCGACAAATCACACTGTCAGCAGCCAGTGCCTGTCCTTTCTCCTTTCAAAGCTTTCATTCATTTCTGCAGTTTTTTTCAAGTCATGCTGCTTCAAAACAGCTCATCCAGATGGTGGATATTTGGATTTCAACCTTCCCACATGGTGAGGTGGCTCAAGAAAATAAAAACTGTTGCTACCTGCTGCTGACCTACTTCTTTCTTCATTTCCTGCCATACGACAGAATAAGCAATACAGTTCACTGAACTGGTCTGCCACACCTACCCACCGCTCTGTCGCAAATATAAAATAAAATTAATAGAGGAAGGAAGGGGAAAAAGCAGCATGATCCAGTGGGGAATAAGGGGGAGCAACTCTCACCTCTATCATAGTCATCTTCCTCTACTGCTTTTTCCTGCAGCCTCTGAAGCCGTAAGATGAAGGATTTTATCTATGCAAAGAGAAAAGAGTTAATTATGAGGAAGTTGCATTTAAAAATATTTAGACTCTTAACCCCTGCGCAACAGAAATTTAATGGATTACTACATCACTCGAATGGCCCAATTCTGAGAGTCAACCCAACACGCGTTGAGTGGGCAGACCTATCTGGAAGTCAGCTGAACTGCAGCTATCTGAGCCAAGCATGGCTTTAGCCCTACCACATACAGAGAACAACAAACAACCTTTCTTGAATAAATCAAGAATTGTTAGAGGATTTCGTCAGCACAACAGATACTTCTGATCACGTTGCGCTCTACAGTATGGTCTTGAGCCCATCCTAATAATTTTTTGCCTATGTGAGCTCTGCACAGAACAAATTCAGTATTTCCATATGTAAACCACATTTTCTTCTGCAAGCAGATACAGTATGAACCTTTTGGAACAGGTAAACTCATGCCATGGCACAGAAAATAGTGCTCATGTGCAGCCAATGAAGTTTCATTAAAATATAATTTAGGCTCATCTGCATAATGTCGATGTTTGCATTTTCAGAAATGTTCACACCGCAAATGCTAGATGGGGAAGAACGGCAAAACAACAAGAGTACCTATCCCATAGACAGAGTGCCCTTTCATACCCAAAAAGAAACTCTTACCATAACAAAGTTCTATTTCAAAAGTTACCACTTCTGTTTTTTTAACATGACTGATCTGGACCAAAGTTCTAAATTTACTAAAACTTTGCAAGGCGAGGTGTGCATTCACAGGCCATGACAAGGCTTTGCTGTTATAAGAGGCTGGTTAGAAGGCAGCCAGCCCTCTCCTCACTGCCAAGCCAGCCACAGCCTACCACAGGTACAGTTACAAGACTGAAAAGTGTTTTCTTCTTATTAAATGTATACACACCCTGTACCAAACAAGCCACCAACGGTGCTGACGCAAGCGAGCCTGGAAAAAGCAGCAGCGTATATTCTCATAGCCCAAAGCCTGAAAGTGCTTGGGAAAGCATTATCCAACGCAAGAAAATTCGTACTGTAGACATTCTGCATTTCCAAAAGATTTCGCTCCTCCCTGAAACTCTTTCATATTTAAATCCCGATATTTAAACTCTAAATTGCATAGAGAAAAATATGTACCGCCAGTAAACAACTTGATAGAAACACTCCGTTATCATGACTACACAACCAACACACAAAGTAGGCAAGACATTTAAATTAATGGTATCCCTTCTAAATATGATACGTGAAAGCAGACTAGTCACAAAAGAACTATAAAAACAAAGTCAGCAAACAATCAAAAAATGCATGATTAATAACAGGCTATAGGATGCCCCAGAGGACAAACAAAAACAAAACAAATTCATTGTCTATACTCCCTTTTCCTCCAGGCTTTATTTTATTTTGTTTTTCACATCCTGAAACTCCAATCTTTTTTCTCTGCGGCTGGTGAAGAACGCGTACCATACTGAAGGGAGGAGCTCTAAATCCTCACCATAAATTATTTTCTGTATTTTATGACATACTTTTGATGGAGTTTTAAAGAAGCCTGCAGTAGGAATGATTCACACGACACTTTTTCCATATCCATGATGTATAACAGCCATCTATGCCGAGAGTACCGCTCGGCTGCTGCTCGCAGTGTTTATCCCATCGCGCGCTCACAGTGGCAGGTCATTTAAAGTTCGCTTGGGTACCACCGCCCAGGCATGCCCACGGCAAGCTGACTGATGCTGTCACACTAAAGAGCTTTCTACTTGCAGGCTGCTAAGAAGTTTGGAGCTCAACTAATCAAAGTGCTGCTTCAGTGTGGCATGTCCTATATTTGTACCGTGTGATGACCATTTTATTTAAGAAGTACAGAAAAAGCATCATTTTAATGACTTTGGTATTGCCTCCCTTTCTCAACTACAGTTGCCTTTGTTCCTTTCTGAAAAGTTTGGGACTTGCTCGTTAGCATTACAATGGGAAGTTGCTTCAGATTAAACATAACACAACTGGCTAACCAAGGCCAAAGACATCTGAGGGCACAAATCCCCAACTCTCCTTTCAATCAATACAGAAATTAAAGATAGCAATGTTTCTTTTGTGCCTATCAAACAAGCATACTGAAAAGGCAGGGAAATAATTTCCTACTCTGATTATGTTATATATTCCCAAATTTGCAGCAAATTAATTTCCCAAACCATCCCAGACTATGGGCACGTTGCTTGCACAAGCATGAAGCCAAAGAAGCTGCTCCACGTCAATGTGTGTGAAGTCTGTAAGTAAGAGCACCTAGTTTGCGTCCTACATGCATCCTCTACGAAAAGTAAGTATTAGAGAGCATCATAAGCCCAGGTCAGATGGTCACGGACAATAAAGCAAGAATAAAAGTTTCTCAACCAGACAGCAGGGTTGGGCAAAGCCTCCCCAGAGCAGGTTGTTTCACCAGGCTTAAACACAATACAGTACATCTCAGCAGGTATGTCTGAGCTGAGAAATCACAAGAACCAGGGTTTCTGGAAAGCAAACCAGAAACCTGGGGCACTAGCGAGACACTAAAAAATAAAAACAACCCACGCCACACACCCACCCAAATAAGACATCACACCAGAAGAACCCCACCACCCACTCAGCGTACCTTGAACACATTTGTGAAATCCATCACGCCCACATTAATCTCTGGATTACTGCTTCCTGCACACGCAATAAAGCCAGTACTTGGCTCAGAATGGTTTCCCTCCAATGCCCACCCTGCAATCCCCAAAACCATATACCAAAACATAACTTCTTAAAGTTTCCCCACCCCTCTCCCACAAAGAACACCACGAATAAGACTGCTTGTATATATGGCAGGCATACACACGTGCAAAAAGAAAGACTCTTGACTCGACAACCCAACACTTCTCTGTGGTGGAAGGAGAAAAAAGGCTCAGTTCCCAGCTGGAATTAGAGCAGGGACTTGAGCCCTCATTTTTCTTTGTGTGGGAAGAGTACTGATCTACTAGATCACAGGCTACTCTCATACTGGTGCTTGGTCAGAGAAATCTTTGGCTAAACTTACACATTGCCAATTACAAAGTTGAGTGTTGTTAGATCATGGTGCTTCAAGAAAAGAGTTCTTACCACCCCCAAATTTTGTACCACATATGCTCCAAACTACAGACAAAACGGCCACCTGTGAAAGAAAATGGTATTTGTTGAATCCAGAAACCAATGCGCGACGTATTAGAAATAAGAGGACCACAGTTTCAGCAGAACATAGGCATCAGGTACTGCAACAACATCACCTTTTTTTTTAAAGGACCACAAAGAAAACAAAACTGGTTCTCTCACTGTAATCATGCCGAATGCTACTGTAACCCTTCATGAACAGATGCCACAAAAGCCATTAACATCCCAACTCCTACACCAGCTTTGATTTTGGCACTATAAACACAAATGTTTTGAGGGCTGGCGGGGAAAATCAAAGACAAAGCGAGATTACTAACCTTCAACGTACTGCGGTTGCCAAGCAGGCAGTCCTGCAGCACCGGTTCATATTTTTTCATCAAAGTATCCCAGTTCCGGTCACTAACAGCAAAGCCACTTTCACAGCTCGAGGTGACAGAAGAGCCAGCAGAAGCTGCGTCTGAGGAATCTGTAGAATATGAAAACGTTGCATCTGTGTCCAAGAGTGAGACAGTCTCACAATTCTGTAGTTTGTCATTCACTGCGGTCCTGTTTTCATACTCCAAATCCTCACTGGGCCTGGAGAAGCAACGCAAAGCTCCCAAGCGCTCACGAGTTTGCGCCATCTCTTCCGGCTCCTGCGGCTTCCCCGTGGTGCTGGGATGCAGAACATACTTGGCTTCCTCGATGGCTGACTTGCCTTCAGCATCGCTTAGTCCAGAGGCCGAGTTCAGGGAGAGCTGTATGAAGCTGAAACTCGAACTAAAGCTATCGTGTGCGCCAACAGAATGAGAAACATCTCTGTTTTGATATTCACAGTTGTTGTTCACTTCTGCCTGATCCAAAGCAGACATGTTTGGGGTCTTGCTCACCTTAGCGCCGTGGCTTTTCCGTCGTGTACAGCATACAGCAGAAACATCTCCTCTGCCTGTTGCTGCAGCAGGGTAAACTGCTGTCACGGTGTCTTCTGACCCTGGGCTCTTGCAACATGAAAGATTTTTGCAGCACCCTGGCACGTTCCCAGTAGCAGCCAACACTGTTACCCCATTAGCAGGAACTACCACACTACTCGCTGCACCACAGCATAAGAATTCAAAGTTCTTTTGGCACTGTCTGTGCAGAGAGCAGTTCTCAAAGTCTCCACAACGCTGCCTGCCATGTTGGAGCTCTTCAGGGCTGAACAGCTTGCAGGCACCTGGGGACTGAAACTCTGTCTGTCCCTGAGCTTCTGGCTTCACGTATCCAGGTCTTCTCGCCAGTTTCTTTTTATGAAGAGAGCCTGCAGGCGTTAAGTGCTCCTGACCATCTGGGGGAAGGGAGGAAAAAAAAAAGTCATTGAAATGTTTCTGCCATTTTCTAGGCTCAACATATTGTAGCATCTGAAAAGAATTGTTTCAGGAATTTCAAACTGCGCATCGCCTTCCATTTCAACAAAACAAAGACAGGGACCATACCGCAGATCGAGGAGCAAAGACGTTGCCAGAGAACGTTGTGTGTTTTCACCCACTTTGTAAAGAGTTTGCACCTGCTTTTAAGTGAACTTGCTAACATAATCACATCCATCAGGACACAAACCTGGGTATGACGAACCACATCACCTTCCCTATTCACAGCACACTCTGTGCTGCTTCTTTCTCAATTTGCTTAGCTAATGGAGATGCGAAA
Source organism: Opisthocomus hoazin (assembly GCF_030867145.1). Taxonomy (NCBI): domain Eukaryota; kingdom Metazoa; phylum Chordata; class Aves; order Opisthocomiformes; family Opisthocomidae; genus Opisthocomus; species Opisthocomus hoazin. The sequence goes on along the minus strand of NC_134415.1, from coordinate 6,365,214 downwards.
TGCTAAAGCACAGACCTTGCTTAAGTCTCTCTGATCCAGAATGATTTTCAGACTTACAAGCACACCTAGGATAGGACTGAATCTGCGTGAAAAAGACAAGAACCATACTCACAAAGATATTTTATGCATCAAGGGGAAATCATGCCTGACCAATCTGATAGCTTTCTACGATGGCATGACTGGCTGGTTAGATGAGGGGAGAGCCGTGGATGTTGTCTACCTAGACTTCAGCAAGGCTTTCGACACAGTCTCCCATAATATCCTCCTAGGGAAGCTCAAGAAGTGTGAGCTGGATGAGTGGTTGGTGAAGTGGATAGAGAACTGGCTGAATGGCAGAGCTCAGGGGGTTGTTATCAGCGGCGCTGAGTCTAGTTGGAGGCCGGTAACTAGTGGTGTCCCTCAGGGGTCAGTACTGGGCCCAGCCTTGTTTAACTTCTTCATCAACGACCTGGATGAAGAGTCAGAGTGTACTCTCAGCAAGTTTGCTGATGACACCAAACTGGGAGGAGTGGTGGACACACCGGCAGGCTGTGCTGCCATTCAGCGTGACCTGGACAGGCTGGAGAGTTGGGCACAGAGGAACCTGATGAGGTTCAACAAGGGCAAATGCAGGGTCCTGCACCTGGGGAGGAACAACTCCATGCATCAGTACAGGCTTGGGGTGGACCTGCTGGAGAGCAGCTCTGTGGAGAGGGACCTGGGAGTGCTGGTGGATGACAGGCTGACCATGAGCCAGCAGTGTGCCCTGGCTGACAAGAAGGCCAATGGCATCCTGGGGTGCATTAGGAAGAGTGTGGCCAGCAGGTCGAGGGAGGTTCTCCTCCCCCTCTACTCTGCTCTAGTGAGGCCCCATCTGGAGTACTGTGTCCAGTTCTGGGCTCCCCAGTTCAAGAAAGAGGAGGAGCTACTGGAGAGAGTCCAGCGGAGGGCTACGAGGATGATGAGGGGACTGGAGCATCTCTCCTACGAGGAGAGGCTGAGGGAGCTGGGCTTTTTCAGCCTGAAGAAGAGAAGGCTGAGAGGGGACCTTAGAAATGCTTATATCTCAAGGGTGGGTGTCAGGAGGATGGGGCCAGACTCTTTTCAGTGGTGCCCAGCGACAGGACAAGGGGCAATGGGCACAACCTGAAGCAGAGGAAGTTCCAGCTGAACATGAGGAAGAACTTCTTCCCTCTGAGGGTGACAGAGCCCTGGAACAGGCTGCCCTGGGAGGCTGGGGAGTCTCCTTCTCTGGAGATATTCAAGACCCGCCTGGACATGGTGCTGTGCAGCCTGCTGTAGGTGACCCTGCTTCAGCAGGGGGTTGGACTAGATGACCCACAGAGGTCCCTTCCAACCCCTAACAGTCTGTGATTCTGCATAAATTGTTGTTGAATATGTCCAGTTTCTTGTGTTTATATCCATGTTTCGTCAGTATGAGCAAGTGATTCCGATTCTGCTTCCAGCAGAGATGCAACTAACGCTCCATGGCTGCAGATGTCAGTCCAATGAGGTATTTTGTAAGTTGTCACTTAGATTTACTGTACTACATGTTGTCCAAGCCATGAAGTTAAAGTTTTGCATGCAGGACCATCAGTCCTGGAAAACTAATGCCACCATACGCTTGGTAGCACTGCTGCAGTACTAACACCGTTAAGAAAGGGCCTCTGCTCAATAGCTCTATTTCCCCACATTTACCTCACTTACATAGATGAAAAGATAAATTTGCTGTTTGCAGAGCCTGGCTGAAAGAACCAAGATAAAAAGCACAACAAACATTAAAAATGGGAGATCAGAATGTGGTATCTTGTCTTTGTTTTCTGTACATTTCTATTTAAAAAAAAAAACAACTACGGATGAAAGATTATGCGGTGACTACTTCCAGTTTCTTATGGATTTACTGCTAGTCAAAAAACATTCCATTCGCCTGTCCTACCCACAATCAATGGGAATACACACTCTGCACCATCATCGACTCTGTAACACAAAAACATATTGACCAGACCAATCTGCCAGAATCGCCCTTCCAAGGGATCTAGTGGCTAGCTAAATTATGCCCTCCATTAGCTGCCCTCTACTCACTGAAACAGAATCAATTGCCAGAATCTCAGCTGTTAGAAATATTCTCCTTGCCCACACAGAGCTCTTTCAAAAACACAAGTTTCAGGGTTTGTTTTTTCCTTGTACATGCAATATATATAATATTCATCTCTAATCACAACCCTTTGTCAATCCGTACATTGATAGATGTGCACAGAATCTCAGCTCCTCAGCAACTCCCAACACAGGTCTCTTACACACCTCACTACAATGACGCCCTACACAAAAATTTAAGCATTAGGAGTTCGCAGGAGACTTTTCCCAACATTCACTACACCCTTTCCAAACAACCCTCAGCAAAAGCAGTTTGTACGTTTTCCACATACTAGAATAGTGGCACATCTCACCACGGGACTGCAGTTAAGCTTCTGCATTCTGCTTCGTATCACCATAAATTAGAATACTCCAGCTATCTCTCACATCCTCTTTTGTCACGGGAAAACGCATCGCAGAAACCAGAAATACAAAAAGGTCATGGAGTCCATCAGCCTCTCTACTATAAAAAGACAGTGAAATGCTGTACTGGGAGTATTTTAACAGAAGTCTTCACAAGTAAGAACCACTCTTGGACTAAGGGAACAAAAAACTGAACAAAGTGTTCTTCGGAATTTAATTATTTTAGCTCATATACAAAATAACAGCCTAAATTTGCCTTCAACAGAAGAAATCAGTCATGCACAAAAAAAAGTAGTTCTAGGACTGGATATACCTTATCAACATTTACAAAGGCCAGTCACAGGCCTCGTCTGTAACAATGGAAAAGGTTCCTTGGTTTAATTAAAATCAGTTCAGAATTGATCTCATTAAATCACCATGAATTTCTAAAGCAGCCTGATAATTACAGCTCTTTAAACACCACATTTAAACTAAACTAATGTAAGTAAGGTTTAAATTAGCCAAAGTGTTAGATATTTGCACCAAGTGTACTGGACGCAATTCTAAAAATTATAGGAGCCAGAGTGGTACAACTCCAGTATCCTGAACGAGTCCACACAAGAACCACACATCTCTGCGTTCTTCCCAACATTTGTGGGTAACCCTCTAGTCAGGTTCATCATTTATCTCCATGATGGGCTCTAGGTCTGCCTCCAGGCAAGTCCAGCAGCACAAATCCCTCACCTGGCTACCAGAGCAGCACCACCGCCTGAATTATACTATATATAAATATATATATGTAGCCCAAGCCACAAGCCATTCAGAGGATGCTACGAGGAAGGGGCTGCAAGTCCTTGGCCCCAGTCTATCTGCACCTGAGCACAAGGTGGAGAAGGAGTGGGCAGACACAGAGCTGGGACCAGCACCTCCAGATGAGCACCCATGCCTTCCCCAAAGGAGAGGGAGGGAGGCGGCGGCCCCAGCCAGAGAGCAGTCGCAGTGCCCTTGGCCACCAGGAAATCCAGCCGGGATCTTACAATGGCTCTGGGTAAACTCTTCAGGTGATCTTTACCCTTCCGCCACGGCCCTTTTCTGAAGATTAGAATAATTTCAGTTTCATTACATAGCTGAAATTTAGTTACAAAAGCTTTGTTTTTCTGCATAGCCTTCCAACCACAAGCTTATTTTGTCTGCACATCAGATACAGAAACCGCACCAAACCAATTCAGCCAACTTGTTACAAAAAGACAGGCCTCAAATTTTTCTTACAATTCCCTCAGTTTCAATCATATCAAAAAACTGATGGCAATTAACTACAAGACTCTCAACACGGTACCTTGGAACACTGAGAAACAACTGAAGGTAATTAAAAAATCCCTACATTATAGTATGCCATGCATTGCACGAGACATGCACTTAGAAAAAGAGAAAAGTCACAAATGGAAGAAGGGCCTTTCAGTTGTAATATTACTAATATTACAAAATTTATATAAAAACATTATAAAATCAACTTTTAAAAAATGTTACAATCCCAGATGATGCATTTTATATTCCAATGAAGATTATGTGCAAATTGCTTCAAATCAAAATTACGAAAGCCCAGAAATAACTTAATTACAACGGCTCTTTCACCATAACAATCTTTCCTGATGACCAACATTTCATAAAAATTAACAAAAGCACTAACGTAAAGCAAGGCATGACCAGCAACGCTGCTCGCATCGTAGTTGCGCCAGTAAGATGAACGAGGGAGAGGTGAAGTCAAAAAGCGTTCCCCACTGATGGAGAGAGCACCTTCTCTCGTACCCAGCCTGATGCTGAAGGACAGCAGCACAGTCATCCGATTTATTTTAGATAACCAGTCTCTGTTTTCAGCCACAAAAGCAGCAGTTCAGTCTTTCGACCCCACGCTCTGGTAGCAGCTGTGGCCAGACGGGTGTAACTGCCTTCCACTTTTGCCATATCCACTAGGATTTTATAGGTCAGCACAGAAACTCGGAATCCATTACCACCCCACCCCTGCTTTAAACACATAATGCAGAATGCTTGGAAGCTCATTAAGTTCTGCCTGAAAGTAACAGAGAAATTATATATGCAGTTTTAAAGAGAGCTCGGCTATCTGAATACACCTACGTTACACATAGCTGATTTTTGTTAGAATAACAAATTACCCCTCACGAGCCCTCTGAGGGTGAACCACAGTGTGAAGGAAAAACTACTTGGTCACACTCAAAGCCAACCATCAAAGCAGCGCTCCAAGCAATTTCTGTAGTGCTGCTTCTGTGAAGGAAGCCTTAAACACCTGCATTAAATGTACACAAACAAAGCAAGCGAGAAGAAAATATTTATTATTTACAAAGACACACAAATATTTACCCTACCAGTAACAAAAATGAACGTTCTCAGGGATTCATCTATCTGACATGACAATAACAACCACAGCTCAGCTCCCATGTCATAAAAATATGGAAAATGTTGCAGGCTCCCTATCAGTTAATATTTTGACTCGTTTGCTGAATTTCAAAGATAACACTAAATATGCAAAATAAGATGGGACTGATCTCAACGCAGCTGATGTTCAAATAAACCAGCACTGTCTCTTTATACAAGTAAGCTTTCAAAGAAAGTTACTTCTGAATAAAGATTTTTATAACTCTTAAAAGGCACAGGTCTCATTTAGCTTTCCCATCTTCTTGAACGTTAACTATACTTTGATTTATCTAGCATTTTATAAAGTGTATCTATAAAACTCAAGCAATGGCTGCTACATTATATTTCACACCATTTACAAATTATTTCCTCATCAAAGCTTCCTGTGATTTCTAAGGTCACAGGCCGGATTCAGTTTTTCAACTGTTCAATTTCCAAGACACCACGTATAAAGTATTCTAAAGTCATTAAATGCACCTTAGTTTCTATTCTTTGTTAAAAACCACTTCAGAGTTGTGCATTTTAGAGGTCACAGTGGTCTTCCTCAGCCAGAGTTCAAATAATTGTATTTTTATTGATACGTTCCCATAATGCGCACGTCATCGAGTCGTTACGTTCGGGCCACTGACCTCCTCAACGCAACAACTCATTTTAAGCCATTTCATGAAATTGCAGCACCTCTCTCTAGAGCAAGAATCCCATTAGCTGAAACCAGCTTCAATACACCCATCAACTTTTCTACCCCCCAAGAAAATGAAAAAAAGGTGTTTTAAACCTGGTTTTGCCTCAACACTAAGAAGGAAAATAAGTATCTATTTAAAAAGAAAGCTGGTAAATCTCAAAACACTTCCCACGTCAGTAACAACCACCTATTTAGTCAGGGGGAATAAGAGAAGCACCCCTTAATTACACACTAAAATTGTGTTCAGTACTACTAACACTTTAAAACACATCCCTCAGTATTCAGCACTGACTATGCACAAAAGCAGGCTTTTTTCTCAAGCAAGTTCTTGAGAAAATCAGGCTGAATCAGGGCCTAAGCACCTTAATGTGACAAAAAGAACAGAAATACACCTTCCTGGTACTTTCAAACATAAAAATAGAATAAATACCCAGCTTGCGAATGCATGCGGTTGCACTGTGAAGGCCAGTTTGATAAAACCAATCTACACCCTGTGGCTGGCAACCCGAGCCCGAAGGCTTGGCTGCCACAGAGCACAGCATTCCTCCAGGCTGACCGAAGTCACACCGCCCAGCTTCTCCGGCACGGTGACACGCGGAAACTCATCTCGCTGGCCAGAGGCAAGCAGCCAAATTCGCTTTAGAACAGGCAGGTGACTCCGTGCTGTCTCTATAAAGCAGGACCACTTAGATACCACGATACTATTTGGACAAAAAAAAAAAAAAAAAAAGACATTTCTGCGCTTCTGATTTCTGTTTTCATGCAGTCAGCTACAATTACAGAAGTCCCGAGTACAAAAAAGCCAGGAAAACCCAAGACCTTTGCGATAAACTTCAGCATAACCCTGTTACTGACTGCGTGGGGTTTGTGTGGCAAGGTTTTGGTAGCAGGGGGCTGCTGGGGTGGCTTCTGTGAGAAAGTGCTAGAAACTTCCCCACGTCCAATGAAGCCAATGCCAGCCAGCTCCAAGATGGGACCCACTGCTGGCCAAGGGATGCTGGTAGCACCTCTGAGATAACTTATTTCAGAAGGGGAAAAAAAATCTGCAGCCAGAGAGAGGATTCGGTCTGTGCGAGAGCAACAACTCTGCAGACCACCAGGTCAGTGCAGAAGGAGGGCAGGAGGTGCTCCAGGCGCCGGAGAGGAAGGTTCCCCTGCAGCCATGGAGCAGACCGTGGTGGGGCAGGCTGTCCCTGCAGACATGGAGCACACCGTGGGGGAGCAGACCCCCACCCAAAGCCCAGACAGGACCCCACACCAGAGCAGGGGGTGCCTGAAAGAGGCTGTGACCCCACGGAGAGCCCACAACGGAACAGACTCCTGCCAGGACCTGTGGCCCTGTGGAGAGAAGAGCCCACGCCGGAGCAGGTTTGCTGGCAGGGCTTGTGACCCCATGAGGGACCCACGCTGGAGCAGCCTGTTCCTGAGGGACTGCACCCCACAGTAAGGGCCCCACACTGGGGCAGCTCGTGGAGAGCCGTCTCCCGTGGAAGGGACCCCACGCTGGGGCAGGGGCAGAGCGCGAGGAGGACGGAGCAGCAGAGCCAGCGTGTGACGGACTGACCGCAGCCCCCATTCCCCATCCCCCTGTGCCACTTGGGGGGACATAGAGAAATCAGGAGTGAAGTTGAGCCCAGAAAGCAGGGAGGGGTGGGGGGAAGGTGTTATTTTAAGATTTGGTTTTGTTTCTCATTATCCTACTCTGATTTAATTGGTGATAAAATAAACTAGATTTTCCCCAAGTTGAGTCTGTTCTGCCCATGACAGTAACTGGCGAGTGATCTCCCTGTCCTTATCTCGACCTACGAGCCTTTCGTCAGTATTTTCTCTCCCCTGTCCAGTTGAGGAAGGCAGTGACTGAGGGGCTTTGGTGGGCACCCAGCCTCCAGCCAGGGTCCATGCACCACACAGCCAGAGAACGAGATGTGTGAGGCATGTCTGTTACTACATCTCACATTTAAAATTCATCTCTGGTTGATGAGCCTCTCTCCAAACCTCACTCAGATTTCACCCAACCCACTGCCATCAGCCTAGGGTAGCTGCAACTGCCAAACTCACATCATCAACTGCTCAATGCAACAGCTCCTTTCTCAGGCTCCCCAGTCACCACTTACTCTACACCCGGCTCTGCGACCCATCCTGTGGTCCAGCTGATGGACAACGAAACACCTTGGAGAAGAAGACAAGCAGGTCTGAGAAAACAAGCCAGTACCAGCACTGGGCGCCTTCAGCACAGCCAATAACAGAAGACACTTAACCTGCCCACAAATACCCAGTCCAATTTGTTTTAAGCCTGTGAGTATAATTCTAACTTCTAGTTAAATAACTGAGAATCATCTATCCAAAGAGGCAGGAGGACACACAAGCTGCAAGCCTACAGAGAACACTCACAACAGAGAACCAACACCTCTTTTGTGAGTTTTGGGTTTTTTAAGGTTTGCTGGTTTTCTTCCCGGAGAAAAAACCCTTTTGTTCCCAGCATCTGTGCACCAGCCTGTAGAGGCAGTCCACGCAAATGTCTCAAAGTGGAGAGACTGCTCTGGTTCTTTCAGTCAAGATCTGAAAACAGCTTCAAATATTACACAGAAATAGGGAAGCGAGGATTTTGCACAGAAACTGTGAAGTTTAGTTAGGTCCTAAATGAATTTGCAAACAACACTTATGGGTTTGCAGTCATATCCCGTAAGAGTACTTCATCAAACATGCATGTAACTATGAAATTAGTACACAGCAGTCCTTCTCAAGAACAGTCTATTTCACACGCCACACTTCTCTTTCATCACTCTGTCTACGGAGTGACAGTGTGGATTCCCACTACTTCTGCTCAGTCAGATCATCTACAGCAAGACTCTAATATAAAACTCATCGGGGGGGAGGGGGGAAGGGAGAGAGGGGAAAAAAAAAAAAAGAATGAAGTGTGAGAGCACATTGACAGCAGTCAATTTCTAATTCAAGCACAGTTTGAGTGCTCCAGCTTGGAGATTTGAATTTTTAATTTCACCAAGAGAGTGGCTTCCAAATTAAGCAGCTGATGCACAGTCAGTCTGAAACTAGAATTGAGTTTACTGAAATAGAAAGTAATTTTCTCTTAACAGCTCAGTAGTGATCACACATAATGAAAATAAAACAACGTGGCAGTTCCTATATTGCCAAGGGTGAGGAGTCAGAATGCTTTTAGCTTTACAATTTAATATCAGAGTCCCAGGACAAATGCTCCTCCTTTGCCTGCTGAAGGAAGTTTACCTTACAGCCCCAGTCAGGCTGTCAGGACATGATGTCAGTGCTGCCTAGACAGCAACGGAGGTGGAATGGAGCTCCAGACATCAGGAAAGCGGAGTGGTAACTTCCCACAGAAAGCACAGCACCTCAGGACGCTGCTTAAATACAAGAGGCTGCAAAAGCCAGGCATGTGCACAACCTGCAGTGACAGCAATGCACGGGACACGGAGCCCACCTGTAGCGAGCCGGCAGGCAAACGAGCAGCACTGCTCCCCCAGAAAGACATTCTCAGGGTTTTGCAAGAACCCCTGCAGCTCTCCACGCTCCCGCAAAATGCCTGTGCTCAGGTATTCTCTGCTCTTTGCAGCAGCCATTGCATGGATTCTGCTTTGGCTGGCTGACAATAAACCACCACTGCAAGCAGTGAGATGAAGATTCTCAGCTGAACCCACAAGGCACCGAGTGCAGCACTGCTCTCCTGCTCTCAACAGCTGCGCAGACAACTTCAGCCAACACAAGGTCTTGCTAAAGGCCAGTGGATTACTCGGCATCATCAGCCTGCGAGGGGTCAACCTTTGTGCTCCAGTAAGCCAACGCATTCCCTTAGAGACCTACACTGGTGAGCAGGAAAGACGCACGTGGGATCCCCTCTGAGATCTTGGGATCCCACACAGCTCAACCTTTACAACCCTTACCCAAGGCTGTAGACAGACAAAACAGAAGTTGGAAGTTTGTTTCATTGGGCCTGAGAACATCAATGTGAAGACATCAGCTACATCTTTTTCCTCTAGCATTGAGGAAAAAAATAGATGGGTCAGGTGAAATTCTGAGATTATCTTATGAAGCTATGGAAGAAGTAGTACAGCAGATATTGCAGAAACTGCAGCAGAATACTAACCACAGGCAAGAACACCTCTTTTCTGGCAGAAATCACAGCTCCTTGTAAATAAGGTGGGACAGAAGTCCCTAGAGCAAGTTAGATATCCAAAAAAGAAAAACACATCACCAACAAAACATTAACATTCCAGATGTGCCAGCACAGAGCGATGACAATCAATACAGAGATAAGATGATCTCAAGAAAGGGCTGGAGAGCACTGAAAGGCTGCATCCCCACCAGCGCTAGACAGCCAGCAGCCCACACCTGGCATTTCCTACCCACGTCACCAGGTATGGCAGGAACACTGCCTCCGTAACCAGGCTCCTGGAGCAACAACTCACACACGATCTGAGCGACTGCCTAGTCAGCTCCAGGCAGGAGCCGAGTTACCCCACGCACCATGACCGGAGACTAAGGACTCAACAGGACCAAAGCCCTGTCTTCACACACATTCGAAAGCCACGCGTGCTAGAGGCAGACAAGGATCAGGGGACGCAGCCAAGCAGCAGCCAGACCGCAGGCTGAGGGAGGACATCACCAACACCGACAGATCTACTGTGATTGCCTCCATCCCAACACTGCACACGCTTTCCACCGCTCCCATCAAACCCTGCCTTCCTTTCCACCAACTTCATTTCTCTTCTTGGTCTCCAATTAGTTCTCACAAACCAACTGCTCGTTTCGCTTATAGTAAGTGAAAAATACAGTCAAACCAGAAATCTTTCCAATTGCTGCTCTGGACCTTTGACTGAACTCTGCATGGGTCACACATAACACTACACAGTCCAGAGCGATAACCACCCACAAAGCTCCCAAACAATGCTCAAAGCCAAACAGAAATACTCTCTTTCCCCATATCACTCCTCAGTACCACAGCCTTTGGTCCTTTTTGGTTTATCCTTATTGTCACGACCCTGACACAAATAAGCTTCCCCCAGTCCCCTAACAGCACACAAGCACATCTCAACTTACCTCCAAAAAGCCTCCTTGCATGAGCTTCCAGCTCCCCAATCCCCTCAGACCATCCCCTCCCCCCCAACGTGGAGAGCTTCCTGCTCCCCATCAGCAGAGCTCAAAAGCTTCTAGGCTTCTCCAGGTGCACTTAAATGGGGCCCAACCCCACTTCAGCTGTGTCCACTGATTTGGCTGCTTGCCTCCAGGTGCTCATCCTTTTGGCTACGGGGGCTTCACCCAGTTCTCAGGCCTCCTGTTGCCTCTTTCACAGCACACACACAGTCTGTATGAGCATCTAAACCAAACTCCCCTCTGAAGGCACACTGGCTCAGTTCACCCCCTTTGAGATTATCTCAGTGAAAACACTCTTCCAAGAGCTACCTTCCCGTGACTGTAAATCACTGCTATTCACGTCTAGGAAATCAAGACAATTACCTGCCACAGTTTACTCTGACACTCTCCCTGGGCTAACATATACTAGCTAATAATACAAGTTACGCTTATTAACGTATGATGCTCAACAAAAGCACAGACTTTTGCCAGAGGGTTTTTTAACTTATTTCTGTCGTGCACCATTTGTAATTCACTGAAGAATTCCCACCTAAGTACAAGGCCACAGGATCTGCCACCTATTGTTGGACCTCACCTGCCTGTTTTTATTACCCAAGTAAATTAAAGCACAGTATTAATCTTCAAAGAAACTGTATCCTTACATGAGATAGCTTGCAGATGTTTCTTGGGCGCCAAGAAATCTGTGATGTTGTAATGAAACAAAGTCTTAAGCAAAATACTTCAAGTTAAAAAATAATGAGAAGTAAACACAAAAATCAGACTGACCTTTCAAGAAATATTCTCTATATTAAAAAAAAAGATTGTTTTGCATAAGCCAATGAAACAGTTTTTCAGGTCAACAAATTCTGGATTCAGCTTAGCATTTTTAATGGATAAAAAAGGTGCAGATTGTACCATATGGTGTTAAACACGCACACCTGAAAAGATCTGCTTCAGTAACAAAACACTTGGCAGAGGAAAACTAAGTGTCATTCAAACTGTTTTCCAGAACAAACAGAGATCATTAACTCATTAGTTCAAATACTCTTTTTTTTTAAAAAAATTTGTTACTTGCTTTGGAACACCTGAATTCAGAATCCAGGATTAGCAGGGTCCTGTGCAAGGCAGCGCGCGTTTGCCTGTCCCCTGCAGCCGCGTGGGACAGGCCCCTGGGTAGCACCAGTGTAGCAGCAGGGGATTTCTCCCCCTGCCTCTTCCAGGTTTAAGCATAGAACTCCTGACAAGTATTATTATTAAAAAGCAGCAGCCAGAACTGCTGTAGTTTCCTTTCAAGGAAAGCAATGCGTTTTCAGAGACATCTGATCCCATCGGTCCTGAGGTACAGCAGTAATCCGATGCATGAGTTTGTGGTTAAAGCAGACCACGTGAGGAGCTACGCAACTTACCCAAGTCACAAAGCACGTCCAAGACAGAACTAAGGACTTGCACAGGATTCCTGAAAGACAGCTAGAAAAAAAAAGCATTTTCGCTATAAAAATACACCTAAGGCTTTGTGCTTTTACAACTCTCGTCTTCGTTGAAAAGACTGGAGATTTGAAAAGCAGCATTTAGATACTTTTATCTTAATATTCTCAAAATCATCAAACCTTGGAGTCATGAGTTCCCTCGAGGTAGATCCTGCAATAATGCTACTCCGTATGGGATTCTGTACAGTGAAGTTGCATTGGAAACTTCAGGTTTAACTTACATTTTCACCAGAAACTTGAAGCAAATACAGACATCATATCTAGATGACTCCTTAACCTATCTATAATATGACTTGCGCCTGCCTACGTTTTTGTACTCCAAATCTAAACAAGTCTATACTAATCCACAGATCTGATACAGGAAAGCATATTTATAAAATATCTGTGTCAAGTAAGCCCACCATGATGGTCCATGGACAGAAGAAGTTCATTGACGGGCTCTTTTAATTCCCAGATGAAACCATGCTACCTTTAAGCTGGAAGCCTTTTAAATCCTCTCCTGACCAGGGGAAAGGAAAACTCACAGTATTTTGAACGTAGTTGCAGAAGTTTCACAACCTAAAAAGCATCCGCTCCCTCCAACTCTCAGCGAGCAGGAACATCTTGCCTTACTAAAACAAAGAGCTGCCAATAAAACTGTGAGAGACACTGAGAAGACACGTGGATTTTCGTTTCTGTACAATAAAAGTGTCTTAGTGCTTTATTGAACAAAAACATATGAAATGTCTTAAATTACCTTAAAGTCTGAGTCATAAGCAAGGACTTTTGTACTGGAGAAAGCCATGAAGGCAGAACTAAGGACATCTTTAAGGTTAGAATGCCCTCTTTGGGTATAAAGATATATTTGCAGCAACAGTAAATTCCAGCAAATACTGTGCTAATTTTATGCTATAGGAAGGAAAGTAAATCAAAGAATGTCAAGTGTGCTACTCAAAAACTTTTAAAGATGTTATACATGGCACCTGATTACCCTCTACTAGGAACAACATTCCTAAGACGCTACATACCAACCAACAGCGAGATAACAGCAACCCACACACAGCAGCACACGGGGGTAGGACAAGAAAGGGATGGGCATAACTTAAAAGAAGAGACATTCAGTCTGGATACAGAGAAAAACCTTTTCACTCTGAGGGCAGGCAAGCAGTGGAGCTTGGAGGTTTTCAAGACCCAACATGACAAAGCCCTGTGCAACCTGGTACAGCCTCAGAGCCAGCCCTGCTTCAAGCAGTGATATGGGACCAGAGACCTCCCGAGGTGCCCTCCAACCTGAACTGTGCTATCATATCTCTAAGTTCTAAATACATGACTCAGGATTTTCAGTATTCCACCAGTTATCCACACACACACAACAAAAGTTCAAGAGTTTCATCTGTGAAGATGAAACTTTGCAAGAAAGCAATTTATCCGATTTAACTCCACAAAGGAGTCACAAGGAAGTCAGTAAACAAGTTTCATCACAACCTGGAAGCTGGAAACAGCTGACTTTCTACGAACAAACTTCAGAATGAAGTTTAGTACTTGAAATAAACAGGTTCTCAGCAAGCATTTAAGCATCCAGCATCCACACAGAGAGAAATCACGAGCTTCAGTGATCACAGAATCACAGAATCACAGAATGGTCGGGGTTGGAAGGGACCTCTGTGGGTCACCCAGCCCAACCCCCTGCCGAAGCAGGGTCACCCAGAGCAGGGTGCACAGGACCGCGTCCAGGCGGGTCTTGAATATCTCCAGAGAAGGAGACTCCACAACCTCCCTGGGCAGCCTGGGCCAGGGCTCCGTCAAAATGGTCAGTGATGGTCAGTGCCTTAAGCAAGGCAGACGCAGCAAGGCATAATAACAGAGGAACTCCTATTGCTCCACAGCAGCAGACCTTTAGTAGTTAGCTGGTGATTAAATGATGCTCATGAGCATCACTTCAATGTCACTCTGATCTACTGCAGTTATTTCACAAAAAGTTTATTATTGAGGCTTTTTTATTGGCTATACAAACCTTGGAAAGCATTTCTCTCAAGGCATTATTCAGTTTGCTATATTGAAAAATCCTTTGATACCTTTTCCTAGGCTGCTTGCCAACCAGAGGACAAGACGGAGCCATCTGTGAGGCTGTAACTGTCTGAAGACACTTGCCTTTCAAAAACATAATCCCTTAAATGGTGCCAAGGGTATTACACACACAAAATCTAACATCACTTCTGAACAGCTGCAACAAAACCTGCCACTCACACAAATTTCCTGGCAAAGGAAGGACGAAGCCCACCTCCACCCAGGGAAGACTGCCTCTACCCTACCCAGTGCACGAAGTCCAACTGTAACGCGGGCACGGAAAAGGCAAACCTGAACACTGCCACGCAGCTGCATCAGGCAGCCATCAACTGTGCCACGGATGTAGATGTTCTCTATAACTGAGTGCACAAACACAGTTATTTCTTTATCTCCTCCTTCTCAGTTTTATTTAGAATTTGAAGGATTTAGGGGCTGGTCTCTTTCTTCTTCCTCTACTTTGCAGTGTTGGTGCTTAAAATACATACACAGGCTGCTACACAGAATACCTCAGAACCGGTTTACGCTGTCCTCCACAGTGTCTTTACCTGGTCTGTTTGGCTTTTCTATCATTATTACTACTATTATTATTCCCTGCTTAGCTCCCCGCATTTTAATCTTCCTTTTAAAAACTTCTCTCATATTTTATATCCTGATTTTCAAGTAATTAGAGACCCTTTTTAGATAGCTAACACGTAGAACAATTGCTCCTAAGAAGAGACCTGGAAGAAAGACAGCAACCCCATATACTTCTTATACAGCTTGTAATGAATAGCCATACTGGCCTTTTGAGATTAAAACCACAGCCAGCCTAAACTTGCTAGGGCCATGCTTAATGCCCAGGCTTCCAACTTAATGCCTAGGCAAAGCACACAGTGTCACTGAGACCTGGCAGCGCAAAGCGCAGTAACATAAGAAGTGTGTATATCCAAACCCAGCAGAAAGGTCTGGACCCTCATCCAGAAACTCAGCGCTACACCAAGCTCACCAGAAACACAGCAAAAGTGTCGTTACACACTGTTATCACTAGTTATAACCAAGCTAAATTATTTTAAAATTATGTGAAATTAATTTGGAAAGCCAATGGCATAAATATCCACAGCCTATTCAACCCAAAGATGAAAAACCTTACCAGCCGCGCTCTAAGCGATAAACAGAAGGCCCTGAAGAAAAACTGGCCAAGCCAGCAGATTTCACACAGGGCAATCAGAAGTCCCATGGATTGTTCTCCCCAAAATGTCAACACTGGTTATTAGTTCCCAGCCCTACGTTCTACACAAAAAGATGATAATAAATATACTTCTGAAAAACAAAGCATCATAACTACACTCAAGGCAGGCAGAGAACACCTCCTTGGCTAACGAAATGGTTCCTAACTTGGCCCTGGAGCAGATGATCCCACGGAAATCTCTGCCATTGGCAAAAGCTGGCGCTGTAGCAAGAAAATTCCCAATCATCTGCTAAAAGCACAAATGCCCTACCACTAGTGCTCGCTGCACACAAAGAGAGAGGCAGGATTTTCCTGCCTTACAGCAACCTGAGACCTCTGACGAAGCGGGATTTGTCCCCTGCTCTCCGCCCTCAGAGGAAGCAGCCAGCCAGCACCGATGCACGGCTCCAAGGGGATCAGCTCTTCTCCCGGCCAAGTCTGTCCAAGACCCTGGCAGACCACAAGCACAGGAACACTACAGCAGCTGTCTTAGTCATGGCCACATTCAGGTTTCCCAGGGGAAGAGAAACAATCAAATCTGTTGATTATTAACTAGTTTGGGAGCAAAAAGTCACGGAGGATCAGCTGCACTGGTTCTGCGCTCCAGGCAATGGCAACCAGGCCCTTCTCACTCAACTTCAGTGAGGGTCTCCTGAAGATTTTCACTGCTCTTATCAAATAAAAATGTCCTGCTGTCCTAAACAAGGGCTCCAGCAGGACGGGAGCGAAGTTCCAGCACGGCCCCCTGCCAAAGCAGCGCTGCCCCACTGCAGCGGCAGCACAGCCTGGGACCATCCACGGTGTCCAAGAGCATCTCGTGACCCTGAGACCTGACGCACAGATGTTGGCACCCCTTCCGTGTCACCCTCACTGGGGACACGGCAACCACAAAGATGTTAAACTGCAGGAAACCTTGCTACAGCCATGTCAAACACCACCAAACTCAGCAGCTGTCTGTCCCGCTCTCGTGACATTGGTGAGCCTACCGCTGTTCAAGAGCGGAGCTGGGAACGCAACACATCCACAGCTCAGCTCCCACCGGTCGCAGCCTCAACGTTCAGTGCAGACACTGACAGGTTAACGCACTGCTCAACAACAGCCAAGCCCCAGCAAGCAGCTGCGCTGCCCACTCCCCCCATCACCGGGGTCTCCACGGGCCATGAGCAATGGGAACCACCCGGACCTTAGCCCAGCGCATGAAACCCAGCCTCCTCCCTGCCTTAGTCACCATCCCTGGCCAAAACCCCAACAGAGCTCTTGTCTCCAAAGCCACGCTCTCCAACAACAGGGGAAAACAAGCCCTCCCTGATACAACCAGCTTAGCCTCACAACAAGAAGTCAGATATTTTATGGGGCTGAGGCTGCCTGGATTTACTGGACTGAACAGGCTTGATGATGCTCTTTCCCTGGAACCTCGGAGTGTGTCCCTGCAGTAAAACAGTGCATGGGAAGGGGAACAACCAGACCACAAGAATTAGATGGCTATAACATAAGGAAAAAGGCTGCGGCTGTAGGCATTTGACCTTGCAGGTAGTCTCCACCAGGACCATTCCAGATGCCTGTGTATCTGTGATAGTGATAATCCATCAAACTAAGCTGATATGTCAGTGGAAAGGATGCTTACCATCTATCATTAAGGATGGGAAACAAAATGCTTTCAGTATCCCACTAAAACAGCAAGAAAGCAGCTTACTAGCAAGAAGAAATTGTCTTTCCTCGTCCCAAGCTCTCTGGAGACTTTCTGGCTTTCCAAAAACAAAACAAAAAGACCCTAGGAATGGTTTCCTTCAATACTTCTCAGATCAAAAGGCCTGACCACCAATTTAAACTCAAAGTACTGCCAGACAGATAAGCTGAGCTAGGGACCATCCTGTTCACCCAACCAATCAGCAAAGTCGTGAAGCCATCATCAGACTTCATTATCTACAGGCACATTGAAAACATCACTGTCATTTGATTCTAGTTTTCCAGTAGTATTATTATTGTGATGATGATGCAGAATTTAGCAAGGTCTTGAAAAGCCACATTGATGCCGCACGCCTCACCTTACACTGATCTGGAGACTTACAAAACAATTCAGAAAATTTAATAATATCAACTCCCAGTTCCTGCCTCTCCCACAGATACTTTCATTCTTACCCGGTGTTACAATACCCACGATCAAAGTCTTGACTTCTCGTTCCACTGGTTGCCTCAAAGTCGCTCAGCTAACAGATCTGCCTCTGTAACAGTCTCCTGCCCCACAGACCTCTCAGCCCAGCAGAAGAAACCTTTCAACCGGAGCCCACTAAACCCCTCCAACCAACCAACTCTTCTGTCGTTGGAGAGAGCAGGGAATGTTCACACATCCCACTTTCACTCTGCTCCCAGTTTCAAGCAGCCACTTCTCCCACGCAACTCCTGTCTGAGGAGATTCCACCATCTGAGCATACATACGCTGTGTTTAGCAAATTATTGTTACATTTGCAGTTCTGACTCGGGTGCTGCTGGAGCCAATCTGTACATGCAGGTAACGCACACACTTCTGAAACGAAAGGAGCTTCCTAAGCACCATTAAGAAAATGCACTTTTCAATTTCCATCCCTAACTCTGACTACACAGCTGTTTATGTAGTAAATATTTACCTTTCAAGGTAAAATCTAAATGTTTTTTTTACACTTGTTGCTGTTACAAATAATGATATTGACAGAAGGCAAGCAGTAAGACAATTTACTCTGACACGGGGGTCACACAACTCACACACGTATTTGTAAGGCAGCGAGCGAGGAAGGAAAGGGAGGAGGGGGTGAGAAAGAACAGCAAATGCCACCGATCACGTTCATTAGGCAGCAGGGTCCCAATTAGTAATTTATCACACCGAGATAATAAGAGATGTGCTGGAAGGAAGCGTGGCTCTGAGACGAAGGAGAGTCCGAAACAGCGAGCGCAGCACTGTACAGTCCGTACAAAGCGGCGGCAGAATCCAAATTCCGCGTGCCCCAAAGGAATCACGCCGAACAAAGAAACCCTACTCGAGGCAGGCACGTGATCTCACCGCTCTGTCTGCAGACTTCAGATTAGTCATTAAGCCACTTCACATTCTCGGCATCAGTAAACAGGGAAGTAACTCCACGTCAATAGCTAATTCAATTTCCATACAGAAACCCCATGTTTAACAAACAAAGCGGATCTCGGCTCCCACAGCAGCAGTGGCCAGGAGGCTCGATAAAGAAAGGTTTCTCCCCGAAAGAAAATTTCTTTTTCAGGTGAGCAGTTCATGGAATCTATGCCTACACGCTAGAAGAGAAGAAAAAAGAAAATTAAATGGAGTGTTAAATAGTTAACATTACACAGAATTCAGTAAACACCTCCAAATAAGGATACTACCGTGCTTAGCACAGGCACAGCAGCCTTTGTTCAGTGCCAGCAGGCCAAGTTTCCCCTCGTGTGACTGCTGATGTACAAAGGGCACATTCATCCCGAACACACAAGGGTTTCACAGCAGCTTTCCTTCAAGAATACTGAATAGTATTACAAGATACCCTGGGCTCAATCCTAATTTAAGTGACATAGCATGAAAGGGCCACTCTCTGGAAAAAGACACACGATGCTAAGGATGAACTCGGAAATCACTATGGCAACTCCGCAGGTTCCTTTCCGCTCACCTTCGAGGCCGATACTCCGAAGGAGGTAAGAAAACCCCTTTCCACGGGAGCCGTTAAGACGCGTTATGGCCAAAGCCAGAAAAATCCACCGCGTGTCTGCAGCTCAATCAGAGTGAAGGTTTACCCAAGGAAATCCAACGCTAAAATGAAAAATATCGTAACTCCCAACGAGCGCTCGGGAGGTGTTATATCCTCCAGTAAATCTCGATTGAAAGGTCAGGTGGTTCCGTAGCTGTCGGAGGCCCAAGTTACGGCGAGCAAAAAAAGCCTAACCGAGCGTGCCTAATTTGTGGACAAAGTCAGAATTAACCTTTCGGGTTTTCGCTTTTGTGAGCACAAAACGTTGTTTGGAGTGCTTTCTGTCTTCCTGTTCGTCACAACTAATTTATGCTGGTGCTAATAAATCCTCTCTGCTGACACGGCCCCACTACAATTCCAGCAGCAGCAGCTTAGGCACAAACTTTTGACTTCACTTTGCTGACGAGAACAAAGGCCGATTTATCTAAATTTAGAGAGGGAGGAAGCCGGCGGCAATACAATACTCTCCTCTGATGGCTCTTCAGAGGTCCGTGCTGCTGCACTGCGATCCTCAGCGTCGTGCATGAGAGCGGGTTATTTTCACCGCCCATTCTCAAAGAACTATACAGAAAACTGGTAACTTTGATAGCATAAGCACTGGGTAGTGAGAAAAAAAAGACATAGCTGGACACGGTCTTAATCTCAAGAGCACAGAACACTGTTTGTGAGCACTTCAGGGTTTGTTTACACTCCCTTAACCAACCACGACCACAACATTTTAAGTTACCACAAACCCCTAAACTCAGCTTTTTTCTTTTTAAATCAAATATTTATCTCAAGCATCCCTACTTTCCAGTTTCATTAAGTGCCTAAAAGCCCTATCGGTAGCAAAAATCTACTGTAGCTTCAACTGGAAAAACACCCTCGATGCCTTCCTGGAAGGAACCACAACTTCAGCAATGAGATGGGGGAATACCGACACAACACCACTGCAGGGACTTCGTACTTAAACAACAAGAAAAATTTAATAAAGTAGAACTTCTCCGATTTTCATGAGTTACCATAAGGCCAATCGCAAATTAGCAAGTAAATGAAAGAATACGAAAAGACAAAGCCAGAGGTAACGCACGCCAGCGTACTTTGTTCATTTCTTTGAAAACTCTCATTTACTTTCAATCACCAGTAGCGCTTGCTGCTCTACCTTCCGCGGCGTATTTTGTAAAAGCCTTTCTTGTAAAAGCACTTTGCTGCAGAGCTCTTAAATCACTATTCAAAAGCACAGCAAAAAGTTACTCAAGCACTTGTACACAAAGATTAGCGTGGATTACCAAAGCGTGAATGAGCTGTTCTCTACTGACATGTCGGCAAGGACGACTGAAGTCTTTGCAGAAAGTCTGGCTGGACTAATGGAGCTCAGAGAACCCCAAACAACCCAAAAGGCAGCAGGCAAACCGGGCGAGCAACACACCTTTCTCACCCAGCTCTCCCGGGAAAGGTGAAGTGGATTTTTTCCAGAATTTCCCCACGGCTCCGGACGTTCGCCAGCACCAGTGTCGGTAATGCGGGCAGCCCTTGCTGGGGCCGGCTGACGGCTGCTGCTCCGAGGGAGGAGAAGGAGGGCAGCTCATCCACACCGGAGGTCACAGTCTTACAAAACTCAGTTTTTCATAGAAGTATACACGCACAGGTTCCCTGTTAATGTGGGAGTTTCCTTTTTCTTCCTCTAAGCCAAGTTTGGAGGTACTACATGGGTGACTTTTCTAAGTGCAATGTTAATTCCCTCTTTGCAGTTGGTTATTAAAAAAAAAAATAAATTAATAATACATCTTTGTATCCATATAACTGCTTTCACACTGACTGAAGTGAAATTGAAGGATTCTGAGTCTATCAAATTAACGCAGTCTATGACACGAAATTAACGCAGTCTATGATTCTATGATTTTTTATGGTTCCATGAAATTCACAGAATCGTAGGTTGGAAAAGCCCTCTTAAGATCATCTCCCCAAGCCTGCAGCATTGGATGGGGTTGTTGTGACCCAAGGGCAGGACCCGGGCACTTGGCCTTGTTGAACCTCACACAGTTGACCTCAGCCCATCGATCCAGTCTGTCCAGATCCCTCTGCAGAGCCTTCCCGCCCTCGAGCAGATCAACACTCCCACCCAGCTTGGTGTCATCTGCAAACTCGCAAAGGGAGCACTCAATCCCCTCATCCAGATCATTGATAAAGATGTTAAACAAGACCGGACCCAAAACTGAGCCCTGAGGACACCACTTGTGACCGGCCACCAGCTGGATTTAACTCCATTCACCACCACTCTCTGCGCTCAGCCATTCAGCCAGTTCTTTATCCAGCGAAGAGTAATTAAATAAAAATTAATTAATTCAGAAAATTAATTAGGAAAATTAAAGCATTCCATATGACATTAAAGCATTCTGTGATTCTATGATTTTTGATGACTATGAAATTAAAGCATTCTATGATATGAAATTAAAGCATTCTATGATTCTATGATTTTTTAATGACTCTACAAAATTAAAGCATTCTATGATACAAAATCAAAACATTCTACGATTCTGATTTTTTATGATTCTATGAAATTAAAGCATTCCCTATGACATTAAAGCATTCTACGATTCATGATTCTATAAAGTTAAAGCATTCCCTGATTCTATGATTTATGATTCTATGAAATTAAAGCATTCCCTGATTCTATGATTTATGATTCTAAGAAATTAAAGCACTCCCTATGACATTGAAGCATTCTATGATTCTATTATTTTTTTTTATGCTTCTATGAAACTAAAGCATTCCGATTCTCCGATTCCATGACTTTTTTGAGTTCAGAAAATAACAATGATGTTACTTCAACGTTGGAACACGCTCACTTAGCCTACACTTACTGCGAAATCAATGCTAACATCACCGGGGAGTTAAAAAAAAAACATTTGAAGTCCTAAAACTTCCAGGCATCGAAGTGAAAGATCCGTATTTTTTCACCTAAAAGCCCTAAATCCACCAGTGTGTGTGTGTCTCCCCCACCCGCCTTCCCCGGCCGGGAAAAGCGCTGCGGGCCCCGGCCCCGGTTCGGGCTCAGCCTCCCTCCCCCAGGCCCCCGGCCCGTCCACGGGCCTCGCTCGGCGCCCCGCACCCCTTCCAGCTCCTCCGGGCGGGCACCTGCCCCGCCGGGCCGGCGGCGTGAGC
Source organism: Opisthocomus hoazin (assembly GCF_030867145.1). Taxonomy (NCBI): domain Eukaryota; kingdom Metazoa; phylum Chordata; class Aves; order Opisthocomiformes; family Opisthocomidae; genus Opisthocomus; species Opisthocomus hoazin. Next base: position 6,342,939 of record NC_134415.1, on the reverse strand, counting down.
GGGGGGAGAGGAAGGGGGGTAACGGCGGGGTTACCCCCCCCTCACGCCCGGCCCGGCCCGCCATCCCCCTCAGCATCCCCCGGGCCCGCAGGCCGCCCCCCGCTCACCTAAGCTCGCCGCCTCCCCCCCGCCGCCGCCGCCCCGCCCGTCGGTACCGCCCGGCCGGGGCTGCCACCGCCACATCCCGGCCTCCCCCCCCACCTCTCCCCGGGGCGGAAAGCGGCGGTGGCGCCGGCCCCTCCCAGCCGGGGGCGGGCCGCGGGGCGGGAGAGGGCCGCGGGCGGGCCGGGCCGCGGTGCTGTCAGGGCGGTGCTCGGTGCGGGGTCCGGGCGCAGGAGCGGAGAGCGAAGGGCCCGGTGCCCGGGCAGGCGGTCTCAGGCTGTGCGGTTTCCCTTCGCCCAGGTCTGCAGGGCACCGGCGGGAAGTGAGGAGGGAGGAGAGGGCGGCTGCGGTCCCGCTCCCCGTCCCCATCAGCCTGAGGGGACCAGCAGAGCCGCCTCTGCCACGCGTAGAATCACAGAACCACTAAGGTTGGAGAAGACCTCTAAGATCATCGAGTCCAACCATCCACCCAACACCCCGATGCCTGCTAAACCAGGTCCCCAAGTGCCACATCCACATGGTTTTTGAACCCCTCCAGGGATGGGGACTCCACCACTGCCCTGGGCAGCCTGGTCCAATGCCTGACTGCTCTTGCAGTAACAAAATTTTTCCTGATATCCAACCTAAACCTCCCCTGATGCAACTTGCAATATTTTCTCAGAATGAATGAGGTAGTCGGAGCATGGCCTCGGGGACCTTCTCTGGCTTTGTCAGACTCTCTTTTCTCCATGGTTGACCACTTCTCTTGGTAGACCCTTTCCACAATGCACAGCGGAAGAGCCATCTGTTGCTTTTTATTAGATCGGAGAACGAGCTATTTGATATCTTTATACCGGAGTAAATCTGGTTCCCCGGCTCCAAAAATAACTGCACCTCCACCAGATATTTGCATGGGACTTCTTCTAGGTGATTTGTTCCCAACTGGGCCAGGAGAGGTTTTACGTGAAAGGAGTTTTGTCACCCAACACTACAGCGATCCTCAGCAGAATGATAACGGCACTAAGTTGTAGATATAATTAAAGCCTTGGGTTTTTAACAGAATGATATGATCAGCATAGCATACAATTTTATAGAATCATAGAGTCATAGGTTGGAATTATGAGCCCTTTGAAGGTCACAAAATCATTAAGGTTGGAAAAGACCTCCAAGATCAAGTCCAACCGTCAACCCATCACCCCCATGCCTGCTAAACCATGTCCCCAAGTGCCACATCCACACGTTTTTTGAACCCCTCCAGGGATGGGGACTCCACCACCTCCCTGGGCAGCCTGATCCAGTGCCTGACCACTCTTGCAGTGAAGACATTGTTCCCAATATCCCATCTAAACCTCCCCTGACATAACTTGAGGCCATTTCTTCTTGTCCTGTCGCTGGTTAGTTGAGAGAAGAGACCAACACCCACCTCACCACAACCTCCTTTCAGGTAGCTGTAGAGAGCGATAAGGTTCCCCCCTCAGCCTCCTCTTCTCCAGACTGAACAGCCCCAGCTCCCTCAGCCGCTCCTCATCAGACTTGTTCTCCAGACCCCTCCCCAGCCTCGCTGCCCTTCTCTGGACAAGCTCCAGCCCCTCAATGTCCTTCTTGTAGTGAGGGTCCCAGAACTGAACACAGCACTCGAGGTGCGGCCTCATCAGTGCTGAGCACTCGGGCACGATCCCCTCCCTGCTCCTGCTGGCCACACCATTCCTGATCCAAGCCAGGATGCCGCTGGCCTTCTTGGCCACCTGGGCACACTGCTGGCTCATGTTCAGCAGCTGTTGACCAGCACGCCCAGGTCCTTTTCCGCCGGGCAGCTCTCCAGAGTGCCAGAGACTCACTGGTTTCAGCAAGGCGTACATACAATTAGGTAGTGTGGTATTTGCTGGCTTTCTGTAGCTTAAACGTGGAATCAATCTCTGCTCCAGATGTATTTTCGTTACTCCCGCATGGCTTCACGTCTCTCGATGTCACACACAGCGCTCCTGGATTTTGTTGCAAGGTGCTATCATTTATGCGTATCTACAGGTTTTGGCTGGGACAGAGGCAATTTGGTTCATAGTAGCTTGTGTAGGGCTCTGGATTGGATTTGTGAGCAGTGTTGATACCAGAGAGATGTGGTAGTCACTGCTCAGCAGTGCTTACACCCACCTCAAGGCCTTTTCCACTTCTCACACAGCCCCAGCAGCGAAGAGGCTGGGGGGCACAAGAAACTGGGAGGGGAAACAGCTGGGACAGCTGACCCCAGCGACCAAAGTGGGGTCCCAGACCAGACCCCAGCCACCAAAGAGGAGTCCCAGACCATATGTCCGCACGGCATCATGCCCAGCAGTAGAATCTGGGGGAAAGAAGGAGGAAGGGAGGACGTCCAAAATTACAGCGACTGTCTTCCCAAGTAGCCGTTACGCGTGACGGAGCCCTGCTTTCCTGGGAACAGCTGAACACCTGCCTGCCCAGGGGAAGTAGCAAATTAATTCCTTATTTTGCTTTGCTTGCACACACAGCTTGTGCTTCCCCTATCAAACTGTCTCTATCTCACCCCAAAAAATGTGAGTTTTCTCACATTTACATTTCTGATTCTCTCCCCTGTCCCACCCAGGGAGGAGAGGGAATGAGTGGCAGCTTGGGGCTGAGCTGCCTACCAGGGTTAACCCATAACAACAGGCAGCAAATAATTTCAAGTCCTTTTCCTAAGGTCACTGTAGCCTTCCTGAGGCTGTCCCCTTGAACTTAAATAGCATTGCAACAACATGAATTTCTGCTAAAATACCCTCTCATATTTTGTCTTTTAGATAATTTTAGCCCTCCATCATCTCCCGTGTATCTTCTCCTCCCTAGTTAACACATGCATCAGCTTTTGTTATCCCTAGTCTTTCTCTGCTGACAGTTGGTATTATTTCTGTTTGTACCCATAATTATGAGCTTGATACAAGCTTATGACTGCCCACTGACGGCAGCTTTTTATTACCTTTGCTAAAGTAGTACCTCCTTCAGTCAGGGATCATCATATCCACTATATTAGCCACGTACATGAAATCAGCATTTTTCAAGATTGCCTCCACCCATGCTAGTCTTCAAGAATCACAGAATCACAGAGTGGTAGGGGTTGGAAGAGACCTCTGTGGGTCACCCAGTCCAACGTCCTGCCGAAGCAGGGTCACCCAGAGCAGGCTGCACAGGACCTTGTCCAGGCGGGTCTTGAATATCTCCAGAGAAGGAGACTCCACAGCCTCCCTGGGCAGCCTGGTCCAGGGCTCCGTCACCCTCAGAGGGAAGAAGTTCTTCCTCCTGTCCAGCTGGAACTTCCTCTGCTTCCGTTTGTGCCCATTGCCCCTTGTCCTGTCGCTGGGCACCACTGGAAAGAGTCTGGCCCCATCCTCCTGACACCCACCCTTCAGATATTTGTAGGCATTTATAAGGTCTCCTCTCAGCCTTCTCTTCTCCAGGCTGAACAAGCCCAGCTCCCTCAGCCTTTCCTCCTAGGAGAGATGCTGCAGTCCCCTCACCATCCTCGTAGCCCTCCGCTGGACTCTCTCCAGTAGCTCCTCATCTTTCTTGAAGTGGGGAGCCCAGAACTGGACACAGTACTCCAGATGGGGCCTCACCAGGGCAGAGTAGAGGGGGAGGAGAACCTCCCTCGACCTGCGGGCCACACTCCTCCTAATGCACCCCAGGATCCCATTGGCCTTCTTGGCAGCCAGTGCACGCTGCTGGCTCATGGTCAACCTGTCGTCCCCCAGCACACCCAGGTGCCTCTCCACAGAGCTGCTCTCCAGTAGGTCCACCCCAGCCTGTACTGGTGCATGGGGTTGTTCCTCCCCAGGTGCAGGACCCTGCACTTGCCCTTGTTGAACCTCATCAGGTTCCTCTCTGCCCAACTCTGTGGCCTATCCAGGTCTCGCTGAATGGCAGCACAGCCTGCCGGTGTATCCACCTCTCCTCCCAGCTTTGTGTCATCAGCAAACTTGCTGAGAGTAAACTCAAGAATGCTTCTGCCTTCTCAGACGCAGCAAATGCTGTTGTAAGGTAAAAATGCTGTCCTGTGCACAGGGAAGTTTTCATAAGATTCAGAAAAGTGCTAAAAAAGCGCCCAGGTTTATCTAACAGCTGACAGCTTGCTGATGTTCTCTGGCTTCAGTCCATTTATTAAGGAATACAGGACACGCTAAGTGAGTTTTGACCTCCTGTTCCATTCCGTGCCCTTCCTGACTTGTGAGAGGAGACAGTGAGCAGCTGGGCCTCACATGCCAAAAATAGCCACGCATCCTTCTCCTTCTTCCTCGGGCCCTGCCGCAGCGTGGCTGGCTCAGACGATGTCCGTGCTAGCTCCTGTCAGCCAGAGAGAAGTTTGTCCCCGAAGGGCAGCTGTGCTGGTGCAGACGAAGGGCCCTGCTCCCAGCTCAAACCTGGCGCAGTCACCAGGAGCAAGGCAGCAGACACCACGCTTCCCCTTCGGACTCTCCCGCCCTCCGCTCAGGGGCTTCCTCAGCTCTGTCGGTACCCCCGCCGTGGATCTCACGCTCTCCAAGTGCTTGCCCTGAGCCCGCTTCAGCTTCTGGCCCCAGCACCCACGGGCGAGAGGTTCCCCCAGCCTTTGAGGGCTGCCAGATGCTTGTGCTTGAGGAAACAGAGATTCTTCCCGACGCGTTCGCGGCTCCGATGATTTCCGTGTGTGCTATCACGTCCCCTGATCGCTTTTCCAAACTGCGCAGTGCTGAACTAGTCCGACTGACCTTGCGCAGAAGCTGCTCCGAACCTCCGGTTGCCTTTTTTGCCTCTCTCTGAATTTCTTCTGCTTCTGCTTTTTGGGATGAGGGGGCTAAGTAAGGATGAAGGTTAGCCATGGATTTCTACGGTAGCATCTTCATCTTTCCTGCTGTGTTCCTTTACCGATAGCCTGTAACATTTGATTACTTTTTTCTGACTGCGGCCACACACTTCGCTGATATTTTCTGGTAGGTATCTAATCCCACAGTTTCCTTCTCCGTGGCAGTGATCATCTCAGAGCTTTTCATCGTACATGAAAGGCTAGGATTGTTCTTACTGGTAGGTGCTGATTCAATTTATACACAGTGAATTCCATCTGTTGTTTGATTTTCCAGTCCTTCGGCCTCATAAGTTCCTTCTGCAGCTCTTTGCAGCCAGCCCTTGTTCATGCTACCTGAAATAACTCAGCAACAGACTTGTTTCACCTCCTTGTATGTTGAACAGCAGAGGTTCTAGAGACACTAATCAGTCCACAGCTACCAAAAGGTAACTATTCTCTAAATTAATATTCAAAGAAAGCAAAAGAAGCATGATCTGCACTCAGAAAGAAACCTCATTAACGGGTTCTTTGCATTTTCTCTGAACCTACTCCAAGAGTTAAAGTTTATCCCAAACTTCAACAGTTCTGCTTCAGGTGACTCTGCCTTACCTCACGTGTACTCACATCAGTGTGAATATATAACAAGTCCCACCACAGCAGAATACTCAGCAGACTGTAGTTCCTTACTTCAGCAGACAATCAGCGGTATGTGTAGATGTGTGTGCGTGTGTATATAATATGCACTGAACAGGGCAATCTGTTCCTTCATCGAGAGAGGAGCTGCTTTTGGACGATCACCCTCGATCTGTTTTCAGACCGCTGCAAAGGAGTTGGAGGGAAAAGGTAGATAGTTTCTACAGAAGACTTAAAGCATGCCTGGAGAAAAAGGTGCAGGACGCAGGTATACTTCTGCAGCAAATACTGGCAGGTGAGAACAGTATTTGTGGGTTTTAATGCTGTTCGAATTGTGCCCTGCGTGGAAGGGCTGATCCAATTGACATGGTGAGACATCCAGAGCTGACGAAGAAATCTGCCCACCCACAGTTTGCCCTAACGCACTTTCAGGCAGTGCTTAGGTGTTTAGAGCGAGATGGATGGCGTAAGAGACTACACAGAAGAGCACACCTAACAGCGGATACTACGTAGCTATCTTCTATGTTAGATGAGACAGGAGGGAGCTGGAGTGTTTTGCTGTTTCTTAATTTCCAGTTTTCATTATGGTGGCATACACAGGCACAGCTGCCAGAAGAAATGGTCCTGCCCACTCCCTCCACTGCTTCTTCTCTAGCTGTGCCTTCCTTCGCTTCCCCTGTGCTACAGCCTGCCTTGTGCTGGCAAGAGCGTTTCTCTGCCTCTACAGTAAACTGGGAACAGATGTGGATTTAAGCCTTTTTTTTTCCCCACCAAAAACCTTTCTCCAGTTGAAATCGACTGCGAACCTACAGCATTACACACCGCATCAGAAATCCCACCAAATTTTAACAATCCCCGCTGTGTACTGCAGGCAGTGCTGCTGCCTCTGTGCTCCTCAAACGGCTTCCTGAGCCCTCGCGCCGGCTCAGAATTGCCCCCTCTGTTTTCCACGCCTCGTCTCGGCCTCTCTGCTTCGCATTGTCTACACATAGCTGCTTCTTTGTGCCGTGCCTTCGCTTCCAGGAGGCATCAGTCTATGGGCTCCCCCCTGCACCTGCTGCCATCGTGGACAGATTTCCTGTAGCTCTGTCCCTTATGACCTCTGGTTCTTCTCACAGCTCAGCTGCAAACTCCGCTTTTCTTCTTCTCACATTTGTCTTTGTTTTTTTCACTCCCTACTCAATCACTGCTACACCAGAGACCTTCTCTGTTTCAGTAGTAAATAACACATTCACCACAACATGCCGCTGAAGGGAGGCCAACTCTGCTTGCAAAGTCAAACTCAGGAAAAAAAAAGGTTTTAGCTATCATAAAAATGAGGGAAGCCCAGACATGACAGACTTATTTATTTTGATCTCTCCAGGATCAAGACATCTTGACCTTTTTAAGCTAGGCTCAAGTGTGGCACTGCAGCATCTGTCACAGAGCAGAAGAGTCAGTAACCATCATGTTCATGTCCTCATGTTCTAGTACAGATTTTCTCAAGCTACTCTTCTCATCATCTCCTCTTCACCTTAAAAACCATCTCCATGGCACCTTGAGAAGCGTGGCTTCAGCACAGAGGTGGGAGGCCAGGGCAGAGCAGCAGCACAGGCTGGCGCAGACCCATGGGGACGTAGAGCACCCAGCCAAGCTGCCGTATCTCACCAGAAGACTCTGGACCAGGGATGACGATAACCTTGGCTGGCCAGGAAGGCTGGGAGATGGCAGCTCAGCTCCGTGGTTTGCTGCGGCCACCGGCTCCTGCTCCCCACATTGCTGCCCTCTGCACAAGCCAGAAGCTGCCTGATACTTTTCCATTGCCTGGTCCTGCTGAAGCCACAACCTCTGAGCTGCTTCCTTCTCCCCTGCATGCCCTCGTGGCCCAGCTCCCCACCTTTTCCTTCCTCTCAGTAACAACTTTTGCAGGAAAAACTTTTTTCCACTTTTACTTCATTTTCACTTTAAATGTCCAAAACCAGAAGAACTCATTTCACTTTCAGTGGCGAAGTTCATCCCCAAAGGACTGTTTTCCATTAGAAAACAGTAAAAGTAAGGGCATTTTGGATTAATCCACAAAAAGCTTTTAAGTATATGGATTTTTAGCTTATCCATTGAACTGAAGGAAATTCTTTTTGCACAGCTTTAATCAGTGCTTAATTTAGATACACGATCATGCCCTATCCAGAATGAGATGTTCTAAATTTTATTGTGCTTTAGTTAACTCCGTGGGTGCTTACAACAACTCTGGAACATGCTTTGTGATGTGATTAGCATAAAGGTGATCTTCGTAATAGTTAAGTAAAAAAAAGAAATCGGAGCGATTAATGCAAAAGGTAAAAGTGCCTGTCCCAGTTATTCAACCGCAGAATTCCTACAGACTTCAGCTAAGCCAGGATTTTTTTAAAAAATTTAAACAACTTTTTAAAACAAACTCATGTAAATCCGAGAGAAACTGATGAGACACTAATGGGATTGTTATGAAGTGAATACATTTCCCTTTCCAGGATCATGTTTGTCGTTGTTCATCCACAGCTGTAACGGAGCAGCTGGTTGACTTTACTGGCATCGTTTTCTGGTCTGGTTCCACAGACAGTGACTCAACAAGTGTCAGGGTAGACTTCAAAACAAGAGTAAAGCTGATAGCTCATTACCATTCTGTTCGAAATATTTATGGGATTAAGAATCATACATTACAGATAATTCAAAAATATTTGAAGTCCTAATCCAGTGGATATACAAATCGAAAGAGTTAAGCCTTTGGATGCTTATTTTGACTGAATGCCTTCCTATAAACTTAAATTAGTCCAAGAAAGGAATTCGTTTCCCTAGAGACACCTGATCACTAGCAAACAAGCTGAGGATCCATATTGCTGTTCTCCAGGCTTTAAAAAAGGATTTTAGGGACCTTTACTTATAGCAGTGTCGACCAGCCGTAGTTCTACATCAGTAGATCAACTAAGAACAAAACAGGGAGAAATGAAAGCAGGAGCAGTGGTGGTTTAAAAAGCAGAATAAGCATATTTTTCTCAGCAACTATCCTTTCTATCGTACGAAACCCTCCAAATCGCAAATTGCCCCAAATTTAGTTATCTCAGTCTTCAGTATCTAGTGCTTGTCAGAAACTGGGATTTCAACATTACAGTACAGCCACTAAGGAAGCCAGCACTCCTGCGTTCAGCTTTTTACATCTGGCTATGGAATGGTTTTCTGTTCAGCTGTCATCATGATGTTGTTTCTCACAGCGTGTGTGTGTTTGGATTTGAATTTATTGTTTGGCTGTAGCATTCACGTTAATAGACCTTACCCCTTCAGCTTGTCATCTTGCCCACAGGACGATCGTTGTGTACATCCACCGTACACATCCATTTTCCCGTGTGGATTGAGATGGGCAAGCCTGGGGTCTGGGCAGTCACGGCGCCTCTGGCATGGTGTCCCTCACGGATACCTCACACCTCACGGAGCTGCGGCAACAGCCTGTCCCATCCTGCAGCACTGGGACACAGCGGCTCTTGCTGGCTTTCTCACACATCAGCTTGTCCTTGGCGTTCACAACAGGAGCTGCAGGTTATCCCCTGATTGCACGTCATACAGAATCACAGAATCACAGAATCACAGAATGGTCGGGGTTGGAAGGGACCTCTGTGGGTCATCTAGTCCAACCCTCCTGCTGAAGCAGGGTCATCTACAGCAGGCTGCACAGCACCACGTCCAGGTGGGTCTTGGATATCTCCAGAGAAGGAGACTCCACAACCTCCCTGGGCAGCCTGTTCCAGGGCTCCGTCACCCTCAGAGGGAAGAAGTTCTTTCTCATTTTCAGATGGAACTTCCTCTGCTTCAGTTTGTGCCCGTTGCCCCTTGTCCTGTCACTGGGCACCACTGAAAAGAGATTGGCCCCATCCTCCTGACACCCATCCTTCAGATATTTGTAAGTATATATTAGGTCCCCTCTCAGCCTTCTCTTCTTCAGGCTGAACAAGCCCAGCTCCCTCAGCCTCTCCTCATAGGAGAGATGTTCCAGTCCCCTCATCATCCTTGTAGCCCTCCGCTGGACTCTCTCCAGTAGCTCCTCATCTTTCTTGAACTGGGGAGCCCAGAACTGGACAGAGTACTCCAGATGAGGCCTCTCTAGGGCAGAGTAGAGGGGAAGGAGAACCTCCCTCGACCTACCTGCCACGTGACTATCTTGTTTGCTAGTGAAGTCATTGCAGGGATTTTTGCTGCCCTGTTAAAACAACTCTTCTGTTACCTGCAGAGCTTGCAGAGCAGCGGGAGAACTCACTGACCTGGGAAAACCAAAGGGCTTAGCGCAGGGAGTGCACACCGTGCCCGACTGAGCTTGTGGCATGTCCAGCAGGCTCCGGACACAGGATTGAGCAGCGCCTTGGGAGTTTATCTCACCCTTCCCTCTGCCCAAAGGAGGAGTCACACGTCTGGCATCTAATGTGCTGTAGGTGACCGTGGTTAGGGGATTGAATCCCGCTCTTGGGTTTTACCCCAGTCTAAGTGTTTCTACCCTAGGTGATGAAGGCCGATATCTTCTTCCTTTGAATAAACTAAAGAAAGTAAACTCTACGGCAGCTGATGAAACACCTCTTTTTCCAGTTCTGGAATTATTTCTGTGACTCTGTGATGTGCCAGCAGAAAATTCTTCAGTGCTCTTTTTCAGTGGGAACGCTCCGGCGGGATACATATTCTAGCAACAGTTTCATGTGGGGCTTTTGATAGCTACCTACTTCTCACCAATTGTGTATCCAAAGACAGTCAACACCTCTTCTCCCATCACACTGGGAGCTCCTACTGAATTGCTTCTCTGTTCTGACCTCTCCAGAGTATTTCAGAGTCACTACTTACCCTCTGAAACTCACCTCCCGTATTACAGCCTCTGTTCCTGCTTTTTCGATATCTAGTTTAGCTAGATATCTTAGGGCTGTACTAAGACATCACTTGCCTGGATGGGCTCTCTACTGAGAAATCCTGGCCACTCTAGATGGCTCTTCGTTTCATCATTATTTGCCACCTGACCAGTGTTTGCACTATCCAATTTCTTAGCAGAAATGTTATGTTTTCTTTCAGATCTTGATAATGACGTTGAACAGCAGTAAGTCTTATACTGCTCCGTGCAGACTTCACTACAGTAACTCCCATTCCTCGACTGTTCTCCTTGGACAGCTGTACCTTTTCAACCCACCAGGTCTCATACCATTGAATATTTTGATCTTCCATAGTTCTACCTTTTCTTTTTTTAAAAAATCAGGCTGTTGTGTCATATTTGTTCAAATAACTGACAGACAACTCTTACATTTATGACGGTCCATACCCACCAACTTGTGCTCCCATCAGCACCGAACACAGGGCCTTAGGCCTGGTAAGGATTGTTTTCGTCAATGCCTTCTGCACTGACTACATCATCTTCTTCAGTTCACAACTGATTGGGTGCTTTACCAGTAACTAACTTATTTTTAGTGGCTTTTCCAAGGGCAGAGGTTAACCCAACCAGCCTACATTTCCCTGCGGCTGGTCTCCCTTACTGATCACAGCCTGACCTTCTGGGCTTGTGCCAGGACCCAATAGTCACCTCACCCAAACGCTGGCAGAGGCTTCCTTGGCCAAGACCCATGACTGAGGAGGGAGCAGGCAGCTCAGGTGAACCCATTTCTTAATATCCATGACATCCTCCCAAGTTACCAAAGGACTGGAAAGCACCAGAGATATCTTCGTAAGTCCTGAGTACAATCCTCCTGCTTTCTCATTCTGTGTTGTCACCGGCAGATGGAACAGCTGTGTTGAGTAGTGAGCCTCACCCATCACTAAGATTTGTCTCTGCTTAAGATTTCTAAAACAAACCCATATTAGTCTTCCTAACTGTTGACTTCACATCCTCACTGCTGTTGTGCTTGCCTGAGAATGTGCGGATGGGCAATGTAGCAGGCATCCAGGCATTTCTGAGGCAACAGGAAAAAACATACCCTCTTCTGTGACCTTCAGGCGCCTTGCTTGTTCGCAGGTATTTTTCTGACTGTGCTAAGCCAAGAGCCAGTCCTGCTAAGGTACTGTTGTTTCTGCCTGATTAGAATCATAGAGGAAATATTTCTCTGGTCGGTGATACAAACCACACGTAACAATTCTGGGAAACCTATTTGTTCAAAAACAGATTTACTTTTTAAGAAATAAACTATATGAATTAAAAATCCTTCTCATTTTATTCTCCAATTCAGGAAATGCCATGAGATGACACAAAGATTTTCATTTGTTAACGCCTGGAAAGAGGAAAGCTGGTTCCATTTCAGACACCATCAGATAATACCTTTGCCAGAGGATGTTATTACAGTTTTAGGCTAAATACATAATATAAATAACCTGTCTTCTGCTGTACAGAAAATGTCTACTGGCTGGAAGCAATTATTGTGAGATAATACATGGCAGTTTGCCAGCTGGGCTTGTTAGGTTTTCTAACTCTACATTTATAATTTACATTAGTACACAGCACTGTCTCCTAGCACAGCCAAGGCTCTATTGCTCTATTTATGAACCTACTTCACGTATCAGCCATACAATTATAGGGCTGAAGTAAACCATGCAGTGAAGTAATCAAAACCAAATCCTCAGAAGAGATTCATTTCCATTCAGGAAATAAGTGCCACCTTTAAATGGACCACATTCAATATGAGTGAATTATTATTCCAATTATTTGGCCAGCTTTACAACTTGCCAGTGGCTCAATGCCAGCATTTTACTTAACAGGCTAATAAAAATATGATTATCAAAGCCACCAGGTCAGCTGCAAACAGGATGGCGGTCAGGGGGCAGAGAACGAGCTGTAGCAGCCACCACCACAGCAACCACCATGGTCAGACAGCAGGCCAAGGAATTACATTTCTCTGTTATGTCATGTCCTGCCGTCAGTAATAAAAATTAACCAAAAATACTCCCAAGAGCTGTCTGGGCCAAAGAACATGTGGACAGGGACCCAGTTTTCCCTCCAAGAGGAAGGGTGAACTGTGGGAAAGAGCGTCCCGGTGAGCCTGCCCTGGGGACAAGGGACCTTCATGGGGAGAGTGGGCGTCCCTCCTGTGCCCACAAGTGTTTCAAAGGGAAGGGAGGGAGCAAGCGACTTCGACAAATTTTCTCATTCCTGAATCAGCAAGCAAGAAAAGCCGTGATCCAGGCTGGAGGTGAAATTCTAGGAAAGCCACTGGCAAAATCTCACAGGCGGATCTTACGACCAGATTTCTACATAGAAAATAGACCTTTACCACGTAACATCTTGCCAGCAACCTCAGCATATGCTCGAGCATGCCTACGGAGAAACTCTGGGAGGGTCGTTACAATGCCACCCGTATCTTCTTGGTCTGGTCACAGAGAACTGGAAAAATCTCTTTGGGAACAAATGTCTGGACGGAGGTAAGACTGCGTTTGCAGTTCATGCAGTCCTCTGTGATTTGCTGTTGAAAAGGCGAAATATGGCTGCATTCAAAATGTTGAAGTTAGCCCCGGGGAGACATTCTCCCGGCGACACAAAAGCCGTGGAAACTGTGTGGAGATCTGCTTTTAGATGGCTGGGTGAGAATGAAAGTTTTGTTTCCCTTTTCACTTTTATTTCCTTATTCCTTACATTACATTTATTTTTAGAACAAAAAAGGAACAGGAATGAAAATGCTCACTTGGCTTGTTGAAGTAGGACCAAACGCTTTGTCTGTGGCTTCTTTGAGGAAGAACTTCTTCACTCTGAGGTGTCGGAGCCCTGGAACAGGCTGCCCAGGAAGGCTGGGGAGTCTCCTTCTCTGGAGATATTCAAGACCCGCCTGGACAAGGTCCTGTGCAGCCTGCTCTGGGTGACCCTGCTTCGGCAGGAGGGTTGGACTAGATGACCCACAGAGGTCCCTTCCAACCCTGAACATTCTGTGATTCTGTGATTCTGTGGCAGGGAGATGGGACTTTGGGATGGGGGAAAGCTGTTGCAAGGCCCTGCCAGCAAGTCTGCTGCTGTGCTGCTGACGCGACTTGTGCTGACTGCCAGGGTGTGGGCAGAAGTCTAATGCTGGTCAGAGGGACGATGCTCTGATTTGTGGCCCCCCAGTTCAAAGCTCCTAAGTTAGGACATTCATCTGTCTTACGGACAGACCATGGCAGGAGATCAGTCTTCAGGAAGTCCTTCACCGAGTCACCTTCTGGAGGCTCCCGTTGCTCGCCGGTGACTACAGAGGGAGCAGATGAAGGTCACCTTCCTCAGCTGAGTCCGCAAGCCATGGGAGATGACTCCAGGCCGTACAAACGGCCACACAAACACAGCTGCTGGGACCCAGCCCATGGGAAAATGATCGGAAAGGGAGAAGGTGGTGTGCACGGTTCGGCAGCAAGCAAGAGGGAAAAGCAAGAGAAACAGAGAAGCTAAAAGAGGAAAAGGGGAAGAAAATGAAAGAAATGAAGATGAGTGGTAGGAGGGAAAGCAACCACCAAGGGGAACTAGCAGAGAGATTCAGGGGAAAAAAAAAGGATCTGGGAGAAGAGGTCGAGCAGAGGGAATTCAAAAGCAGGCAAGCGAGAAGCCTGAGCATCCCGTGGGGAAGCCCTCGCCCCCAAACCCCGATCGGAAGGAGCCCTGCGGGCCGGACACTGTGGCTGCCTCCGGCCGGGATGCTCCTGCGATCGCCCCTTCTGCGGAAATTCAGCGCTCAGGGGTCAGCAGCCAGGGAGTGGAATAGTCATTTCATCCTGACAAGCATACAGCGCTGCTTAATGGACACAGGGCAGGGTTTCCAGTGCGTGGTACCAGCAGGAGGAATTTTTCAGTTTTCTGTCTTCATTCTCTTTTAGATGTGAAAAAGCTGGCAAATTATTCAGGGCTTTTTTTCCTTGTTCTGCTGCTAAAATTATCACAGCATGACCAAGGCAAGGTAAGCACAGAGAAGCCTCCAAATGTATTCTGTGGGTGCTGGGAATCTCTGGAAACACTTTTGGTTTAATCATTAAATGTCTTCTGTACCAACCACATACCTGGAAAGTTACACAAATGTGTATGTGATGCAAATCCAGTGATTAAAAATCACTCACTAGTTCCTAACAGTAAATATACTGCTGACTGGCAAAGTTAAATATGGTTAATAGAAAAGAATGTGGGAGACATCAGCCAGCGTAATCGCTTTAATAGAGTCTATTATCTTTAATGGAGTCTTTACAAATACGCACACATATGTACACACACAGAAGAAGACACTAAATTAGAAACAAAACTCTAGCAGCGCCAAGCCACAACTTCACTATTAATACCAGCGATAAAAGGACTGCGCTTGCAGCTGGATTATGAACCACTGTAAAACGTAGTGAGATGCAGTTTCTCCTTGAGAAACCTCCCTGATCACAGTTTAATACTGTGAGGGAGCGTTGCCTGAGGGGCAAGGCAGCACATCTGGGATGCGAGCATCCAGACCGCGCTGCGGCGTATCGTGCCGCAGAGCTACAGCGGCAGGCTGCGGGAGGGAGAGAGGAAATTCTCACAATCGCCTCTTTCCCCGCACCGCGTTGAGCGACCGAGCGATCACAGGCCATGGCTGAATTACAGCAGTGAGTCACGGAGTTCAAAACAAGAGCATCCACTAATTGTTCCATGGAAGAGGCTTGGGGAAGTCTGAAGAAGGATTTTGTGGGATATTCTTTTACTCATTGTGAGCTTTGTAGCCCTTTGTAGCAAAGCCAGCTGTTCCGATTTGAGAGTTCATTTTACACCCATAGCCCAGGGAGGGCCGTGTTCAAGAGCATCCCTCTTGGGCAGCTTTCTGCTGTGAGCCTGGAATAGCTTTGAAGCTGTCCAGAAGGAGATCTCAGGCACCACCTGATGGCAAATGGGATGAGGGGATAAATGGCCTTGCTCCCAGTCCAGCTATCCCATCAGCTCTGTCTTTTGGTCAGCTTGGTTAAGATTCATTCACCCACATTTCAGGTGTTCAAGGCAAGCAGAACACAGAATCACAGAATCCCAGCACAGCAGGGGTCGGAAGGGAGCTCTGGGGATCACCCAGTCCAACCCCTCTGCCAAAGCAGGGTCACCCAGAGCAGGCTGCACAGGACCTTGTCCAGGTGGGTCTTGAATATCTCCAGAGAAGGAGACTCCACAGCCCCTCTGGGCAGCATGTTCCAGTGCTCCGTCACCCTCAGAGGGAAGAAGTTCTTCCTCCTGTTCAGCTGGAACTTCCTCTGCTTCAGTTTGTCCCCGTTGCCCCTTGTCCTGTCGCTGGGCACCACTGGAAAGAGTCTGGCCCCATCCTCCTGACACCCACCCTTCAGATATTTATCAGCATTTCTAAGGTCCCCTCGCAGCCTTCTCTTCTCCAGGCTGAACAAGCTCAGCTGCCTCAGCCTTTCCTCATAGGAGAGGTGCTCCAGTCCCCTCGTCATCTTTGTAGCAGATGATATTGTAATTATTATTTGACAAATATCTCTGCCCCCAAGCCCCTGGACTCTGTGGCCTGTGGACAAGAAGTCTCAACAAGATGGGGAAGATCTCCTGGCTTCTGTCAGAGTTTTACTTTATGGGTGCTGGGTGTTACATCCCGGGTCGTGAGTGGGAATGAGCAGAGGTCTGGGAGGCGCGTGGATCCACAGCCTTGCTTTGCCACGGTGTTCCTGTATCCTCATCCTAAGGGTGTAGTGGAGCACCAGGTCCCTCTCCCTTGGACAAGGACAACGTGCCAGTGGTGCTGTGATGCTGACACACCCTGGGCATGGACGCCGGGGATGCATGCGAAAGGGACAACTGCAGCTGCAGACCCAGGGGTTGCACGAGCAGCGGAGGACAGGCTCACAGAAGGGGCGAAGGGGCATTCGTCCACCGGCAACTCGCCCTGGCAAGGGGGTCAGTGAAGGTGGGGGTGGCTTCCACAGGGCTTATTGCCAAAGGGTTACAAACAGACTGCAAGTTTGTGGTCGTGGGACTGTGTTTCCCTACTCCTTACCAACCACTGCCCCAGGGAGCTGCTGCATTTGGGTCACATGCAACCCTCTCGCTTTTATGGTCCTGATTTCCTTGATCTCTTTGGCCTGTGTTTTGGTTTATGTTACTCCTTTATGAGTATGGTTATGAGTTTGTTACTCCTTCTGGGTAACCCGGCTCCTCCAGAAATGCTCTAACCCCTGATTTGCGTCTTGCCCCTCTGCCACAGCTTCACATCTACGTGTGCTCCAGGTTATTGGTATCCAATTTCCAGGATCCAGGAATGCAGAAAGCTGTCCAGCATCCAACACACACTAGTGGTATAGAAACCTCTTTGCCAAAAATTTGTCTTAGCGCACACTGAGTTACCATCTATTCATTTCTCTAGGTAATTCAGGTTCTTGGTCTCCAGTCGCTGTCCTGTTGACAGTCCTGAGCTTCTCCTTCCTCCTCTCTGTCCTCTGAGGCATGAAGTCTCCTCCAACTTTCTTCTTCTGGTTCCGTAAACCTGCCCAGGACAGGAACAGATCATGGCTTACCTGCTGGACTGCTGTTTCCTGAGCTAAGGCTTGTTCAGGATCTCAGGAGGCATCCTTGCAAATTGAAGATAACGGAGGATTAGTGACTCACTGATTTCTTCAAATTTCAGTCGCAACTTGGAGACAAAAACATCAACAGAGAAATCTGGTGAATCAAAATTGGATTTGCAGTTTGGTAGAGAAAAGGCCTGTGAAGGCAGATTCACTTGGAAGAAGATCAGTCAGCTGGTTCAGAGGCAGGCTTCATGAAGATACAGTGGTTTCTTCCCATCGAGATGATGAGGGCAAGAAAGATTTAATGACGAAGGCCTAATCTCACTCATCCTGGCACTTTCATGAATGAAGAAATTAAACAGTGGCTGCTTCTGGACCTGTCCTCCTCTCAGGTCTCACTTGTGAGGAAAGGTCCCTGCTGTTGGCAGGAGCTGGGCTCATTTGAGTGTTTTCTTCTATCTGAATTTTTACAAAAAATGAAGACAAACTGTTTTTCCATTGCCAAAAATGTGGAAAATTTAGCAGGCTGGGAAGGTGAACAAAAATTAGAAAATCTTCCCCCAAAATTGGAATTTTTCCATGTTTTACACTTGGGTTTAATCCAAAATTCATTTGGAGTAAAAGTATTTGCCAAATAATTATCAAAAAAGCAAGAGTTAGTGAAGAGATCTGCCAGGATTCAGAAGGAGCCCAGAAGGAGTGGAAAATTATCATGTTCGGGGACCATCTACTAGAATAGTAACGCTTATGGTCTTACATTTAAAACAACAGCTTGGTCTCAGCCGTCCGAAAAACCTCATTGCATTACTGCCAAGTCATTAGCTTACAAAGCTCCAGGCCCTGTCCACACACAGGCCTGCCACCCATTTAACTAAAATCACTATTTAATCCATTTAGAGCAATCAGCGCAACCTTTTTTTTTGATTAACCAAATTAACCTAAGTCAATACACGCCTGCTACACACAGAGACAAACAACTTAAGGACATCGACACCAAAACCTGCGTTAGCTCACGCCGTGAGAGTTTTGCGGTGAGGCGAGAGCTCGGGCCAAGCCTGGGGGATGCTGTGATGGCCCTGTCTGAAGCATGTCCAGTGGTAGCTTGGTGTGGAGGGGCTCCGGAGGTCTCTCCTGCTCGTTGCTACGTGCGTAGTCTGGATGCCCACCCCTTCTCGGGGCCGTGCCCTGCTCTGTTTGGGAGCTGTGGCTTCAGCTTCTGGCCCACGAAGGACCCACAGGCGAGGGGTCCCCAGGTCTTCCCTGCTGCTCGAGGCACCAGCTCCTGGTGCTTGCTCTGCACCTGGCTACAGCCAGCTGCAGTTGACGGCCTCTAATTCTTCTCTTGGCAGAGGCTGTGAACGGTTGCTCCATACCCACCTGCTTCATGGCACACATAACTCTGTAGACCTCTGTCATAACACCATTTTGTCCAGGCTGAAGGATTCCAGCCCACTGGACTTCCACAGTTTCCTTTCAGACAGAAACCCTTCCCCACCTTTGGCCATCCTTTCTGCCCTTCTCTGGACCTTTTCCAGTTCTGCTATATCCTTTTTGAGATGAGGGATGAGACTCAGACTGAAAAGCAGGTAACCCAGGGACCCACATAGTGACATTTGTACAGCATAACCTCATCTTTTTCTTCTAGTCCTTTCCTAACACTTCTAAACATTTAACTGGCTTTTTTTGCTTGCTGACAAGAGTTGATATTTTCATGGAAGAAACCCCAACATTCTGCTCTTGAAGAGGGGACACAGAGATTGTTTTTGCCTATGTGTATCCCTCCACATCCACCTACGCTCAGTCTGTTTCCCCGTCCTGTCACTCTGCAGTCTTGTAATGCTCCTCTGCATTTTTTCAGTCAGAAGTTGTCTTCACTACGTGGATATCTCATCGTCAGCAAACTCTCTCAGCTCACCTCCTCCACATCTTCACGGGTATGCTCCCTGTGTGTGCACAGTGTGCGCGGGAAATAAGGCAGAAATACAAGTATATACCCATGTACCAGTTACTCAGTTTTCAGGTGCTGCACCAGCAAACCCTCATGGTAACACCCTACGGCAGAATGCCATTCCCCAACGCAAAGGAGACCAGAACCAGAAGAGAAGCAGGGCCACAGACGGGCCAGGGAAAGGCTGCCGAGGTACAGAGATCCCTACGTAGCTGCCCCTCTCCGTTTTTATCTCCTGCCCAGGGGAGCACGGAGCTCAGCTCAGAGCTCCTGATGGCTTCGGGGAGAGCTTTGACCTGAGGCTGAGCTGCGGGATGCGGCTGCTGAGTTTTGGCAGGTGGGGGATGGCACTAACTGCCCCACCAGAGCTGGGGATTTCAAAGTGGTTTTACCGAACACATCACCTGGAACTTCCCCTGGGTTTATCCAAGAGACTGAGAGGACCCAACTCTCCCCTTCCTTTATACACAGTGCCGGTTGGGTCTACGCAGTGGAAGTTGGGTCCTATACACTCAGAGGTTCATATGAAATCTCAGTCTTTGTTAAGCTGTGGCTGAAAAAACATCCCTCCAAAACCTGGGATCTTCCCCAGGCAAAGGAACTGCTCTAAAACAAACCAGCATCTCCTTCCACCGGTGGCTCAAATCCAGAAAGCAGTTTAGACGAATGGGGCCACCCCCAGCGAAGCCAAAGATGCTCAGGTGTGACCGTGACAATTTAACGTAAAACAGGGTCGATTTGGTATTGCAGAGGCCCTGGGTAGCAACAGATGTCTGCAGCCGCGTGCCCAGACCCACCAGCCTTGCCCAGTAGTTTCCAGTGTGCCAGTCCACCACCCCGGAGATGGGTGTAGGACAAGCAGGAGCTGTGGGTGTAAGACCAGGAGATTTGTGTGCTCTTCAGTGGCTTTCAGCCGCAGGGCGGGTATCCTGGGGAAGGTACTCAATAATCATAGAATCACAGTCATTTAGGCTGGAAAAGACCTCTAAGATCATCAAGTCCAACTGTCACCCCAACACCACCATCGTAATGAATGGGTCCTGCAGGAAAAAAGCCCTTAAACAACCCTTGAATGACCTCTGGAAGAATAAACGAGTCTCCAGGGTGACAGTGCCGCCATTTCTGAGTCTATTGATGCAATTTTATAAGCGAATGCTAGCGGAGCCTTCCCGCTGGGGCAATCCAGGCTGCAGCTCAGGCTGTGTTATCCCCTTCAAAAGCCCGTTGCGGTGTTCCATCACCCCTCGGCTCTGGTGCACAGGATGAGGAGAGGGCCCCACTCACCTTTAGCATCAACCGGGCAATGTCCCAAGGCCCAAGCACCAACCCCAGCCCCATTCTGTGCACAGAGCGCAGCAGGGCTGCCGCTTTTCTGCCACAGACACAAAGTCTCGTGGGTCAGAAGCCACTTGGCCTTACTACCTGAGGGTTTTCTGTGGCAACCACAGTCACAGCAGGGAACCACAGAATCACAGAACGTTTGGGGTTGGAAGGGACCTCTGGGGATCACCCAGTCCAACCCCCCTGCCAAAGCAGGGTCATCTACAGCAGGCTGCACAGGACCTTGTCCAGGCGGGTCTTGAATATCTCCAGAGAAGGAGACTCCACAACCTCCCTGGGAAGCCTGGGCCAGGGCTCCGTCACCCTCAGAGGGAAGAAGTTCTTCCTCATGTTCAGCTGGAACTTCCTCTGCTTCAGTTTGTGCCCGTTGCCCCTTGTCCTGTCGCTGGGCACCACTGAAAAGAGTCTGGCCCCACCCTCCTGACACCCACCCTTAAGATATTTGTAGGTATTTATAAGGTCCCCTCTCAGCCTTCTCTTCTCCAGGCTGAACAAGCCCAGCTCCCTCAGCCTCTCCTCGTAGGAGAGATGCTCCAGTCGCCTCACCATCCTCGTAGCCCTCCGCTGGACTCTCTCCAGTAGCTCCTCATCTCTTGAACTGGGGAGCCCAGAACTGGACACAGTACTCCAGATGGGGCCTCACCACAGCAGGGCAGAGGGGGAGGAGAACCTCACACAGGTACATTCACACACCCAGAAGCATTTGATTTTACACCAGAAGTTCAACAGCTAAAAAAAGCCTTTCATCTTCTTGTATGGATAGCTTGATTGTAATATAAATTAAGGAATCTAGGACTCAAGTCTACAAATCCTTACTAGCATTAGTACTCCTTAAATGTATTAGCCCAGTAAGAGTATTCGTACAATTCCCTAGTCTGTAAGAACACATCTAGTCGAAGTTTCTCATGGCTTTTTATCTATTTCTCCTCAAAACACCATACACACATATGATGAGCTGTGAAATAAACTCAACGCTATTCCTTGCTATTCCCCAAAGTTCCCAAACAGTAGAAGGTGCTGAGCATAATTTACAACTACCAGAGGCCTACCTCGGTCTACAAATGAAGCTTACACCGCACCGCTAATTGTGTTTATACGAACTGAAAGAGAAAACGACAAATCGCTTTTAACTCAGAAACCTCAAAAAGCTTGTTTTGCGTATTTCTAGAGCTGGACACAAGGTGGCAGAACAAATACAGGTTCTCTAATAATTAAGGAATACGCATCCTTTTAGTGAGAAGGCAGGCCCAGAGAATCACAGAATCACAGAATCACAGAATGTTCGGGGTTGGAAGGGACCTCTGTGGGTCACCCAGTCCAACCCCCTGCCGAAGCAGGGTCACCTACAGCAGGCTGCACAGGACCTTGTCCAGGTGGGTCTTGAATATCTCCAGAGAAGGAGACTCCACAGCCTCCCTGGGCAGCCTGGGCCAGGGCTCCATCACCCTCAGAGGGAAGAAGTTCTTCCTCATGTTCAGCTGGAACTTCCTCTGCTTCAGTTTGTGCCCATTGCCCCTTGTCCTGTCACTGGGCACCACTGAAAAGAGCTTGGCCCCATCCTCCTGACACCCACCCTGCAGATATTTGTAAGTATATATTGGGTCCCCTCTCAGCCTTCTCTTCTCCAGGCTGAACAAGCCCAGCTCCCTCAGCCTCTCCTCGTAGGAGAGATGCTCCAGTCCCCCCGTGTATCTGTTTGTTGGGGTGACAGTTGGACTTGATGATCTTTGAGGTCTTTTCCAACCTTAGTGATTCTGCGATTCTGTGATTCTATAAAATAAATGGAAAGCTTGTAGCTGCCCTGCTGTTCCCGACCAGTTCCTGTGGAGCACGGGCCCTGCAAGGAGGTTTAGACTGGAGATAAGGAGGAAGTTTTACCGTGAGGGTGGTGAAACCCTGGCCCAGGCTGCCCAGAGAGGCGGTCCATGCCCCATCCCTGGAAACATTCCAGGCCAGGCTGGACGGGGCTCTGAGCAGCCTGACCCAGGTGAAGATGTCCCTGCTCACCGCAGGGGTTGGGCTGGGTGGCCTCTGAAGGTCCCTCCCAACCCGGCGCCCTCCACGTTCCTCTCAAGCGAACCCTCCCGCTCACCGCGGCCGCGCTGCCCTGAGGCGACGGCCGGCCCCGCCCCCTACCGCGCGCCAACGGCCGGCCCGCGGCAGCCGGGCGGAGCGCCGGGGGCGGCCAGCGGGAGGCGCCCTGCGCCGCGAGCCGGCGCGCCCCGCCCCCCCCGCCCACCTTCTCCGCGCGCGGCCGGCGGTGAAGGGAGCGCGCGCGCCGCGCCTGCGCGCTGCAGCCCCCGCGGAGGAGGGCTCGGAGCGGTGGCAGGGCCCGGCGGCGGGGCCCGGCGGAGGGACTGGCCCCGGGATCCCGGACCGGAGGAGCTGGGCCTAACCCCGGGCTGCCGGAGGAGCTGGGCCTAAAACCGGGCCTAACCCCCAAGCTGCCGGAGGAGCCGGGCCTGACCCCTAGTTCCCGGAGGAACCAGGCCTAAACCTTGGATCCCAGACCAGAGGAGCTGGGCCTAACCCCTGGCTCAGCCCCAGGCTCCCAGAGGAGCTGAGAGTATCCCCAGGTCTCCCAGAGGAGTGAACCTAGGCCTGGGCTGCTGGAGGAGCCGGCCCTAACCCCGGGCCTAACACCAGGCTCCTGGAGAAGCCAGGCCTAACCCCGGGATCTCAGAGGAGCTGGGCCTAACCACACGCTGCTGGAGGAGCTGAGCCTAAGCCCAGGCTCAACCCCCAAGCCTAACTCTGGGGCTCCCGGAGGAGCCAAGCCTAGCCCCGGGCTCCCCAAGCGCTTCACTGCATGACACTGCACCGCTTTGTCTTGCTCGTTTCCCCTCACCCATCACCTTCCCCTTCGGGCGTGAGGTACTCAAAGCAGAATGTACCTACCAACAGTCCTTGCTGCAAGGAGAGAAGCAACCCCTCTCCCTCCTAAAATGAGGCTGCCAGCACTGAGTGGTGTCCCTATGGCATTGAAATGCCCAGGACCGTCTATTCAAGCGCGTCCTTCACCTGTCTGGTTCCTGTCCCCAAGCGCGCAAAAGCTCACTTTAACAAAACCTGGGCAGTTTCCAGCTCCACTGATTCACAGTCAATTCTGTCAGCTGTTCTCGCTGGTGCCATCAGAGCAGAGGGCCTTGAGGAAGGGTTAAAGGAAACCCTTCTGGGCTGAAAGGGACCTGCAAGCCTGCAGGAAAGCACAGAGCGGTGGGAGAAGTGCCTGAAGATGGATGATGTCCCATGAAACGTGCACTGCACCAGTAGCTGCGAAACCCAAGAAGTCATCTGATCTTTTGAAGCAGTGAAGGAGCAGAGCCTACACAACAGCCTCTTTCTTTGGGAGGAGCAAACATCTGCATGGCCTGAAAACACCACCACCAGGGAAAAAAAAAAAAGAGGATGAACCCACATGTCACTGGTCAGCAAAATCCAATAGCAGAAGCTCAGAGTTGGGCCCACGGGTGGCCAGAGGGACACCAGAGCCAGCCTGCCCGGCCTGTGGGAGGAGCTGAGACAGGAGCCATCGCGTCGCTTCTGGGCAGTGTTCAGGGAGGCACCGACCGGCTCCAGAAGAAGTCATAGGCGAGTCTGTTCTGCTGCATTGGCCTTTCAAAGGGATAATGGGTCAGGTAAAGAGGTAGAGTTGGTGGAAAATAATTCTGCTCAAAGACAACCTTCCTCAGACCTGGAGAAGAAACTTCTTTCGTGCTTGTAGGCAACTCACCTTGGCTGGTGATGATTGCAAACCTCAGAATAAGGAAGGTTTGCTCACCTGCAAAAGCAACAGGAGATCTGCCCAGCCATCCACCCTGCCGCAGCACGCAGGCAGCAGGCCTTTGGAGTGCAGGAGCACCAGACCTCTCCCCTCGCAGCCAGAGCACTGCTTCTGAACGTGGAGCTGCACGTAGGCAAACCTGCCTAAGAAACCAAGTGATTCCTCTCCCTGCACGGAGATGTTTTGCCCCGGGATGCCAGCTAAACATGGAAAGGACTCAACCATGGGATGGACATGGGCAACGGCGCAGAAGAATGGTATAGCCTAAGAAAGGAGAAGCAAAGCAAGGGAAGAAACAGAGAGGGGGTTGAAGCAGCAATGACAGCAAAACGGACATGTAAACAGCACACAAGGGGAAAACAGTGCTCACCGTAAGCATTCCTTTACGTTAAAAACTGTCTCTAACCGTGTCTCTAACCGTTGCAAATGGTGGTGGTTCACGCCTCGGGGTTTGTGGCCACCAGGAACATGCATGGGAAGTCAGGTGGTGTGGGAACCGGCGACGGCGCGGCTGGCAGCCTGCAAACCCTGCTCAGGCCAGGACCTGCAGGTTCTCAGCTGCGCCGAAAATCAAGTTCCCCTTATTTACGACCCAAGGATAGACAGACGCAGGCTTCAGGGACCTTGTGGCCACCTTAAATGTGGTCGCTAGAGCCAACTCCAAGTCTCTTGCAGCCGACTCACCCGGCTGCGAAGTGCTGATTCCAGCGCCTTGCAGGGCCGTCTTCCTGTCCCGCGTCCCACCCCGCTCACGCGTGCACCCGCCGTCCTGCAGCCCAGCCTGCTCTTCCTCCATGCCGTCCCACTCCTCGCCACTCTTCCCCCCTTTGTCTCTACCTCGTTTCCTTCCATTTTGCCTCTCCGCTGCCTTTGCCCTTCCCAGCTAACCCTTTACTGTCACGCTCCAGACCTTCCAAAGTTTTGACAGGTTTCTTTTCCGAACTGGGAAGTGGTATCCCAGTCTACCACTGCACACAGTCTTCTGGTAAAAATCCCGTCCTCCCCTTGTCTCTGCATCTCCCCCCCTGCTTTCTACCATCTTCCTTTTGTTTGTCTTGGCTACTCTTTTGCCTGCTCTTAAACTGCAAACTCTTTGAGGGCAGTGCCAGAGTCCGGTCCACAGAATTCCATAAGGCACCTAATATGCTAAATATGATAAAAGGTCCTGGTTTAATTTTCTTTTGCTTTTGATTTTCAGTAAACTCACTTGAAAATCCAAGTAAGCAGGGCTCTCAGCAGACAGACGTACGTGTCCTGTCAACAGGAAGTTTCTCTTGCATAACTTCTCTGGCAGTGCTGGAAAGCTAAGTGCGGTTGGGTTTCTTTTTCCTCACAGCAAATTAATAGTCAGGACAAAAATGAAGCCATAAAGAAAAATCATTTCTGAGAAAGGCGATTCTAGAAAGGCAGATGATTTTTAGCACGCAGAGCTGCCCTCGTGAAACATCTGCTATGACGTAGCCCTGTGCTGGCCGCAGACCAAGCATATCAATAGCTCCACAGAGTACCGGGATAAGAAATGGGAAAATTGCCATTGCTTGTTTAGCAGCTTGTTTTGCTGATAAATGTCTGTCACTTTTCAAATAGCTACAGTGTAATTGTTTTTTGGGGAAAATATTTCCTTGAGCAGGAGGTTTGCAGGCCATTAGCTATTTCCCATCTGTGCTGGTGTTTTAATACACCACCTATACGCTTTGCTCCCTATTAGCAATTATTCACAGCTTTTGATTACGGGCAGGCAGCCTGAAGGTTTAGAAATCACGTCTCCCATTGAAAAGTTTTCTCTAGCCTCACAAAAAATTTAAATCTGAAAATCATTGGACCCACTATGTATGTTTTTGAAAGAACCTCTAAACACTGCTAGAAAAAAGTACACGTCTGTAATTTTAAAATAACGAATGACTGCACAAAGGCAGCAGCTGTTTGACCAAAGCGGTGGCCGCTGCGCGCTCCTTCCGTGGCCAGAGGCAGAGCATCACCGAGCCAAGCACTGCCACGTGCTGGAGTTCATCTCACCCCTCTTCAAATGGTGCCATGAAAAATTTTCAACTCCACCTGACAGCTGCTAGGACAGACAAGAGACAGACCCCTGGGTAATATCACACACCACCTCTAGTAACTATCCCCTTCGCTTCACACACGTACACTCAACGTGCAATTACTTGCAGTAAATTTAGCTGTGCCAAGACACAGAGGTATACTCTTACCTGCTTCAAGTGAAATATTAGATGTATACATTGCGGGGGAGAAACCAAGCCCAGTCCTTATTAATAAGTATCCTTCTCCTTTTTTTCCCCTCCTCCCATCAGAACAAAAAGCAGAGAAAGAAAACAGGAGAGGTGTAAAAATGTGGGTACTGTTGCAGATTTACTCCAGCGATAAACTTGTTTTGTCATCTGACTCCTTTGCGTTTCTTTAATTCAAGAGGATCACATGAAGTTTCCATCCTAACTGGTTTTTAGACTTCACAGAATATATCAGAGAGAAAAGAGGTTCAGGATTAGAAAGTGGCCCTCCAAGTCTGAATACAGGAATGGAGTGAAATTTCCAAGTCAGGTCCTGCACAGTGGGAAACTCACACCGTTATCTACCGCTGGGACCGACAGGCAAAAGGACCAACGTACAGGCAGTGACTGCTTTTCAGAATTTATTGTAAAAAATAGTATTAAACAATAGGAAAAAAGCCACTCCTTTTTCAACCCACCACATACTGCTTTATGTGGAAACAATGGAAAAATGTGACAGAAATGTATGTACCCATTCCTATCCATATATCAGATAATCCCAGCTACTCAGGACATGCTCATGGGAAAAATATTGGCAGTATCACAGCATATGGAAGTGGAAATAAAAAACATGCAGTATTTTCAATTGCAGTTGGGAGGCCTGTTTCCTGGAGTCTAAAGATCATGTTGTTTTATCTGTTTTCCTTTAGCATAATGTACATTATCAGACTCTCATAACTTCAGACACCAGCAGAAAGCCCTGATTTTTTGCCAATGGTGACATACCCACCTCAAAGATAAATGTGGAAGTCGGAATGTCTGCCTTATTTCTGTCTGCAATTTCCTTTCCATAGGAACATGCACATGATATAGTTCCTGCTAACAGATATTTAAAGCTTGGCTAGCCCTTTTTCACTTGTACCAGTTCAACCCCGCTGGAGGTCCTCAGGGCAGCACAAACAATGGAGAACAGACTTCCAACACCACACCACGTTTGTTTTGGCCAAAAACTGCTTATCCTAACGCCAGATTGTTTATGTTAAACATACTTGGTAGGTCTTCTGCTTTTGTCTACAAACAGAAACATGTCAGATTCTGCATTAAACTGTGTTACAGAAAATGTAAACCAATACATTTCACAATTTTTTTTTCACGGATTGTCTAGCTCATGACAAAACTGTGAAGCACCAGTGTTAACTTGAACAGAGCTCAACTTAAACAGAGCCCCAAAATAGTAAGTGCACATCTGGTGTAATTAACTTCAATACCAATTGGTGAAAAGTTGACTTAGCTTCAGTTTCATGCTCAAAAGCATTAATCAGAAAAAACGTAAATTACATGGCACCCTTGAGACCACCCCAGTTCCAAGTCAGGGGACGAACTTACACATACATAGGTGCATTGTTTCAGGTATGGCGTGAGTATAGAACCCAAATACTCAAAAAACAGGAGTCACCAGAAACCTACGGATAATGCTAAATAACAGTACCTAACCGCTTCTGTTTTTCCCCCACTGCTGTGCTTGCTGAAAACTGCTCACAGCAACCCCGCCAGTCTGAGGTGACTCACAACTGACAGTCGCTGTGTAGAGCGCAGTGGAAATTTTGGTCGTTCTGAAAGAAGATACAATGGAGCGATACAGGAATTTCCATACCAGGAGGACAAAGTCAAACATTTGTTCTCTTGCACATCATAAGAAGTATTTTTGGTTACAAATTACCACTGCAAACAATCTTTTCATGGATAAAACTAAAAATGTCTCTACCTAAAAACCTTTGAAAAGGGTCAAAACCCCACAAACCATAACTAAAAAGCTCTCCCTAAGACCTCTTTCCTTACGAGTTGCGACACTCTCCTCATTTTAAGAAAGACCCTCCTCTTGGTCAATCAATTCTGTTTTGGTCGAGAACACATCCGCCAGCATGTGCTTTGGGATTTCAGATCCCCGTACTTTTAACGTGTAGCAGGCATTCTCTACTTTTGCCAGACTCTGTTTCAAGGTATACAGCTTCTTAGATACTTCGTAAGGTCCAGTGTTGCCAATGAAAGTAAACCCGTCGTAAATCTGCCGTAAGAACTGGCTCAGTTCGAAAGGCGTGTCGATGTCGCCATTGCCAACGCTGCTGATGCACAGCCGCATCAGCTCGCCGGTCAGATCGGCCACTCCCAGCAGGTAATCTACAGGTGTTACCTTCAGGCTCCAAGTGTGTGGCAGTTTGTCGTGGGAATTGGAGGTCTGAGGACAGAACAGAACAAAGTCCAGTACAGAGAACGATGAAACACCAGTCTGTAATAGTTCAAATGCACACTAACTTATCTAACATAACTGGTAATGAAAAACATTCCAGAAAATCAAATTGCATGGCACTTCTACACAGTCTGATAATCTCCTCCCAGCATACCAGAAGGTATGAGAGCATCATTTCTGCTTGAGATGCGATTTCCATTCAAGCAAGCATGAGAAACGTACCCTGCTTGTAAACAGAATTATCACATCTTTGTACCAACATTTATTTGCAGTCGCTTTTTTCTTTTTTGCCGCAAGATCTCAGCCTAACAGATTTAAATTTTCCCTAAATGGTCTGCCCAAAGCTACCAAAGCAATCAAGAGTTTGCATTATGAAAACAAACCACATCATTTCGTAACAGTATCTTGAATTTCCAAATATATTTTCTACAAGAAGCTGACAGGTATAGTTCTCAGATCCATTTTATATCAACCAAACTCATTAAAATAGCTTAAAAAATACTTCATGAAGAAAACTTATCACAAAGCTACAGGTTTGCTCCTATATCTGTTTCCAATACTTTTTATTGCCAAAATATTGGTAACTTGTGAGACAATACAGTTTTCTTTCTGTTACCTTGTTCCCAGAACATGCTGTCCACCCAAATTCACAAACCTGGTCACAGGCGTGACTGCAGGGGTTAAGAGCTTCACAATGTGTTAAAACAAGCGTGCCACAATGGGCTTACCTCCGGTAGGAACAAATGAACTTAAGCTAAAAACTTGGCTTCTTTGCAAATATCTCACCAAGGGAATACAGAAAGAATAAAAAGTGCTTTACGGCAGAATGTCTTCACCAGCAGCAGACTGGGGAATTCATCTACAGCAGCAGTGCTGTGCGTTACTGGACACTGCAGGTGCACTTCTGGACACTACTACAAAAGTGCCTTTTGCCCCCTGTAAACAATCAGACTGTACCCAGGTTACGGTGGTCGGTGGCAGTAGTTTCTCCCTGTGCAAAAAGTTCTATTTAGAGCAAAGCAGGAGTATGGGCAAGTCAAAAACCAGCAGATACGGTGTATTAGGGCTAAGGTATGATGGGGCACGAGCTTGTCCTCTGACGGGAGGCGTCAAGATCAGCTCCAGGAAAGTCACAAATGACCCAGCTAAGACATACGCAGTGCATTTTTAGAGAAGCTGACGGCTGTCCCTCCTGTGACTAGTTCAGGAAGATGGCATTCACGGAGTTCATCCTGCCTTGGATTCACTTGCCTCTCCCACCTTTGGGGACATCACTGAACACCAGCAGGACTCACCGGCAACCCCAGCCATTAAAAATCCCTCCTCTGCATCTGCTTGTAGTATTTCGCTATCCTGGATCCTTCCCCCTACCAGAAGGGGTTCAGTTTGCTCTGAATAAAAAGGATGTGAAATTCATAAACTTGTATCCCACAGATTTAGTTTACTACTTGTCAGAATAAAAAGCATGTTTTGAACACGTGAGTCAAAGCCCACATGGCTATCTAATACCATTCCCCTAACTGGCCTTATTTAATCAGATGCCAAAAACGTGACTAAGCCTACTCACTGCATTTCCATCCCAGAAAGATCTTTGTCACATGAGAAAAGAAAAACTTTTACCGTGTTTGTTGTTTCTTCTCTGTCTTCTGCTGTAAATATTAGTTGTTTGTTGATCTCTTCGACACTAATCAAAGATCGTGTTTTGATAAAATATTGAAATGAGACTGCCTCAACATATTCTTGAAGTCCTGCAAAAATAGCAGAAGAATAAAGCTAATGATTCAAACCTTCCAGCAACGATCCATGCTCAAAATTATTTATTTTTTTTAGAAATCTTTGAAGTGAGACTATTTTAAGATTACTAGCAAAAAGTGAAAACTAAGATAATCCAGAAATAGCACTGAAACATAATTTAACATAGCATGCTTCTGAAGTACAAAAACCAGACCAAGAACACAGCAGATAAACATTTTCAAGTTTTTACTCCAACTGCATTTTTCATTCAGAATCTTTGGTAGCACCAGTACGAACCATCACGTTACTGTCAGAAACATTCTGAACAGCAGCTCCCCATAACGTCCCTCAGGGGTCCGTACGGGGACCAGCGCTGTTTAACGAGTGTTTCATCAACGACAGTGGGATCAAGAGCACCCTCTGCAAGATCTGCAGATGGCACCAAGCTGAGTGGTGCGGCTGACAGGCTGGAGGGAAGGGATGCCATCCAGAGGGGCCTGGCCAAGCTTGAGAAGTGGGTACATGGGAACCTCATGAGGTTCAACAAGGCCAAGTGCAGGGTTCTGCACATGGGTCGGGGTAACCCCCACTATCAACACAGGCTGGGGGATGAAGGGATGGAGAGCAGCCCTCCAGAGAAGGACTTGGGGGTGCTGGGGGATGAGAAGCTGGCCATGACCCAGCAGAGTGTGCTGGCAGCCCAGCAGGCCAACCGTGCCCTAGGCTGCATCCCCAGCAGCATGGGCACAGGGCGAGGGAGGGGATTCTGCCCCTCTGCCCCGCTCTGCTGAGACCCCCCTGGGAGTCCTGCATCCAGCTCTGGAGCCCTCAGCACAGGACAGAGCTGGAGCTGTGGGAGCAGGGCCAGAGGAGGCCCCAGCAATGATCCGAGGGCTGGAACCCCTCTGCTGGGAGGAAAGGCTGGGAGAGCTGGGGCTGTTCAGCCTGGGGAAGGGAAGGCTGCGGGGAGGCCTTACTGTGACCCTTCAGTACTTAAAGGGGGCCTATAGGAAAGATGGTAATGGCTTTAAACTAAAAAAGGGTAGATTTAGACCAGCTATAAGGAAGAAATATTTTACAATGAGGGTGGTGAAACCCTGGCCCAGGTTGCCCAGAGGTGGTCGATGCCCCATCCCTGGAAACATTCCAGGCCAGGTTGGACGGAGCTCTGAGCAACCTGACCCAGGTGAAGATGTCCCTGCTCACTGCACGGGTGTTGGGCTGGATGGCCTCTGAAGGTCCCTTCCAACCCAAAGCATTCTATGATTCTATGATAATGGAGCTTTTAAAATACGCGTTTGTATGCTGAAGAGCAGAGATTACTATTTCACAGTTCACAAAGACACAGGACACAATCAGAGAAAAAGTCTGCAGATAAACCAAAAGCAAGAAAGGCAGCTCACCTACCAAAAAAAACACATATACAGAAGTTTCCTTTGTTTCATCTTATTAGCAACAGTTGATACTTGTTTAAAACTGAATCTCCCACTTCTCTGTTTTGCGGGAATTAGTGAACAGGCTCCTTAAAACACGCAGGTTAGGTGAAATTTATCTTCAGGAGAAAGCATCTGTTGTTACAATCTCTGCAGCCCAAAAAACCAAACCCCCAAAAATCAAGCAGACAGGGCTGTGATGTCCAACGAGAGGAGTGTACTGAACAGCAGCTCTGTCCGAAAGAACTCACCCTCTAAAAAAAAGGCATGCAGGGGGACAAAAGGAGTCGGCGTTCTGGCAAGGAAACAAAAGATGGGCTAACAAATGTAGCTTCTACCAGATCGCTATGCCATCTGCAGCCACCTGCGACAATCACCTCTCGCTACCTACTTAGCAGATGGTGAGTCTCTGTATGCATTATAGCAAAGGTGAGATCTGAGAAGGAGCTTGAATGCTCAGGCAGTGATTTCACAGGTTCTGTCAGTTTTTCCTTACGTGCAGAGAGAAGATCTGGGGAAATCCGGTGGGAAAAGTTCATGAGCAAAGAGCTGAAGCTGGCACGGGTGGTAGAAGAAAAGCAGAAACAAACCTGGAACAAACAGCCATGGCAGAATTAAGCTACAAAAAGTTTTGAAGACAAAATCGATGCACGTGTGTATCTGACCTACGGATGGAGGAAGCACCAAAGGCAGACGTTAAAGGAAGATGACAGAGAGGGCTCTCGCAGAGCCACTCTGAGCCATTGTGGAGGGATGGTTTCACTTCAAGGGAAGCAAAGAGGTGACACTGCCGTATCACACGGCAAGAGGACCAGGATTAGATGATAGTTTTACCAGTGAGTAAAGTGAAAAAATGTGGAGGTACTCACAGGTACCAGAAGTAGAATCCTGGTTCCACTGGAATAATCTTAAAACCCTCAACTGGCCTCTACAGGGCCAGAACCTCAGCCTATGCAGATACGCAGGAAGAAGCAAATTTAGACTTCATCTGGAACAAAGAAAAAGTCTAAATCAAAAAGAAGAGAGCAGAGATTTGAAAAATAGATGAGGGTGGAAATACCCCCGAAAAACTAGAGGTAAGGTCAAGAGAAAATTAAATTGTAGAAGGCTTTCCACGCTACAGTCACAACAGTGTGATGAGTAACCCGCATTTATTCCTTTTAAATATGTATTTGCAAGGTGAGTGGAGGCAGTTCCGCCTGCACCCTTCATGCTTCGGCACAGCAGCAGTGGGAAAGGCAGAGTAAACATCCAGCAACCGCAGCCACACGGAGCGTTGCTGTTCACAAATTAGAACACACAATCAGGGAGCTGCAAGGCCAATTAAATACAGTAAATTAATCAGCTGAATTCAGGTAAAGCATTCTGGGCACAAGCAATAGAAGAATACTAGATAAAAGCTACTCAGCATCTTCTAAGATAAATAACTTCAGAAGCTGCAGAGGGGTAGATTTCACCACCCATTCTTTTCCTGACTTACCCTCTGACGCAACACGGTCAGGAATTCATTACAAAATTTTGGCTTTTTCTGTGGATAAGCTGTAAACTACCAGATACAGCACTACTCAACACGACAACATCTGTGAGAATCTCTCTCTGCTATCTGCGGAGAAGGCTATCACCTATGAAGAATCCACTTGCCATCTTCCCAAGTTCTCAGGGAGATCAAATCAGCTCTCAAACTTTTCAGTAGTGTTTTCTCCATCAACCATAACTTCCAGTTTCAGCTCACTCCACTTTACTGCTGCTCCACACACGTTTTGTTCTTTTCCAGGATAAGTGTTTGGCTCCTCCATTCATTTATTTTTCCGTATTTTTTATATAGGCATTGTTATATGCACACATACACACACACTTCTGCTTCCTCCCACCCCAGCTGACGTGTTCCACTCTTCTCCTCGCTCCTTCTGTTGAATGCCACCACGTGAATGTTGCACGCACAGTCTCATTTGCCATTTACTGTCACCTTTTCACAGCTAGGGAATCTATCTCTCCCTATTGACAAACAAGCCTTACAAAACCTCATTAAAGCTGTTACCATTACAAACAGACTGGTAACAAATCCTGGTTACAACTACTTTGCAAAAAAAAAAAACCCAACATATTTAACTTTTTTTTTTTTTTTTCCCTTTTTAAAATCCTTCCTCCAGAAGTAGCTACAGCATGACACTTCAGTGACCCAAGACCTTGAGAGAAGGTGTTTCCATGTGCAGGTAGAAGGATGTTTAAACATGTTATGTTTTAGCCTAATGGTAGGACATCCGCTTTTTTCAGCAAATAATCCCCAAGGTGAAAAACACCATCCCATTTCACTACACCATCCAACAATATCTTTCCCTTTATGCTCTTGTTTTGGATTTATTCCAACATTGGCTTATTTCTGGATTGGGCTGCCAGCAATGGAATAGTTTGTAAGACTGCCTTTTATGTAATTTTTTTTTCTAGTACACAGACTGAAAATCCCAATTAAAAGTACTGTATTATTTCTACTAGCACCTCTTAAAATTACAGATGTGAGGTAACAAAATGCTTAAGTATTTTGATATTTTATTACGTTTACTCTATACAAATGGCTTGTACTAGTGACAAGTTACAGTAACGCAGTATAACAGCATCTTTCTACATTTTGAAAGTTTATTTTCTGTGTAAGCACTAGAAAGTTACACTGAGGTATCTTCTGAGCACCTACGATCTACAATTTTGTGCCTGAAAGTCTGTGCATTTTTTTATCAGCTATATCAGCTAATATTCAAGACATCTATCCTTATCTACATATGCAAGCTCTGAGAAGGAACTGTTAAGCAGCTTCTCTAATAAGAAACTCAGCAAGGTATCAGATTTCTTCAAAAAAACAAGTCATTCGAGCACTTAATCCAAGAGTCAAATGAATGTGTAAGAGGTAGGAAAAGACAGTTCGACTTAAAAGAATGAGTAAAGAATACAAGTTCCTTAATTGCAAGAGTCAGGCTAGGGCAAATCTAATTCCACCCAAAACGTACAAGCATGCATGCATGGAAGTTTTAACCCAGAATGACAGATTAAGCAAGAGCTGAAAGTATCCTCCTAAAATTTTGTTTACTTCATTTCCTCCTTTAAATACCCGTTCACCAGTTAAAAAATGGGTTAAAATGGATTTCATGCCTCAGTTCTTAAGGTCAGCAATGCCAATGCTACGCGCCCTCTTTCCAAATAAGCTGCTTCTCTCCCTGTTTCTTCTCAAACTCATTTTCCTTCTATCCCTTCGGCCTCTTCCCTTCCTCTGTATCTTTTTGCTCTCGGAGCAGCCTGTGCTGATGGTTTGGATGCAAGCAGGCGACAGCCTGTGTTCTCTCACCCAGCTCCTCCCCTGACCTCTGCAGCAGGAATCACACGCCAAGAGCAGCCACTAGAAAGATGGTAGGAAAATAAACACAGCAAGTTTCTTCCAGGATCGCTGTATGAAGGGTGGGGCACATTATTTACAGGGCGAGTCATCTGAAACTACCCACTTGCAAATTCATCACAAAATGAAAACAGCACAGCCACAGATCTATCTTATCAACATGTTTAGGCTGGCAAGTAACACTCTTGTTAAAAAAAAATAAATTCAAAAAAACCCACAAACCTGAAAAACCCCACACAACCCATAAAAAAACGGAGTGATATTATTGTGGAAATCCCAAACAGAGAAAAGCCAAAGTTAAACTGGAGAGCCATTATTACTAAGCTCTGCAGAACATGGGGAGGATGGTAAAGAACCCGCTTCTGCAAGCATATGGATCAGTGAAGGGGAGTACTGGTGAAATAAGCAAATAATTAACGAGGTACATCAACTGAAACAAGTACAAGCAACAAATTCAATACTATTAATACACAAATTAAATCATTCTGCTTCAAAATCAGCATCCTATTAAGATGAAACCGACAATTCACACCTCAGTCTTTTCCATTTCAGTTCGCTGCAGACCTGGCAATGACTCCTTAGATTCACAGGTCTCTTTCCACTTGCAAGTGTTAAAAACTTCAGTAATTAAACTAAAACTGAGGCTGTGAAACAATCCAGCTGCTTTGCTGATTGTGAGCGTGAAGTCAAAGGTCAATTTTACAACAGTACACCGAAAGAGCATAAAGCCAGGGATCCTGAGAGCCGTGCGTGCTCTGGACATCCTGCTCTGAGAACGGCTTTAAAGAGCAACTCCACTCAGGGATGGATTTCATAAAATGGGACTAACTAACAAATACAAATAAAAGCGCTAGAACAAATGTCCATAAAAGCTTGCAAATTTGGGGGAAAAAGTTTCTATTCCCTGAATAATACTTCGAAAGCTGAGTCATTATGGCAGGTATGGCTATGAGCAGTCTTTGAATTTTTAAAGGAACTGGGGAACGCAAAATCACAGCTAAGTCCACATCCACATAAACAAACTGCTCCATTTTATCAATCCTGTTTCAAAATTACTTTAGTAATCAGTGCAAACCCAGATGTGAATATTTGTCAGAAAAACTTACTTGAAATAACCTTGGACCATTACTAATGGAATATAAACGAAGAATGTACATCACATCTAGTAGTGATTTGTCTAAACTGGTTTACTATTATAGCAACAATTAAATTTATGCAAATTTATTGTATGGAGCCCTGAATGCTTTGTTGATGAGTCAACTGCTACTTGACACATCTATGACTACCAAGAAGTTCTGTTCCCTTCACATTGCATGCCTTCAAGTGTTTTATTTCAGATACTAAAGTGTTAATATTGTTTGCACTTCGTTTAAAGTTGACTACACATCAGCTATAGGGAAAAGCTAATCCCAAAATGAGTCTGTTTGCTCAGTAACTACAGAAACGAATATAGGTTCCCTATTTAATAGGCACAGGTGCCTGTGAGAGTTGAATTGTTTCCCCAAACAGGCACAAAAACCCCGTGGAGAACTGCAAAGAGTATTTTAGTCTCTCATTGCAGAGACCAGTTAAATCGAGCCTTTTTGTTGTTGTTATTAGCAAAATATCTACCTATGACAAATGGCAGGTGTTTTGCAGATGACTCATGGTGGATCAGAAATTCACAAGCTGTCATTTTGCTCCTATTTGAAGACCTGAGGGATGTACCATGGCTACTTCTGTAACCAAGGTTTTTGTTCTGAAGGGTGGGGGGTTTTCTGTAGCAGCCAATATTCTACAGGAGTTCTTAATAAAAAAAACAAAAAAAAACCAAAAAAAAACCCCAAACTATTCCTGTGACAAGTAGTTTCCTGATCTCTCTGGCTCCCCAGTTCAAGAAAGATGAGGAGCTACTGGAGAGAGTCCAGCGGAGGGCTACGAGGATGATGAGGGGACTGGAGCATCTCTCCTACGAGGAGAGGCTGAGGGAGCTGGGCTTGTTCAGCCTGAAGAAGAGAAGGCTGAGAGGGGACCTTCTAAATGCCTATAAATATCTCAAGGGTGGGTGTCAGGAGGATGGGGCCAGACTCTTTTCAGTGGTGCCCAGTGACAGGACAAGGGGCAACGGGCACAAACTGAAGCAGAGGAAGTTCCAGCTGAACACGAGGAAGAACTTCTTCACTCTGAGGGTGACGGAGCCCTGGCCCAGGCTGCCCAGGGAGGTTGTGGAGTCTCCTTCTCTGGAGATACTCAAGACCCGCCTGGACACGGTCCTGTGCAGCCTGCTGTAGGTGACCCTGCTTTGGCAGGAGGGTTGGACTAGATGACCCACAGAGGTCCCTTCCAACCTCTACCATTCTGTGATTCTGTGACTACCTCCAATTGTCTTGATAATTGATACAGAGTTTTAAAAGTCATTCAGTTAGATGGTAAATTTTACACTAGCAAGGGCAAGCGTTCAAGATGCCAACAAAAGGAAGCTCTGACTCCGCCAGGAAGTTCAGTGATCAGAGAGGGAAGAGCACCTAACACAACACAGCTTCTGCAGTTCAAACCCCAGTGAAAGTTCTCCTCAAGACAATGTTGCTTCCATACAACAGCCCCAACTCACTAGCACGTCAGAAGTACCAACGGTGGCCATTTATCCTCCTAAATACAGATCTAGTGAGATGGTAACAAATCACCACGCACCAACCCCTATTCTCACCTCGTGTCTGCAAAACAAAAGCCTAATCACAATGTGCTGTGCTAGTTGTTCCCTGGAATGGAGTTCCTCTATGACACATTCTCCTGTGTGATTTCAAACAAACAAACAAAAAAGGTTCATAGATTTTTCTTGGTCTTCTCTCGTGTTCCACCTGCACCTGGTTCCTGTAAAGGCTTCAGAGCTCTGGTCTCTGAACGTCTGATGTTAACAGCTGCAGGGTCAAAAAAAAAATTCCCGAGCCAGAGCACAAGGGCTCTGCCATTTGCTAGCTATGAAACTGAATTAGAAGATAATAAACGTCACTGGATTCAGATTGTCACGTAAATAAGTGCAGTGGCTGCCGTAACAGTACTGCAGGACCTTAGGACCGTTAGGTTCAAGTTAGAAGTAGGAAAGGACGATCTTTGTTTGGCCCGATCCACCGCACACATCTTTAAAAGACTGCATATAGCTTCTCTTACGGACTTTGCTTCTCTTAGGCTGCCCTCAATGGCTCCGGCTGAATTTACAGCTTACGCCAAACAAAATGGCTCATTCAGGGACCAGCTGATAATCAACGCCCGCATCGGGCATGCCCTGTTTGGTCAGGTCCAAATTCACATTCATTTTCCCAGTTTCGTTTTAAGTTTTTGCCCAAGAACATACAAACCCTGCAGCAGAAAGTAAAAAGTGAGAGGCTCTGCAGCTGCTGATTTGTTACTTTCCCTGGAAGAACCCAGAAAAAAGGCATGAACCAGAAATAATCAAAGGGCAGTAAAATGCAACAACCTGAAGGTATCAAGGTTCAAATAAGCAGCTTGCAGACTGAGGAAAATCAGTTTGACAAAGTTTGTTGGCACACTTGGAATTGTGAGAACATCAGAGAAAGACAGAAAGTAACAAAACAGAGAAACAAAGAAATTGACAAATTTAGATTGGATAAATATTAGCTTATTCCCTGCAAATTCCATTAATTTTCCAGTACAATCAGGAAACTTTGTTTCCATTTCTGGCATTTTACCTCTCACCCACAACAGCAAAGAGATGAACTTGAATTCTTCAGTTACATCCTGTTCCTGTGTTATTATGATTTCCCACCATCTTGCAGAAACCTGATTGCTTCCTTCATGGACAGCTTTCCTTTCAAGTTTTAGGTGTATTCACGTTTTTTGTCCTGGGTGAGACATTTACAATTAATGATACCTTCCTCACGCAGTAAAAAGCTCTTCCTTTGTTTCGCCAGCCTATGACTAAATATGCCACCTATTTTTATTACAATTGTTCAACTTTCTTAAGAAGAAAAAAATGTCCTACTTCTATACTGTTCCTGATGTGCAGAATAGTTCTTTACCTTAGTATTATTTCAGAAATACATAGGTGTTTACAAATACAAAGATAGCTAGCACAGCTCGAGTATGAGATGTTCTTTCCATACTAGGAGTAAAAAAGTTAAGACAAAAAAAACAAGTAACACAGAAATCTACTTGGATAGGTCCTTTAGTTTGTGCTCTAATCTGAATCCTTCATACAATATGAAAAAAAACCAGTATTATTTAAATAATCAGTAATCTAAATCTGGCCTGCTTGGAGGGATCCCACTCATCTCCATAGCATTTCTTACAGCATCATGTCTGGTGGTCCTACGTACTGCAGTTGAAAAAAATGGTATTCTAGCACAAGTACAGTATTTTCTTTTTATCCACTTCACTGATTTTGTCCCATCCAGCAGCGCAGTTGGCTGCAGTACGACTCACGCCTAACGTGACTCTAAACGGCGTACGGCAGGAGACAGAAATAAGCTCCCTTATACCATTCTCTCGAACAAAAATAGCGCCTGCACAAGATAAATTATGTGTTAGACTGCGTCAATGCTGAACTTTTACACAGAATTTCCCACATCAGCAGCAGCAGAAGCAGTTGCAGAGCAATAGTTTTGACAAGGTGCTGACATTTTACAGCCTCGTCATCTAATCCTGTCGAGAGCAAGTGCAGACATGATAAAGAGCTAATGAGCTGCTCCGTGCACGCCACGCCACTCACCGCTGCTCGCAGCACAGGCGCACGGCGAACGGAAAGGTCAGCCAGCAACAGAATCACAGAATGGTAGGGGTTGGCAGGGACCTCTGCGGGTCATCTAGTCCTGCCGAAGCAGGGTTACCTACAGTAGGCTGTAGAGGACCTTGTCCAGGCGACAATCTGCTCACATCTGCCATCATCGCTCCGTGCCGCGCTACCGAAGAAGCCCCAGAAGAATTACGGGCTCCTCTTCCGTATTTTGTCTTAGGCACAGGCTGCCAGCTGTGAAGATAACACCACACCTATACTTGCTCCTCGCAGAATTTAACGACTTCACTGTAA
The DNA here is from genome assembly GCF_030867145.1 of Opisthocomus hoazin. Classification (NCBI taxonomy): domain Eukaryota; kingdom Metazoa; phylum Chordata; class Aves; order Opisthocomiformes; family Opisthocomidae; genus Opisthocomus; species Opisthocomus hoazin. The sequence continues at coordinate 6,302,861 of NC_134415.1, read as the reverse complement.
AAACATCAATGTGTAGTTAAAACTATCAGTCCGAGAGGTTCTTCAGTCAAGCTGCCCTATGGCAAATAGTTAAACTCCTCAAAAGCCTCACAATTCTCTCACACGCCCTTACTGTTAAGGGACACAAAACCTGAGTAACTCTTTCAACAGCTAGAGATTTCATTTAACAAAATGATGTTAAACAGGTACTCCACTCAGTCCCCCACAACGCCATGCTACCAAGCAACTCTTCGCTTCCCTCTGCATTACACAAGTTTTGCATTTATGCAGAGCAGATTTTGAACACATTTAGAAAAATTCCATAAATCCTAACACTGTGCAGAGCACCCTCTTCTCTTGTCTTTAAGGCTCGTACAGGTCTTCCCTGTACACTACTGGTATTTTCCTTAGTACTCTAGAGTTAGTATACATAGAAACATCCAAACACACATATATACATATATAAAATCTTAAAAAATGTCTTCCTCCCCTTTATAAATTCCTACAACCTTTTTCAGTCCTTTTCTTGCACGGTGTCTCACAGCAATTTTAAAGAAACAGTACACGTTTCCTCACAGGATATATAAGGTACACACTGCAAAGTGGGGCAAAGGAGCAGGAATTCTATATTACAAATAGTAAAGCTTTAAAAATATCAACAAAGCAGAACATTCTAACATAACAAATGTAGAGCTCTACATTAAAAAAAGACTTCATTATTTCAGTATCTCTTTGTTTGCTTGTTTAATCATCCCCTGGGACGGTCTGTACTGTTAAGAAACGTGTAGAAAACAGTCATCAGTTTTTGTTGTTGTTCAATTAGTGCTATACTCAGTGTTTGAGCTCATGCGAGTGTCCTTTGGGGAAACGTCCTGCGTGCCATTAGCACTATTCTTAATGAGGGAAAGCACGAAACTCCTTTAGTGCTCTGCCAGAATTGTTTTATCTTCGAGTCAAAAGAACAACTGCTTGGAGTAACCCCAAAAAAAGCATTTAACAATTACAAGTGGCAAACAATATTCCCAAGCGTTATACTCCTAGCACTCTTCTATTTATAGGCTAACGGTTATTATACTGAATAAAATATGTATTAGGCGGCTTTATTATGCAGACAGTCATGAATCCCCAGTTCAGGCTGCTACGATGGTTTCCATTACAAGCCCAGTTTTGATCCGTTTTACTCTTTCTGCGAGAGGTAGGGTGGGGAACAGGAGGATGTTTCATGTTTGGTTTCAAGACAAAGGAGAATATTTTTAGGAAGTTTGAGGTTAATTGGACATGCTGCTATTGAGATATGGGACATAGGCGTTTCTTTATTCTTTTCTGAAGCAAAAAAGCAGTTTAATGGCAATGTTTTTGTTCATAAAAGGCTTTTTAACTAGTTGTCCAGAAATTCTTTAAAATACAAAATCAGGACTGAAAACCAGGTGAAAGGAAGGTCAAGACTTGCAGCTCTAGGAAATACACCCACACAAAAGATCTAGCACTTCTCCTAGCTACATTTATTTTCAAAAAGGCACGCAAGCTTTTTCCACTGCGAAAATAGCAAAGCAGCAATTAAAGAACACTAGACTTCAAAACAAAACTAAAAGCAACATTCTTAACTCTGATCGCTGTTTCCCTCCCAATTACAGCTCCTCATAAACAGTGGGGGGGGGGGGGGAATACAGCACTCCCCCTCACAGTCGCTCTTCATCTAACTGCCCCCTCACTCTTCGCATCTCTAGGTTTTGTATCGGAGCTTCATAATGCTGACACCAAGCATCCTCCCATCTCTGACACCTCCTTGATCCTAGCCTCAGCACGATCAACGTCTCCAAGTCTTGAAGCCTGCACATTCCTTTTTTTGCCATCCCAACGACTGACTGGAAAGCGCAGGATTTAACGAACAAGGTAAGAGTAAAGCTCTGGCTAAAAGTTTGCATTTCATACTTGTTATACACAGCAGCTCATTTAAGCAATGCCTAAAAGCACTCCCTGTCCTCTCGGTGACGCGTCGATCCTACCACGCGCCCTTACAAACCATGCGCAGTGGACACCAGCTGGCACAAACTCCCCGCACAGAGCAGCATCACGTAGAAGAGCTAGGACTCAAGCAGACGCTGTGGATGACCTACAGAAATGGCATGAAGGCAACTTATTTCGGTTGGATTTTATATACAGTCTTCTTAATGAGGCAAGAACTACCTAATTACAGAAACCACGGGGAGATCTCAGGGCCAGGCAGTACCAGACAACTGATGAGATTCCACAGACTTGCCATTTGCTCATGTCACCTGAAGAGAGGAAAAACGTAAAAGCAGAGCCATTTTCAGTTTTCAATCCAGAAATGCAATGGGGGACTGTGTATTTCTATCTTTTAGTTTTCTTTAGCATTTGTTTGAGGCTGCACACCTGATCGCTGGAAAGATGGGCAGCAGAGTCCGCTTCCCCTCCCCCTTATTAGTTAATGTCCTAACACCTCTTTGCCGTCCTTTCTTTTTATCTAGAGAGGTCAGTAAGATTCATTCTCTTGTTACCTTAAGACTGTAGTAAGAATATTCTTTAATTCTATGACAATCTCACTCCAAGACCCCTGCAAATGTTAGGGATGTGCTGTTGTATACAGAACTGTGTACGGGTGTGGGCCCGACAATTTAAGAAGGATGTGAAGGTCCCTGAATGCATCCAAGGAGGGCAACACAGCTGGTGGAAGGGCTGGAAGGCACGTCCTGGGAGGAGCAGCTGAGGGCTCTGGGCTTGTCTAGCTTGGAGGAGGCCGAGGGGCGACCTCATTGCTCTGCCCAGAATCCTGAGGAGGGGGCGTGGGGAGGGAGGTGCTGAGCTCTCCTCCCTGGTACCCAGGGACAGGATGCGTGGGAATGGCTCAAAGCTGCGTCCATCAGGGAGGTTTGGACTTGACATGAGGAAACACTTCCTTACTGAGAGGGTGGTCGGACACTGGATCAGGCTTCCTAGAGAGGTGGTCGATGCCCCAAGCCTGTCCCTGTTTAAGAGACATTTGGGCAATGCCCTTAACAACCCGCTTTGACTTGGTCAGTCCCAAACTGGTCAGGCAGTTGGACTAGATGATCGTTGTAGGTGCCTTCCAACTGAAACAGCCTAGTCTACTCTAAGAGATTTGCAGCTGTGGTGGCACTGAGTTACCACAGCCATGCAGCAGGCCTCTAACTTCCTCTGCTAAAGGTCTACAGTAATTTGGGCTGCTCTACAATGGACAAATGCATCCTACTCACTTTGAGAGGCTGAGATTTAAAATGCTGGGGAAGAGGTTTAGAAATGCTGAACTGTTTCTGATAACATATTTCCAGTTGTTTTCTAAAGAGTTTATTCACATCCATTTTGATATTAACAGATACTTTTATGCAAGTCAGAAATCAATTACGCAGGAGAATCAGCGTAGCTGCCTCTGTAGGAGTATTTACTGAATACACAAAGCAAACCTGAACAGAATTTTTTTCATTAATTTCTTTATTTTCAGGTTGCTATGGCTAGCTTAAGTTTACATATCTTTCATATGAAAAAAAACTTTAACTTTTCAGGTTGGAAAAGATGTATTCTTTAAACACCCAAACTGGTAATTTATTTTATTCAGAGGGGAGAAGCTGGAAGTAGGAACCTAGTGCCAGGTTTGCTCACTCGCTTTATAAGGCATTGGTACACAGAGGAGTTATTGCGTGATAAGTTTCCATATGTCTGCTATGTAGGCATACTCTGTCACGTCTGAGATGAACGCAAGCTAATTCCAGGCAAGCTGCCCCTCAGTAAAAGCAGAGGTAGGTAGGCCTTTTTGAATTTACAGGCACAAAGCCACGTACTAAGAAAACGGAGACAATTCAGGTGAAGCAGCTGATGCTGGGTAACTGGTTACACCATCACAATTTTGCTCACAGGGCAAGGCTGATAGTTCGTATCACGAGGTCTCACAAAAATTCACGAGGTAGCAGACCTCAGATGCTGTTGTTTTAGAGACAGCATTATAGGACTCACACGGGACCACAAACTTCAGGGGATTATTCAGACAAGGTTTACAAGCCTCAATGAAGCTTTCAAAAATTTTTGTTCACAAAACTGAATGCAAGGATTTTCAGCTTTATCAGCAGTTCTTAAAATGAAAATCCAAACACATTTTCAGCATTTCGAAATACTCGTAATATACCTGGGCTAATATTGTTCACAGTTTGAGGTCATCTGTAGTATCGGAGTTTTGAATTATCTCTTTCTTTTCATTGCCTCCGTACAGTACTAAGCTATAAACAGCAGCAAGACGCACACAGATTCTAAGTAGCTTTTCTGAGAATAATTACTTACATTTAGTTTGAACAACCCAATGCACCACAGGTAATAAGGCTGTGGAACTGAAGTAGAGCCACTGACGACTAGCATGGCAAGCTCCTTCTGGTTCAAAAGTGCCAAACTGAGCTTTCATGTAAGAGCTGTCTCACTCTGAACAAACTTAAGTTTGTGTAAGACATCAGCACAAGTCAACCTGCGCACCGTTTGTCTTGTAAATTACAGAGATGTATTTGCTGCTAGTTTATCAAATCAATCCTATGGACATTTTTAAACAATTAAATCATTCAAGGCAAATCTTCAGCTCTCCTCAGCTGAAGAAGTCTTGCCTGAACAAGGAAAGATATGCAGGATTCCAGTGTGTTTAAAACAAGATTGATAAACACAAGACACTTTTATACCATGACTAAGACGTCAAAGAAGCAGTTACATATTTTACAGATACGTTGCCACAAACAAGGCATAACAATTTTAGGTAAGATTCAGACTGTCAGCAAAGAAATATGATGTGACAGCGAGAGTCATGAAAGCACTAGGACTCAGTACCTCACGGATGGTAGTAAAGACTGCTATCTACAGCGACGAGCAGAAAAAAATGCGATTGAAACAGATATGAATGGATTTAATGCTTGTAGCAGAGAGAGAAACACATTCCGAGTCTTTAGAAGAAAGAAAACGCTAATCTAAGGATTTTAATTAATGAACTTTATCAACTCAAAATGGGATAATTTCGTATTCGTTGCTCCCATTCTCCTCCAAACATTATAACTCTTCAGGTGGGGTAAATGCGTGTGTCACACACAGTCCTCTCAGCCAGAGAAGACCAGCCGGCACATTCATGAAAACTACTCCCAGCTCATAGGTCAGGGTCCAAATTTTTCCAGTTGCTGTCTCCCATTTACATCTCTATTTCACTGCAATGATAAGAAGACTGTAGGGCAACAGCCTCTCCAGTACGAGAGCTAACTTTGCTAACAGCAAAGGTTAATCTGAGTCCTAATTTATAACCATAGAGATGTGCCAAATTCAGACCCGTGGCATGAAGAGGAACCACTGGTACACAAAGACAAACGAAGCTTTGTGCAAAATCGCGTACTTTCCCCATTTTAAAATAATTTACCTGGCGATATAGCCCTATGGAACTGATACATGTCTTCTCCAATCAGCTCTTGTGCAACCTGCTTAATCTTCCGTCTGACAGCATCCAGCTTGACTTCAGATTCATTGATTATTTCTTCCCCATTGGGAGCACTGCAATCATAAAACAGAAACTGAAAGAGCAGCTTTCAGAACATGAGCAAACAGTTAAAAAAATTACACATTTTCCTTTATTAACCAATACATTTTCAATGGCTTCAGGAAAAAGCAAAGCTGGTATCGGAATAAGAAACAGTTTGACTTTCAGATTCTGAAATTCTGTAGATTCTTACCATGAAAATAATCAACCAGCCAAACAGCTTTGGTAGCATGATGTTTATTCCAGACTGGAATTTTAATTATTGCTCAAGAACAATGAGAAACACGTGCAAAGGCTTCAAAAAAGCATTCCAGAAAACTAGCAGTATTTACAGAAGTCCTTCAGCCTCGGGGGGAAGGGAACAATGAACGAATATTTTGCAATACATTACAAAATACAAATACATGATCTACTTCTACATGTGATTTTTTTTTTTAGAAAGTAATTATGGACTATGCTGTTCAGGAACAGCTGAAATATCTGATTCACAACCACAATACATGCTTAGCATTTTAAGTTTAGTTTATCTAATTTCCTTTAACCTTCCCCCTCCCTCAAATAAGCTATATGGTATATTAGTTTACAATCTATTTGAGGAACTACTGGTAGACTGCTCTCAAGAAAACATTTAAAAGCAAACAGATTTCTGAAAGAAAAGCCACAATAATAGCACAAAGCAAAGGAGAAGGAAATAAAAATACAGCATGGAAAGCTTCCACTCTCACAAAAACAGGAATATCTTACAAAACAGGAATCTAAAATTTGGAGTAAAGAGGAGGTTTTTTGTTGTTGTTCTTTCCTCTGCCAGTTCCCAGCATATCTAGCCCCTGCAGTGGGAGTAGCTATTTACAGTCAAGGCTGTAGCAGTTACTAGAATTGTCACAACGCCACACTGCAGAAGAAGACCAGGTTAAAAAGATAATTCCTATTTATAACTGTTACTACTATGGTAACTATAAATAGTTACTACCACAGCAGAAATGCATCGATAGGTGACAAAAAATAAATATGGGAAGGGGAACGCTGTTCTAACTGTAACACGCAGGACGCGTGTCTGACACATACAGTAAACAGCTTCCACAACACGCTACGCAAAGCTTCAGATTTTCCTGTTGTTATTCTAGTTTGTCTGTGGCTTCCAAAGGTTGCTTGGAGTAGCAGCAGTGGGGAAGTAGCAGCAGCGGCAGGAGGCTTCCTCCTAGCCTGGAGGAAGGGTGCACTCTCTTCTCGACGGAAAGCTCCCACCTGTTGTTACACCCTGCTACTCTGATCCTATTTAATGCGCCATTAAAACCAGCTGAGGAACCTGAACGGGCATCTTTCAGTTCTCTGACTGGAGCGTGCATTCATTAGCTACATCCACCCTCAAGGATGTTTATGGGAAGTTAATTAAATTCCTCTCATCAGAACATTGCAGCTATTTATCACAAATACAGAGAAGACTGCACGGCAGCTTCTAGGTTTCTGCGAACACTTTCACACTCTGTGTGACTCACCTGGTAAACCTGTGGAGCAGAAATATCGTTCTTTTGCTTTCGATAGTGATATCACGACTGAGCTTCACAAGCCGTTCATATTTATCGTGCCTGGTGTCAAGCTCCAGCTGAAATGCTGTGGAGTCAATCATTACAGCAAGAAGCATGGTTACTACACGTATACAGCGTCGGGGAAGAGCAGAGAGCCCGTGCTGCCGTAACTGCTGGGAGGGCTGGGGCCCACCAGCGTTCGCCCCGGGGTGGGGCACGGCTGCGGAGACCCCCATGGCCTGTCAGGGCTGTTGTGCAGCACTGCAGCCGGTGCTTGGCACGCAGCTCGCCACTCAGCAAAGGCACAAAATCGTTTCTGAAATGACACATGGCAACTCCTGCGGGGCAGGTATGGGCTGAGCAGTGCACCCAGTGCACACCTAAGTGTGATTCTGGCACTTCAAATGCAGCTTGCTCTGAAAACCTCTTTGAGGCACCAACCTGTATCTTTATAGAATCATAGCAGCACAGAATGGTTTGGGTTGGAAGGGACCTTAAAGATCATCTGGTTCCAACCCCCCTGCCATCAGCAGGGACATCTTCCACCAGACCAGGTTGCTCAGAGCTCCATCCAACCTGGCCTTGAACCCTGCCAGGGAGGGGGCAGCCACAGCTTCTCTGGACAACCTGGGCCAGGGCCTCACCACCCTCATGGGGAAGAATTTCTTCCGAATATCTCATCTAAATCTGCCCTCTTTTAGTTTACAGCCGTTCCCCATTGTCCTATCACTACACACCCTTGTGAAAAGCCCCTCTCCATCCTTCCTGTAGGCCCCTTCAAGTACTGGCAGCTGCTCTAAGGTCACCCCGGAGCCTTCTCTTCTCCAGGCTGAACAGTAACGTTTAGGCAACAACGTGTCTATTAAACTTCAGTCTGGAGCAGCAAAAATCCATCGTTAATACTACTTTTGTTTAGTAAGTCAGGTTTAAATATATGTCAACTCTGATGATGCTTTAAGGCAGCCCAAACAATTTTAAGGTAAAATACTTGTTTGAAGTAGTAAAATCTATTCTGCAATACCGCTGTTCAGGAAACTGACTTAAAATTTCACCCAAATTCAGCAAGACTAATTAAAAAAATAAAACCCTAGAATCATTAGTAAGAATCACCAGTCTCTAAAACAAAACAAACAAACAAACAAAAAAAGTGGCATTTGACTAAGGCACAGACACTGTTAAAAATGCACCAGTTAGTAAAAAGAAAGGTTCCATTTCACATCCCAACTAGACTTGGCGAAAAGTCAAGTAGTTTAATATCCCTAAGAACTAGAATTATTAAAGCAAAGTGAGATCAATTACTTAAAAAAAGATTTCTGACTTACTGATGTAAATTCTCTCTAACTACAAGGAACACAGCAAAGAAAGGATGTGTATCTGGTTATCACAGTCAAACATTATGAATGTTTCACAGATACCATTAACATTTTATAGACCATTATTCCACTAAATAAACCATTAATAGAACTGTAACGCATTTCCTGCGTGACTGACTGAGGTGTTAAAGCGTCCATGCAAGACGATGGTGAAAATGAGCTACGGGGTTACATTTTCAAAGGGTCTGGCAAACGAATATCCTTTGGAAAAGTGTGGCAGTTTGCTGGCAAGCAAAGTTTAGATGAAGCTACAAAAGTAACCGTATTTCTCATCGCCTTGATAAAAACTTGGTTCCTCTTATTTTGCTCTGCTCTCCCTAATCTTCTTCTGAAATTCTAAAATAAGTCACAAACGCTCCTACTGATCTTTTAAATCTTTCACAAGTCTGACTGGCGTGCCTTTTCCAAATTCTGAGAGTCAAGTCCACCACTGAATTATCGTCACGAAGAAATTTCCCCTCACATCAGAGTGACGGGGACTTGCAGGAGGGTGGCTGGTACTTTCCTTCGTAGGATGCCATATATGACATTTCCAATGACCATTTACCAGTTTCATCTACCAGGAAGGAAATTCACTATTCTGAAGATCTACAATATCAGCAATGCCGCTGATCTCTTCTGGACAGTTGTAGCTTTTAGACTTTTACGTTAGATTTTAAACCTGTTAGGGACTACTAGGAAGTGTTTTGTGACCTGAAGTAAAGCACAGACAAATACAGTAATCTTTAGGCTAACAGGATGCACGAAAACCTGCTGTACTGTTGCGTAAAACTGCAAAGGATTAGAACTTAGGGGATTCTCCAGGCTCACACATCGAGACCACAAAGCCCTTTCCTCCACACATTCCACTTTAATGTCTAATCTATCACTGAAAGCAGAGACTCAGACTCTATTGATTTTGGTGGTGCAGAATCAGACCACTAAAAATAACACTCCATAAATCTGAACTTTACAAACCACAATACTATCCACTCTCTGTATCACTGAGCTGTCACGTCTAAAATGTATTAAGCAAGAAAAGATGTAACTGAATACTTCTTGGGTTTTGATTAATTATTATTATAGAAGACAGTTTCTCATTAATTTTTTAGAAGTCTTTGGTGCCAACAGGTAACTACATCAATTCAATCACAACATTTTTCCAAAGAGATGAAAAAGAGCAAAAGGTGTATAACCATTTAATTTCACACATTAAGTTGTTTAGTTTCAGGCAACACACACAGAAATGGCGCAGAACTCCAGTTCACCTCCTACAGCTTGCTCAACTGCAAGCCACCTGGAGCACACCTTTTCTCAACGCTTGTGCCTGACACGGACACAAAGACCACCAGCGTCTCCACCTAGGGCTTATAAGCTCTAGTGCAATACAAAGAGTGGATCTTTGAAAAGCTGAATAAACCACGTTCCTTACGGCCTTTCTGAAATTAACCAAACACTGCTTACTGGAGCTTACAGGAAAAGAGGGAAACACAGGTTCTTTTGAATTTGAATTAATGGCAGCCTTATGATAAACTGACATGCTTAAGAGTAAAAAATTAAAGTTGACTATAGTTGCACTACTCAATTCAAGCGCAAGTGTAGGTATATTATTCAATATAAAAGTTCAGGGGTCAAAGTTAATCATCTGCCAAGCTGACTTACACAGAAAAAAACCCAAATATCTGTTTTAAAGAAAGCAAGGAAATTACAACGTTGAAGGGACCATCTATAACAGCCATCCAGCTCTTACTTCTTCACCCTCCTTAGCTTCATAAAAAATAGGGGGGGTGGTGACAATTTTACACCAAGCATTTATCTGTTCCCTGCATCACATCTCCTTCCTTCTTCTGTCAAGGCTTCTCATTTCTGAAGCTCAACTTTGCCTTGTTAGGGCTTGTCTAATGAGAAAGTTCAACTAAATTTACTGGAGTTTAAATCAGGTTTTGTGCAAAGCCCTATAGAAACAATTTGGTTGGAGAGAAGTTTACACTTGCTTATTTAAAGAAACTGAAACATAAGCTAATTTTAAAAAGGCACTCAAACTGAAACAAGTGTCTACATACGAGCCTCTATTAGTTAAGCTAAACTCTCATTTTTAAAAAGTGCATGCATAAACACCTTGCAAATCAATGCATCCAGTTTTACGTTAAAATAGCTCATGCACTGGAGCTAAGGCCACCAGCTAAGAGCCTTCTCAGTCTCCCCAAAGGCAGCCATCTCCTCCTCCTGTCCCCATGGCTCAGATTTTGCGTCACACCTCTGCCAGATCTTGCAGTTCTCTGCCTCCAAAGGGCCCGTTCGCGGGTCAGATGAAAAAGGGAGAGTCGGGGGGGGAGCTACGTGAAATCCCACCGCCGGGACTCTACTGCGCACAACGCAAAACACCAGGCTCTAGATGTCTGCAGCAGGAGTCCAACTAGTTTCAAGTTTCTCCCCCCAAGAAAATGGTTTATTCCATCACTAAATACTAGCGATTTCCTAGCAATTTCTACACCAGGCTTTTATCATCGGGCTTTCCAGATGCTTACTTACATTTAAAAGATGTCATCAAAGCTGACGATGGATTGACATTCTCTTTTTCCTCTCTTCTTTGACCATGTGGAAAATTGTCATGCTTTCGTTTTCTGAACCCACCCGATCCTATTAATAGAAGATACACACAAAAAAATATATTTAAAAATAAAGCAGTTTTGCCAGAGCATAAGAGTGCTCTCTTCAGAGCATTCCAAACTATATCCATATTTTACGGGATAGAAGAAGGTAATGGGATGAACCTTATTACCGACTGACATCATCTTCACGTTAGCTTGCTACTTCTGCCACCACATTCCTAGTGAAAATTAGAAAAAATCCTACCAATTTCAATGGATGAGCGTGGTAGGATCTTAAGTCTGTCTTTTTTTTTTTTTGCATAATGTCTTCACACCCTTTTACGTTTTTTTTTTTCTGGAAGTGAATGGCTGCACTGAAATCCCTGTGTGAGCAATGGCCTGCACGATTAGACCTTTAGACATTTTTTCTTCCCTCTCACTTTTTTTTTAAAAAAATATTTTGAATATTTAACTTGACAGGAGTCATTAAAACCGCAAGTTTTTCATTACTCTTCATTATTTATGTCATGGGTCTTCAGTAATCAGAAAGGCACAGTTTCAGTAGACTGCCATTATCCAGGTAAGCAGGTTTATCCCACACAGCATCTTCCGTCCGTACACTCTGCCCATTAACCCGTTTCTTCTCTTTTCACCCCGATACAGCTGTTCCCTTCAACTGGCCTTCCTCAGCCTCCCTTTTCCAACTCTCACCCAGAACTCATCTCTTTCGGATTGTGTTTTTGCTACTGATTTACACTTTGTACTGTTTCTTCCTTTCGTCCTTCCTTCACCCAGGACCGACCATCATGTCATTCGTGTTTTAACCACTCCTCCCTCTCGCCGCCTCCTTGTTGTGACAGCTGAACACTTTGTGTTCCTGAGAGAGGCCAAGAATTTGGCAAACTCTTACATATGAGCACACCTTTTTGAATCCATGGAGTTTCCTTACAAGAACAAAAGGAAGCTACTTAAAAGTTACAGACGAACACTGGATTTTAAAATGTTTCCGTTCAATTGTTTATCATCCCAAACCAAAACCAGAAGTGGGCGCAGCTACTTTCTAAAAAGGGAAACCAAAAACCGTATTTTTCCTTCTTTTCTGTTAGGACACGAGTTCAGGGTTTTGTTTTTCCTGCACCAGCTGAGAATGCTACCAACACAACCCCTGAAACAGCGCAGAGAATTCAACGCTCCACAGCATCCCGAAAAGTTGGGAACACCGTAATGACCCACAGGAACAAACAGGCCCTCCTTGAAGGGACGGGGGGAGAGGAACGGGGAGAGGAGAAGGGGAACGGGCAGAGGAGGAGGGGAACGGGCAGAGGAGAGGTTCTGCTGGATAACCAGCAAGTAGAAAACCAGCAAACCACAGGCCGCAATAACAGTAACCTCGCCTTAGTTTACGCAGAATCAGCAGTAAAGCCAGAAGGCAGCTCCCTCTCTGCAGAGGCTGCTTTCTGGCCGAAGGGAGCTCTGCCCGGCTGCCTCGGCTACGCCACCGCGGGCCCGAGGCGAGCGCGGCGTTACTCGCAGTTAGTTACCGCTACGAGCGCTTTACACAGCCGGCACCCGGCCGCAGCGACCGCTTTTCCACCACAGAAGGGCGAAGGCTCCCGGACGGAGCAGGGCCGGGCTCTCCCGGTGCCGGGCCAGAGCTCACGGACGCGGCCCAAGGGAACCGGAGCCTCACGACGGAGCCTCCCGCCTCACCCCCCGCCTCCTGCCGCCTCAGGGAGCTGAACCGGGCGCCGGGGGAGGAGGAGAGGTACCCGCCCCGCCGCCGCCATCACCTTCCCTGCCGCTCATCCCGCCACCGAGCCAGGCCGCGTCCCCCCGGCAACCCGCTTCCGCCCCCGCGGCCCCGGCAGGGCGGGACGCCCGCACGGCCGCCTGACGCCGAGACGCCGTGCAGGCGGGGTGAACCGGGCCGCGACCCGCGGCGGGGGAGGTGCGGCGAGGAGCTGCGGGCAGCGGAGCGTGATACCGGGCCTTGCTCCTCCCGAAACCTCGGCAGTGCCGGGGGCCGTGCCGTGCTTTTGAGCAGGCGGCTCCGCGGGCAGCTATGCCGGAGGGCCTCCCGCGCCCGCGGGGCACGACGGGACCTGTAGGCGCTGTGGGAGGCCCCCCCCTCCCCGGGGCCCGCCGCCTCTCCTCAGCGCTAGGCCCGCGGCCGCCCTGCCGCCCGCCCTCCACCCCGCTCCCCGGCGCGACCGGGCCGCGGGCCCCCCAGCAGCCCGGGACGAGGCGTGCCAGGCCGGCAACGGAGAGGCCGGCTGTACCCCGAGAAGATCTGACAGATCCGGGAGAGAAAGGCGAAGGGATTCTCTCCCAGGGGAAAATGGCGGCCCCCGGCCTGCAGGCAGGGAGACAGGGCCCTGAGGGAGCTGGGGATTGCTGACCTGGCCCTGGGGCCGCCAGCTCCACCGGTTATTCTGCACCTTAGGCTTTGTCAGGCCTGGTGAGGCCCGGTGTCTCCTCCGCTGGGGAGTTGGCGCGAGTGGGCTCCTCCGACGTGTTTAAGAAAGCGACACAATGATAGAGGGGATTGTAAGAAACGTGAAACTATAACAAAAAAGCCTTAATATTTTCTAGTTTTTAGTAGTCTTTAGTACTGTAACTTGTATTTCTGCATGCATAGTGATCTAATGATGTAACTGTTACACTAATCCCTGTTTTCTCATTAAGGAATGCAGTGGAAGGACATGGGCACAAGCTATCCCTTAGTCGTCAGACAAAATAATTAAGTGAAACAAAAGTGGTCTTGGTTCTCAGCAAATAATTGGGATAATTTGGGATAAAAGAGACTCCTAAATAATTCTACTCCAGACAGCTCGGCCTTCGGAGGGCAAATGTGCCAAGCTACAGAGATAAGGAGGCACCAAGACAGCAACAAGACCGGAGCAAAACACCCTGAAGGACGTGATGGACGTGATCCTGGAACTGAGTCTGTGCAGAAACAGATGTCAATCAGTGAACAGCATGATGAAGAGGATGGGCCTTCAGCTTGGGACCCCCGAAGACCACCCAAAGATGCTAACAGACATGCGTGAAAGATATTTACATATGCTAATTAGTTCCGAGAAATATAATGAATATTTACATGTGTGATTCTATTTAACCTGAAGCAACAGGGCGTCTGGTGCGCACGTTTGGAGGAGAAATCCCCCATGTGCCCAGCGCCGCAATAAAGAATCCCTGCTTAACAGTATACATTGTACTGTTAGGTTTACAGCCTGCTGTAGGTGACCCTGCTTCGGCAGGGGGGTTGGACTAGATGACCCCCAGAGGTCCGTTCCAACCCCTACCATTCTGTGATTCTGTTTTTCCTACCGGATCTTCAAACCACGTGTGCAAATCGCCAGAGCAAGGGGCTCGCAAATCGCCAGTCCTGTGGCTCTGCTGCCAGATTTCATTTCTTGTCACAGCTGCTGCGTGGTTTAGTAGCCGGATTCCCAAGAAAACAAAACCCATAGGAGCACAAAGGCGGAGCGCTCACAGCCTTTGTCTGTGGGTGTGCATGTGTGTCTGTCCTTCCTCCCCACCCTTAATAATTTTTTAATCTGTTGGTCAATTGGTCGATCCTATGTGACAGGGGGAAAGAGTCTCCAGGAGTGATTATAAACATCCTGACTAGGGAAAAAAAAAATTTGGGTGGAACTTGCACCTTTACTAGAAACCAGATAAGCCCAGCTGTGAGATGCAAACGCTGCAGAGCCCAGCCTTAGCAGAGCCCAGCCCAGCCCTGGCTCAGGCCTTTGTGTTTAACAAATCAACAAATACAGCTATTAGCAAAGTTGAATACCAGGTGAATCTGTCAACAGATTCAGGAGGACAATAAATCACCCCAGTCCGATAGCAGTGGAGTAAAGCTTTGACCATGAGCTCTAAAGGCTCTCTAAGCAGCCAAGCAGGAGTTGCTAGAACCTGGTATTTCCATACACCTAGAACACATGGCTTTGTCGTGCAGTGTTCAAAATTATTCAGAAGCGTAACATAAAACCTCTCTCCAATTTCCTAATCTAAGAAAACAGATGTTAATCACATTTGAAAAACAAAGAGGATCTGGCAGAGCTCCCTCAGGTCCGATCTGCACGTTGGGCTGTGCAACAGCTTGGTTGCTGCCCTGCCAGCCGCACGGGAGCTTTCTGCTTTCTCCGTAGCAAAATCAGAACATGGAGTGATTTGTGTCAGTGTTATCGCTGCACACATTTAAGCACAGCCTGTTGTTTTAGAAGGTGTACAAAACTGCTTTTGGAAACATCCTTTTTTATTTTTACCTGCGCTATTTCCCCGTTCTTGGCAGCTATTTGGATAAAAAGCGGAGTGGTTTTGGTCGTGTCAGCGTCGCAGGGTAGTGGAAAGAGCGCTGGCATTCGAATGTTTCCCAGCAGTGGAGAATTTGTCTGCCAGCTCTGGGGAGTGGAGGTTTGGTCTTCCACTGATTTCTGTTAGATTCGGTGACACTCTGCACGTGCCCAGAGGCGCTCAACAGCTTGCTTGACATCCCTGAGACGCTGTCCTGAATAAGAACTGGTTTTTCTTTCTGAGACAATCAATTTAAATGTGGCAGTGTTAAACTTTGGCAACAGGTTATTTGCAAGATCTTTCCCTTGCTTCTAGCTGGTAATCACAGAATCACAGAATGGTAGGGGTTGGAAGGGACCTCTGTGGGTGATAATCGTATCTTTCCCCCTCCTCTTCCAGTCATGTTTTCTTTATGCCTGAAGAGAATGCCACCTGCACAAGTGTGAAGGAGGAATAGCAACATTTGGAGGGAGTAAATGGCAACAGAAAAGAGGTGCAATGATTTTGGGTAGGGCAAAAAACCCAAACAAACCAACAACAAACCGACAAGTTTTTCTCAGAAATCTAAGGTCATACGGAGATGTTGCATAAGGCTGTGCTCCAGATCCTAAGACAAAGTCGGTAACTCAGCTTTCATATGGAATAAAAGTGGTTTTTAAGACTTGTGGTTGTGAGGACAGAGCATGAGTATGTGGACCAGATATGATCTGTGCCCTTCTGAGCGGGCAGATCAGCTGAAAACAACCACTGCGGGAGGGAGGAACTTCTTCATTCATTTTACCCCTGAAGTCTGCCGCTTTGGGCAATGACCTACTTTAATAACACTCCTACACAATATTCTTCAGTGAGGCTTTTGCTGTGCTGCAGAGACCGCCTTGATGCTCAGGGGAGTGGAGAATGAACCTTTCCTTCTCTGGAAAAGCCCGAGTCTACGATCGACTGTGAAGGGCAGACATAGGAGCGGTGGCCGGGCCGACTCGGGGACCACCACACCAGCGAAGCTGCTTCAACACCTGCAGCTTCAAGTCACGGAGCTGTGCAGAGGCACGGCCCAAGTGGCGTGGCGTCACCGTATCTCCGTGGCGTCACCGTATCTTCATGCCCTCAATCATTTCAATGTCGCTCTTCGGGAACTGTGTAAGATCCCTGGGTTTACTGGCAGAGCTCACAGCGTGCTCCTCACGGATCCATAGGGCTTGTGTAGCTCTAGAGACAAACGCTGTCTTTGCGATGCCCTAACCAGCCTGGGAATGACTCTCTGCTAAAGCAACAGCACTGTGGGTAGATAGAGCTGGAATCCTCTCCGCGTATCCTTTTGGTTTCCGTTTTATCTCATGACACGACGCACCCTTAGAGCAAGGCTGCGAGGTTGCCGTGGAGATGAAGGGCTTAACCATAGGGCTGTCTGTCACACCGCAGCGTTCGCATCAGCCCGTGTAACTGTGAATGCTTTCAACAAACAACTGAGTGAACTGAAGTGACAAAAAAGCTTACGAAACGGCCACAGGGGAGTTGCATAAACCGGGGTCAGATGTTCAGTTGGAGACTGTTAGCGAGCGAGGAGTTTTGCAGCTGGCTGGCGAAAGGAAGCGGGAGGTCAGCTGGTCGCTAGTTGTTATAACAACAACCTGTTATGTTTCTCAGGCAACGGAGATGCCCACAGTCTTTTGGCCGGATGGATCGGGAGGATGATTTCCTCTTTTCCTGGAATAACGTTTGGAAGCGGCGCATGTTTTTCAGTTGAATTTGGGATTTCTCTTGGAAGTGGCAGGATCCTCCCAAGCGCTAACCCCCGACGGTCCAGCCTTTGAGGGGGTCGGCGGGAAGACTTTGGGAACGTGCCATCGATTTAGCCAACCTGTAAATGAGCGAATGGAAAAGAGGAGAGAGAGAACCTACAGGCTTGCTGCAACATCCAGCTGGGGGAGGGGGGAAGAGACCCATGTGCGTTGCCTTTATTCCTAATGTTTAGTTTATACCTTGCAAGGGAAAGCTGGCAAGTGACCGGCTATGAATAATGTACCCATGGGGAAAGTTTGTTTCTAAACATGAACAGTTGGTGCCAGGCTTATGTCTGGGTGGGTGTGCTGGCTATTTCATAAAGATCTCGTTCTGCCGAGACAACCACATGAAAGGATTGCTTTGGAGGAATTCAAGGTGAGAATATCTTTATTCTGCATCTACACCAACACCAACACCCTTAATGCAGTAGAAGCAAAGCGTGGAGACTGATGTTTCTCCCTCATCTCTCCCGTGCCCCTCTCTGTGCCTGAGCCCCTTGCAAATCATAATAAGATCCTTCATATCTCTGGCTGCTTCAGTCTGGCCCACTCGACGAACTGCTGGGCTTTTCTGCCATAGTGGCAGGACAAAGAAAAGGTACAGGCTAAAGTTACAGTTGTAGTTTAGGAGAAGATGCTGGTGGAGTAAGGGCTGCAAACAAAGCAAGCCCAAAACATTTCCTTCAGCTATGGGAGTCGCAAAAGTGAGGGAGCCTGAAGGAGCAGTTCTCATCAGAAATGGTAAACCCGGTTGCGTAACAGCAGAATTTACATTTTTTTTGTACATATGCCTAAGTCTCTCGTCTGAACCCCACCGATCCTGAAGAGTCTCAGATCCTTTTGGTACCTGCGGCCCTCAGTACCCCCTGGATAAGCAGTGCCAAACAGGTATTCTCCTCCACCCTCTTGGTCCTCTTCAGTGCTGCAGTTTGGAGGTGATGGCTCTTAGCAAAAGAGTTCATATCTGATTCATCTGCAGTTAATCCACTGTAAGAAGGAGTCTGAGAACGATGTTTACGTCTACATGAGAGGCAAAATATTACATTATATATGGAAAGCCCTCACTCATGCCAATGTAAATCGGGAATAACTCTGTTTAAATTGGGTGCCATTGAGATGACTATCAGGTCTTGAGAATTCCCAATGTACAGAATATTTTATGCTGCGGTATAGGTAGGGCCAAAAAAACACAGCAAGGCTCAGGTAGTTAGAGAAATGCTTTCCTAACAATTCCCACCAAAAATGTTCTGTTAAAAAGCAGTTAAGGTTGCTCCAGGGCAAAACACACCCACACAAGAAATGACGGGTTACGGGAACCTTCTTCCCATAAGCTATCGTGCACGCCTCGTATTAACCACTCCCAGTGACAGGCTCCAAACCCCAACAAGAAGCTTCCCTTGTTCTGCGGGATAAAGAAACAAACTAAATACCCATCCCTCCTACACGCTTCGGTGCAAAACCCTCCGGCTTCTGCAACGCTGGCATTAGAGGCTGTGGTGATTAAGGGGAAAAAATAATGGAGATTAACAAGTACCCCCCCTGAGCAGGAGCTCTGCTGGTACTGCTGGCCTCAGAGACCTTCTCTGGCTTTGTCAGACTCTCTTTTCTCCATGGTTGACCACTTCTCTTGGTAGACCCTTTCCACAATGCACAGCGGAAGAGCCATCTGTTGCTTTTTATTAGGTCGGAGAATGAGCTATTTGATATCTTTATACCGGAGTAAATCTGGTTCCCCGGCTCCAAAAATAACTGCACCTCCACCAGATATTTGCATGGGACTTCTTCTAGGTGATTTGTTCCCAGCTGGGCCAGGAGAGGTTTTACGTGAAAGGAGTTTTGTCACCCAACACTACAGAGATACTCAGCAGAATGATAACGGCACTAAGTTGTAGATATAATTAAAGCCTTGGGTTTTTAACAGAATGTTATGATCAGCATAGCATACAATTTTATAGAATCATAGAGTCATAGGTTGGAAAAGACCTCTACGATCATCGAGTCCAACCATCCACCCAGCACCACTATTCCTACTAAACCATGTCCTGAAGTGCCACATCTACACGGTTTTTGAACCCCTCCAGGGATGGGGACTCCACCACTGCCCTGGGCAGCCTGGTCCAATGCCTGACCACTCTTGCAGTGAAGAAATTTTTCCTAATACCCAAACTGAACCTCCCCTGATGCAACCTGAGGCCATCGCCTCTCATCCTATCGCTGGTTACTTGGCAGAAGAGACCAACCCCTGCCTCACCACAACCTCCTTTCAGGTAGGTGATGGGGCCAAGCTCTTTTCAGTGGTGCCCAGCGACAGGACGAGGGGCAGTGGGCACAAACTGAAGCACAGGGAGTTCCTTGTGCACATGAGGAAGAACTTCTTCACTCTGAGGATGACGGAGCACTGGACCAGGCTGCCCAGGGAGGCTGTGGAGTCTCCTTCTCTGGAGATATTCAAGACCCACCTGGACAAGGTCCTCTACAGCCTACTGTAGGTGACCCTGCTTCGGCAGGGGGATGGACTAGATGACCCACAGAGGTCCCTTCCAGCCCCTACCGTTCTGTGGTTCTGTGATTCTGTAGTTGTAGAGAGCAATAAGGTCCCCCCTCAGCCTCCAGGATTTTTATAACCAGAATCAGTGTAGCACAGTTTTACAAGTAGCATAGCACAAAATTTGTAGCACAGGTTAGCTTGCGGTTCCTAATCACCTGGACCCTCTGCCGATCAGGTCAAGTCTTAATACCTGGCTTGCAGTATCAGTACCAGGCTGGTAAGGAGGGCAGCGTCAGCCTGGCACCCGGGAACCATGAGGCTGATAGGGAGAGAAGAAATCTGCCCGGTGCGCAAAACCTTCCAGGCCTGATGAGGAGGGGAAAGGGGACTGAGACGTGACCAGCTTGGTCACGGAGAACGGCCGTTTGCCATAATGGCATTAGTTATGCTAATCATATTACGAGGGGTCAGGAGCAGGGGGTACCAGTTACAGGTTTGTGTTGAAGAAGCCTTTGCTTCAAAGTCTGTTGGTGGTCTTCCATCGACCTTCCCACAGAGCTTTATACCTTCCCGCACCTAGCTGCTGCTTTCATCCAGGTTTCTTCTGCTCCACAGGGTCATGGTGACCAGTACTGATCAGGTTTCACCTTGTCGTTTCAATGCTGATACAGAGCTGGTTCTGCCTTTTTGTACCCGGGTGCTCTAGGAGCAATGTCTTGGCATCACACTAACAGACTTTGTCTGCTACCTGGTGCCACAGGAGGCTCGTGAGCCTTCTCATACTCTGCAGAAAGATAAAGAGATGTTGGTCCAGGCATGGAAACCAGGAGGTTTATGTTGGGACTTGGGGAGGGGGGGTTTGAGGCAGGTCCTATACAGAGCTGCATCAAAAGAAAGAATTAAAGAGAAGTAGGTGTGAAGTACAGTAGTGCTACAGACCTTTGTCCATTGAAAATGAGCTGGACAAGACTTTGTCAAGAGGTATTAGTCTAAGAATGTAATTTTATGTCATGGGTGATGACCTTGAAGATGCTGAGGACAGTAAGACCGAAAACCACCTTGCTAAAGCTCCCATACACCTGCCAACGCTGTGATCGGGTCATAGCCTCTTACTTGACCAGGTGTCTCCAGAATTCTGGCCCTGCTCTCCCTGACTGCTCTGCTGTGTGCTCAGCTCTGACCGCAAAACTGAAATCATGATAAAACTGCGCTCGATACAGACTGAACATTTTATAGCTCTGTCACAGTGCAACGGCCCCAGAGAGCAAACTAATAAAGGTTTGACATGCATTTATAACTCCACCTTTAGAAAGTCAGCATGAAGTTTTTATTTGCCTGTCCTCCAGGAATATCTATTTATATCAACAAATCCCAGAGAATCAGTACTCATTTAGAAAACTGTAATAACTGAAACATTAATCCCAATGCCTTTTTAATGCTACATGCCTTTATTAATGGTTTCTAACTTTACCATGGGCTACATAAGGGTAATAATACACAACACAGAGTAAGCTTGGAGCAGGGGGCTTTTGAGGATACAAATACACGGCATGCACGTCTCTACTCACCGGTCTAAGAATAGGATATCAAAACAAGTGGAATCTTTTCTTTGTTACCATGACAAGAACACATCCCACATGGAAGTCATCAGCATCAACGCTAAGCTTCCCTGTAAGCTCTGTTGAGCCACCGCTATTAAAAACACATTACACATACACCTGTACAAGTTGAAGTCTTGGAAGAACATGTCTGTTCCCCAGAAATCAAAGTGCTTTCAGTGCAGATGCCTGCGGGGGACAGTGATCATAAAGCAGCCAGAGAGCAAAAGGAATGCTGAGATTTCAGAGCCTGCATGATTACCCACAGCTGTACAAACAGTACAGTGGAAAAAACAGATTGACCTTGGCCGTGTTTGGAGAGTGCCAGATAACCAGGTCCTTCAACAAGCCCTGGTTCAACATGAAAGAAGAGACGGTGACCCTGAGGAACGCGAGGAAACGCAAGAATGACTAAAGCAGCAAAATCGCAAGTCAGCAGCTTGAATATCTTCAAGGGACTGGTCTGGGATAGGACTGGTGGATGATGAGAGACATCTGCCTTACGTACCTGGCAGCGTGAGAAGTGGATTAGACTGGACACGTGCCAGCAACATCTCAAGGACAAGTAGGCAGCGCCCTTCAAAACATGAATTACTGTGCCTCAGCCATCCCATAAATACCCACGGCAGTGAAATTTTAGCCTGTTTGCAGGGAATTTGAAATAGAATTTAAAAGGCAGGCAGTGTTTTGATGTATTTCTGAATCCACAGGGCCATAGCTATCTTTTCCCGGCTTATTAATGCCTGTATCCTCCTGTATAGAGAGAACATTGTGGGGCCCCACACTCGCAAATCATTGCCACGCTCATCTCGCTGACCTCCCCTTCGCCCTTGCAAACAGATATTTTCTTGGCTGTTTGCTCACATGACTGGGGAACACACCCTCCAGCACCAGGATCACTTGTGTATGTGCAAACGCTATCGCTAGGCTGGCCGTCAGCATCCCCTCTCACTCTTGTCTTGGGCTGTGCCCCACGAGGGTCGTTGAGTTAGACGCCCAACCTCAGGGAATCTCTCCCCTGCCATGGGGAATGAAATACAGAGGTTCAGCTCACTGGTGGAGAGCCCACTAGATCACATAATCACAGAATCACAGAATGGTAGGGGTTGGAAGGGACCTCTGTGGGTCATCTAGTCCAACCCCTTGCCAAAGCAGAGTCACCTACAGCAGGCTGCACAGGACCTTGTCCAGGTGGATCTTGAATATCTCCAGAGAAGGAGAATCCACAACCTCCCTGGGCAGCCTGGGCCAGGGCTCCGTCACCCTCAGAGTGAGGAAGTTCTTCCTCATGTTCAGATGGAACTTCCTCTGCTTCAGTTTGTGCCCGTTGCCCCTTGTCCTGTCACTGGGCACCACTGAAAAGAGCTTGGCCCCATCCTCCTGACACCCACCCTGCAGATATTTATAAGCATTTATTAGGTCCCCTCCCAGCCTTCTCTTCTTCAGGCTGAACAAGCCCAGCTCCCTCAGCCTCTCCTCGTAGGAGAGATGTTCCAGTCCCCTCATCATCCTCATAGCCCTTCTCTGGACTCTCTCCAGTAGCTCCTCATCTTTCTTGAACTGGGTATCCCAGCACTGGACACAGTACTCCAGATGGGGCCTCACTAGGGCAGAGTAGAGGGGAAGGAGAACCTCCCTCGACCTACTGGCCACACTCCTCCTAATGCACCCCAGGGGACCATTGGCCTTCTTGGCAGCCAGGGCACACTGCTGGCTCAGATGTTAGACCCCTGAACCATGGAGGCTTGATGCAGGATTCCTCCAGAATCTCCCAGAACTCAGAGCAGGCTGTGGAGGCGATCCTCAGAATGGCTGCGGGAAACACCTCGAGGACTGAAGGAAACCTTATCTTTGCCACGCTGGGAAACGGAGTGTTACACAATACTTGTTTTTTTCACCTTGTGAATTCTGCCCTTGCAATGCGCAGATCCTCGGGGGTACATGCGTTCCCTGCCATCCAGCGTCTCGGGAACTAAGAAAAAGAGAAGAGATGTTTGGAGGGCTTGCGAAGATCACCGTGAAGAATATTACTGGAGTTCAGAAATGACAAGAGTTCCCTAAACAAGAAAAAAAAAAAAAAGATGGCAGAAAGGTGATGGAAGGAGATCAGAAGGTGAAGGTCACTTGTTCTGTCACTCGTTCACTGGTGGAGGGCTCCCCTCCCAGCACAGGCACTATGAAAGTGCTTCCCTGTTAAGGCTTCGCCTACAGCTGCTGCCAGCTTGGCAGGGAAAGCGCCCGTCCGACGAAAACAAACTCCTGTGTTCCCCTGACATTGAGTTGCTCCTGCAACGCTGCAGCTCTCAAAGAACCTGAGTGACTCCAAGGAGAAACACTGCATTTACCCTGGCTGTTTTGCCCTCCCCTTTCAAACACTAATTTTATATTCTACAGTCAGCCAAGCAGCTCTTTGCAAATTTTACAACCCGTTCTCCCCAGAGCCTGGAGGCATAAAGCGCTCACACAACGCACAACCTGAGAACTAAAGTATAAAATAGATGAAAACACATAAAGCTCGTACAGAAGGTCCGGAACAAGGTCAGTGAATCTGCCTACACCTTCAGGAGCAAGCACTCACCTGACTGATAAATGAAGAATTAAAAATAGACCGTGTTAAAAGCTGATGAAAACACAAGCAGGCATAGCGTATTATTTAGATCGGTCACACAAAAACCCCGTATCTGATTTACGAGAAAGTGTACAGAACACGTCCTCACCAGGTATCTGCCAACTGCATATTAAGACCTTTAGAACAAATTTAGAGGAATGAATAATTACAAATTGCATGTAATGAGCAGCTGGGAAACAGGATAAAATGCAAGATGGGTCTTTCAAAACCAGATCGTGCCAAACTAAGCAATTATCTTTCTTAGATGCGATAACCCAATCTCTTTGGCAGAGGAAGCATGGCAGGTCTCACCTATTGGACTTCAGCAAAGCGTTTGATTCAGTGTCACTACTTAGGTAATTAAAAGGCATACTGGAGAAGATGGAGATTAGTAGGCAAATTCTGAAGGGCTGAGGAACTGCCTGAAGGGAAGAAGATAAGTAATGTTGGAAAGCTATCATGCTGGAATGAGGGGGTTCCACAAAGACCAGTCTTAGGGCTTTCAATATTCTTACTGACGGTTTGGATATAAAAAACCCAGGAGCGTTGTGAAACATGACTGATGTGTGATGAAATCTGTCAGCAGCAGAAAGCTGGAGGGTGTTGCCAGTGCTGCAGAAGTTAAGGACATCACGCACAGAGATCCCTGAGAGAAGAAGTTATGCAAACAGAGTGAAACACTCTTGTAAAAATTGGACAGAAAAGAGGTGGAAATGATGCTAATAGCACTGTAAAAAAGGCACCAGAGGAACTTCATCTGGAATACTGTATACAGTTCCAGTTAGCTCTATTTTCAGAAAGCCCTCAAACTGGAACAGGTGCTGTGAAGAGGTGTCCAGGAAAATTACGGGGAACGGACAGCCTGTCCTGTGAGACACGAGAAGAATTTCAGCAAAGCAAAGGATGAGAGAGCTTACGATTTCTCTCCATAAGCACCGTGGGGGGGACAGGAGGGGAAAAGACAGACTCTTCAACTTGAAGGATGGTCTGGCTCAAAAATATTTGAGTGCAAACTGGCCACCAACACACCGAGTCCTGAAATTAGAGGAAAGTTCCTAGCTGCCAGAGGCATGACCAAGCAGGCTTCCCGCAGAGGAAGACAGCAACAAACGCCGATTTTTGGTGTGAGGTGCATTTCATTTCCAAAGAGCCTGCACCACATGGCTGCCTGCGGCGACCCAGGCCAGGCTCGGTGCTTGAAGGGATCTGTTCCCATCTCCGTCCCCGCTCCTGTCCTCGGAGCAGCTGCCGGTGGTGTCCCAGGAAGGCGTTCCTGGAGTCTGGTCTTACACAAGCGGGCGTCTCACCGGCTGCACAGACTGGGAGGTGAATCTTTGAACCTCTGTCTCCCAGCCCTCGAGGAAGGTTGCTCCCTTTTTCTCACAGCGCTGCGCAGAACACAAAATCCTCTTCTCTTTCTCCAGCTGCCCCGGGCATTGCTTAATACTTGCCAGTTTTCCACAGATCCTCTTCATTTTGATCTTAGGCGGTAGGTAAGCGGCTCATTTCTCCAGCCCGGGTGCCTCCTCCAGCAAGGCAACGGGGAACAAGGAGGCTCTGTGGCAGGCGGGATGCCGAGCCCACCTGCGGCATTTCTGCCCCTGCCCCAGGGCTGGTGCTCTCGGCTGTGGTGGCACAAGTGTCCGTGGGGACCTGTCAGAGCAAGCACCGGGCCTGGCCGAAACACAGGTGCTGGTGCAGGTGCCAGGAAGGCTCACGGGGAGAGGAGGAGGAAGAGGAGATAGCACCTACCGGTGATTATCCATGGTGTGGCTACACATCCATCGTGGGCCAGACGCCTTTCTCACTGGGTGAAAGAAATGTGTATTTCGAGAAGTTTAACATGATCTTTTCCGGACCCTACTGCTTTCAAAACAATGTGTTGGCCGTGATGGATGGCCAGGTGCGAAAGCACATCACGGAAGCGCTCTTTCAGATTCACGAACTGCAAAGGCTGGCGGTTGGAAGAAGGGTCAGAGGAGACTGTGGGTCGGGCAATAGGACTGTGAGCTCTGTCAGTCAATCACATCTGGAGCACCTCAGACCTCCGAAGCCACCGATCATCTCCCGGGGACTGGCCTTCTACACGTGTTGGTAGCGATGCACGCTTTCACCTCCACTGCTTTGACGTGCAGCTGCCTCCCTCCCCTCCTCATCCCCTACAAGCTCGGGGCTGACCACCAGGAAAAAGCCCTCTGCCACCTCGGCACTGCTGGCCACGCCAGGTTTGCTGAACCACCCGCCTTTTTTAATTCAGCGTGGTACCAGCCTTGCAATAACTGGAGCTTTTCCAAACCCTCCCTGAAGCTGCCCCATCCCGCTCTCCCTCCTCCTTGCTGGCAGCGGCTTTCTGTGGTCAGAGGAAGGAGCGGGTACCCCCCGGGGAAAGCAGCGTTCTGATGGGAAAGTAAAAGCTGGCTTTTCCTTCGCACACGTTGGCATCAAGGAGCTGCGCTGAGCTTGTCCATCTGGGCAGCTCACATGGATGTAAGCTCTGCTGGTACCAAGTTGTCCCATGGGCTTTGAGACGGGGATCTGGCCACTTTTCGTAGAAAGTGTTAACAGGGAACGCACGGTGAGCAAGCTCGGGGAAGGCAGGGCACATGGGACAGGGCTGTATTTCAAATTCCCTGTTAGCACAGTACAGTCCTGGCCTGAGCCCAGGGCTCCTCAAAACCATCCAATACCTATTCTCATGGTGTGACAGCATTCAGAGGTAAACCTGTTCCTAGGAAGGGGGGACACGCAATTGTCCCAGTAAATAGTTCAGGAGTCTATCTTTACAGCAGAGCTCCAGCACGTAGGGAGAAAAGTTGCTGTTTCGCCCGCTCCTTTATACGTTGGCCCTGGTGTCCCAGTCTGGCTGACCTTTCACTAGTGTGAAACCTCCGAGGGCTATTTTCATCCTAGTGTAAATCAGCGTAGCTTTGGGATTGGCATCGCAGGAGGTTCTTATCTGACGGGGACTGTCCCAGCACAACCTTCCTCCCGAGCACACCTCCGGGCTGGAGATACCAGGACCTGCTGCACATGCTGACTGCTGCTGGCTCTGGCTGTCCCCTTCCCCAGAGGAATCCTGCTCCTATCGTTTAGGATTTCCCCCCTTCCCTTCACAGAATCACAGAATCACAGAATGTTCGGGGTTGGAAGGGACCTCTGTGGGTCATCTAGTCCAACCCTCCTGCCGAAGCAGGGTCACCCAGAGCAGGCTGCACAGGACCTTGTCCAGGCGAGTCTTGAATATCTCCAGAGAAGGAGACTCCACAGCCTCCCTGGGCAGCCTGGTCCAGGGCTCCGTCACCCTCAGAGGGAAGAAGTTCTTCCTCGTGTTCAGCTGGAGCTTCCTCTGCTTCAGTTTGTGCCCGTTGCCCCTTGTCCTGTCGCTGGGCACCACTCAAAAGAGTCTGGCCCCATCCTCCTGACACCCACCCTGCAGATATTTATAGGCATTTATAAGGTCCCCTCTCAGCCTTCTCTTCTCCAGGCTGAAGAAGCCCAGCTCCCTCAGCTTCTCCTCGTAGGGGAGATGCTCCAGTCCCCTCATCATCCTCGTAGCCCTCCCTCCGCTGGACTCTCTCCACTCTCTTCTTTAAGAGCAGCCCCAAACAACCAGCAGCGTCTTCTCCAAACAGCCAGCAGTATCTCCCCTCCAGGCAGTGTTTCTGCCACGCTGCTCCCTCGCTGCAGCTGGGCTCGTCCCAGATGAGGAGCGTAGCTCTTCTTCTGCAGTCAAGAGAGAGGCAGGTGCCTGCAGAAAGCCATTTATCCCTCCTCAAATCTGAACTGCGTCCCTCTCTCTTTGAGGGAGCACCCAGGACGACTGCGCTCCCGACACCGATGCTTCATTCAGGCACCTAAACCGAGGTGTGAGTAAATCCACACCCTTCTGCTTCTCAGGCATGATGTTTCACAAGCAGAAGCGTCGTAATTCTCCTCCTAGTTG
The DNA here is from genome assembly GCF_030867145.1 of Opisthocomus hoazin. Lineage (NCBI taxonomy): Eukaryota > Metazoa > Chordata > Aves > Opisthocomiformes > Opisthocomidae > Opisthocomus > Opisthocomus hoazin. The sequence goes on along the minus strand of NC_134415.1, from coordinate 6,275,160 downwards.
TTGCTCTCAGCCGCTACGTGTTAGGTAGGATGTTAGATAACGTACGTCCTCCCACGTTCTGGCAGAGCTCTTTCCCCCAACTGGCATAAATGACGACTTTCATCTTGCTGCACTAGATCTTCAGCATCGCTTGGTGTAAAGGATGCATGTTTTTATCTGGCTGTGATCAATAAACAGTTCCTGTCTACGGCAACAACAGCCTGCAACATCCAGGGGTTGGGCTTTGTTATGCAAAGGTTGTCAGAACGGCTTTCTTCTGTAATCAATCGCCTGAGAGTCTTGCTCAGGCAGATTTGCATTGCATGATCAACAGCAGCAGCAGCCCAAGCCAACTTGATGAAAGGGACAGTTAATCCCAAGAGCCAAGTAACCGGAATGTGCCCTGCTCCGGGGGAGCATCGCTCAGCCGCGCGCACGCAGCCGGCTACGGCTGGCGTAGCTGCGCCTGGTAGTTAGCCAGAGGTTTGGGGGCTGGTTGGGGGTTTGGGTTTGGGCGTTTTTTTAAAGTAAGAAAAACATCCACAGTTGTTCCACAGGAAAAGAACAAGTAATCTACCCACATGGAATATATGCAGTTGTCCTTGTTTTCTCCTTGCTTACTGTCACCTTCTGCCAGTGTCCTTTGGGTGACAAGATTTTTCCAAATGCCAAATTAGGATAAACAGCAGTCGGGTGCAGCAGACGAAGGGGAATAACCGGCAGGCTTTTAACAAATGAGTAACACGTGCCGAGGGCAGGTACCGAAATGCATAGACCTTGCAGTATTTTACAAAAGCGGGCAAAGGCGGCTAACTCACCCACACAGGTAGAGTCCTACAGCTGTCAGGTGTCTGTGTGTCACTGCCCACTCTCCCCTTCTCCTGGAGGAACTTCATCAACCTGATGAAGTTCAACAAGGGCAAGTGCAGGGTCCTGCACCTGGGGAGGAACAACCCCATGCATCAGTACAGGCTGGGGCTGACCTGCTGGAGAGCAGCCCTGCGGAGAGGGACCTGGGAGTGCTGGTGGATGACAGGTTGACCATGAGCCAGCAGCGTGCCCTGGCTGCCAAGAAGGCCAATGGGATCCTGGGATGCATTAGGAGGAGTGTGGGCAGCAGGTCGAGGGAGGTTCTCCTCCCCCTCTACTCTGCCCTAGTGAGGCCCCACCTGGAGCGCTGTGTCCAGTGCTGGGCTCCCCAGTTCAAGAAAGATGAGGAGCTGCTTGGAGAGAGTCCAGCAGAGGGCTACAAGGATGAGGAGGGGACTGGAGCATCTCTCCTACGAGGAGAGGCTGAGGGAGCTGGGCTTGTTTAGCCTGGAGAAGAGAAGGTTGAGAGGAGACCTTATAAATGCCTATAAATATCTGCAGGGTGGGTGTCAGGAGGATGGGGCCAGACTCTTTTCAGTGGTGCCCAGCGACAGGACAGGGGGCAACGGGCACAAACTGAAGCAGAGGAAGTTCCAGCTGAACATGAGGAAGAACTTCTTCACTCTGAGGGTGATGGAGCTCTGGACCAGGCTTCCCAGGGAGGTTGTGGAGTCTCCTTCTCTGGAGATACTCAAGACCCACCTGGACAAGGTCCTGTGCAGCCTGCTCTGGGTGACCCTGCTTCGGCAGGGGGTTGGACTGGGTGACCCACAGAGGTCCCTTCCAACCCCTGACATTCTGTGATTCCGTGGAGGCTGTCTCTCCTGAGATGGGACAGCTGAGCTGCCTGTGAAGCAGCTCCTAAAGCACTGAAGTTTTCAACCTGGCACATTAACACAAACTCCCCCTCACCCAAGCAGGGGAGTGAGAAGAAGCCCAAGGCATGATTCTCCGTGGAGGGACACACCCCGGGCGACACAGCCCCTGACGCCCGAGCAGGGTCATCTCCACCTGTGAACGGCAGTGGTTTGCACCATGCTGGCCAGGGACAGTCTGAGCCACGCTCAGTGCAAAGCCGGGGCCGAGCTGACCACGTGTGAAACAGCCGCCAGCAGCCAGCCTGCGCGCGAGCTCTCCTCACCGTTGACCCAAACCTAAGAGGAAAGAGCAATGATGGTCACAGCCGGAGCCACGTGAGACCGCGTGCGTAGGCCATATTGCCTATGCTGTCTGAGCACCACTCGGCTGCGCGCGAAACATCTGACTGACAAGTGCAAAGACTGAATTAAAGGAGTTTTAATGTGTTACCACCCTCCTAGCTGAGGTCCAGTCACTGACTGTGTGTGTTTTCCTAGGCTGCTGCCACATGGAGTAAACCAGGCTGGCATTAATCGTTAAGCGAAGGTACCAAACACGCCAAGCCCGTGCCTGGTGCTGGCTGGGACAGACCCGAGGAACGCTGCACTTCAGGGCACCTGCTTGGGTCTGTCCGGCCAAAGCCATTTCTCTGGGCTCCCCAGCAGAGCCAGCGAAGCTGATTTTCGCCACTCCAAGGATAAAAGGCCAGGACTGGGACTGGCTCGCACCGCTCACGGAAGATGGAAACGGCCAGGCTGGAACAGGGAGCTGGCAGAAGACCATGAGAGTTGGGTGTGCTGTCCTACTACCATGGCAGGAGGGAGAAATAGCAGTGGTGGGAGCAGGGACAGTAGTTTGCACCCTCCCGTTCCAGCCTGCTCTGGGTGACCCTGCTTCGGCAGGGGGGTTGGACTAGATGACCCACAGAGGTCCCTTCCAACCCTGAACATTCTGTGATTCTGTGATCTTCCCAAGCCCTGCTGTAGCTGAAATATGTAGCAAAGCCACTGCCATTCCAGCCACTTTGCCGGCGGTGAGAGCCAAACCTGACTCACGTCAGCATTCCCCGCGTCTTGCTGCCTCGGTGCCCCGAGCAGCTCCGTTTCTCCTGATGAAAGGAAGATCGTGCTTTTATTTCTCCGTCAGGCTTAGGAGAGCCACAGCACAGCGGAGAAGACAGAAGGAGGGTTCAGATGAGCCCCACAACGGGGGAAGAGCCCAGGCTGAGTGTGGGGCCAGCTGCCCAGGATGTCCCCAAGCCAGTAAGGTAGGTCCCCGAGCCATCCATTCGCAGGTAACCTGTCATGCCCCTCACCAGCCCAACCCGATCACCGGCGGAAACCAAAGCGTGGGGCTGGGAAGGGGCGTAGCTGAGAGCGATTAACACCGCTGTGCCCTACGTGCTGTGAGCTTCCACCGCTTACGTGCCGGGAGGGAGCGAGCTGCTCCTGCCCGGCACGCGGCTGCCTCAGCCCTGGGCTGGGCGCTGCCTGGCCCGCGCCTCAGCCCTGCTCGCGGCCGCGCTCGCCGCCCGGTGCCTTCACGCAGATGTATTTACCAAGCTAGAAAAAGTCCCGGTTAACTGTTGCGTCGACTGCGAGGCGTAGTTGTGGTATCGAGGAGGGGAAAAGTGGCCACCTGGAGCTGCAAAAATCTTACCAGCCTCTCTCCTTCTCTGGAGATATTCAAGACCCTGCCTGGACGCGGTCCTGTGCAGCCTGCTCTGGGTGACCCTGCTTCGGCAGGGGGTTGGACTGGGTGGCCCACAGAGGTCCCTTCCAACCCCTGCCATTCTGTGATTCTGTGAAATAAGGAGGCAGCACGCTGGTGGGACGTTGGGTGGTTCGTGGAGGGGCGGCATTCCTGCAGCAATACAGAAATGACTCATATTCACCCCGCAGTCCTTCCCCCAACCCTCACAAAAAAAAAAAATCTTACTTTTTACATGTTTCCTGGAATATGTGCTTATACTAGAGGTGCACTTTACGCCTCTGTTATGAGAGGGAATCCAGTCCAGTGGGACAAAGTCATTCTTGGAATAGCTTCCACTGAAATGAGGAGCTGCGAGTGAACTGACTCCAGCGTAACAAGTCCTCAGGATATTGGTGGCTGCTGCCGTCGTGTTTTTGTAGGCAGTCTGGATCTACGAGTTTTCCTAGTATAATAATTGCAGTAAGAACTGTGATGTTTTGTAACCAAACTAGTTTATACTGGCAAAAGCCTTACTTTGGATGATAGAGAGGTGGCTTAGGCTGTCAATTTCTTTCAGTTCTTCTTAGGGAATTGCTATTCTGTTATCAAACCTCTCTATGCTGTCTGCACAACAGGTGGGGGTGATTACTTCTGCACTGTTGTAACTGTACCATCTTCTAGCATCGAGAAGCTAAAATGATTAAGCTTTCGTTTTATTTTTGTAAAATACTAACATCAGAACATGGCTTGGGGAAGAAAGAAACTGCTGTCTTACAAAAAAATAGATTGATGCCCTAGATTAGCCTGCAAGGCAAATTCTGCATGACAGTAAGAGAAGTCACAGAAAAATCTAGAATATTTTCTTCATTATTTTTATCAACCTTGCGATCTCTATTTCCTTAGCTCCGTGTAGAACCATCTGCACGGCCCCAGAGCCTATATATTTCTATTTTAATTTCTAAGATCCGGGTTCATCTCGTTTGTGGTGTGCAGAGAAACCGGGCGGCATTCTGTCTGTGGTACCACCCGGTGTCACGGCCGTTTAGAAATGCGTTGGCACTGCGGGGTCACTGCCTGGCCAGCCCACGGGGCAGCAGGACACCAGCAGCTTTGCCACTGCCAGTCTGGCTGCAAACCAGTCTAAGGAGCGTTTGGAAAGGGGACGTTCACTGGGAGCATCTCCTGACAGCAGAAGGCAGCGTGACAGAGAGCACGAGGTTGCAGGGATAAAAGCTAAAGGCGGTATGGGGCATCTCCTTGAAGGTGGCATCTCCCCTTGTATTTTCTCAGGGAGAGAATGGAGATGGGCTCTGCAGGCACTGAAAGCAAAGACAAGCAGCTGTGGTTTAAAGTTAGTGGAAATTCAGTCTGTGCTTGTTGAGAATGGCTTTACAGTATTTCCATGTGTATAGCACGCATCTCAGAAAAACAACAGATCAGTGCCCTACTGGTCCTTAAAATCAGCCCCCAGATAACTCGCGCAACACCTCGGCCGAGGCAGGAGAGGTGGCGAGGGAGCGTCTGTGCGGGCGCAGTCTGCAGTGCTGGCTGCCAGGCGAGACGGGGCTCTGGGCTACCTGAACGTGCAGATCGCTTCCGAGTGGCCCATCGTGGATTATACCAACAAAAATGGGGTCATCTGGCCCCGAGCTTCCCCTTGATGCCCCGTTTCCCGAGGCAGCTGGAGCTCACGGCGGAGGGATTTGCGCCGGGGGTGGCAGGGCTGTTCTGGCACCCTGCGGCCGCCTTTCCCCAGGGCTCCTCGCTGTCTCGCCCGTCGTGGGAGCGGTGCGTGACGGCGATGGGGCCTTGGGACAACAGGAAAGGTGATGCTGGAAACAAAACAGCCGCTGGCAGCGGGTCAGTGGCCTGCGGCGAGCCCCGAGGGGGGTGCGGTGCTCGGGGGTGTCGCAGCAACCCGGGGCGCAGCAAAATCCCTCGACCCGCTGCGCCTGTGCGAGCAAGTCCGTCTGCACATGTAGAGAAGTACCACCAGCCACAACATAAACGGGCCTGTGTAAATGGGGCTGAGGACTTCTACTCCGGCGGAGATGTCAGCGGAAAGCGGTGACAAAACAGCAAGCGAACAACTCTTGCAGCAGCCCTGTGAATAAATATCTGCAGGGCAAACGTGTGCATCTCAAACCAGAGAAGGGATGTTGCAGCAATCAGCATACGAGAGAAGGAGTCTGGCACAGTTCTGGCTGTGAGGCTAGCTAAAGAAGACCACACCTTGCAGATATTATCCAAAAATAGTCTGCAAGATTAAAAACAGCATGGAAGCTGTTGCGTAGAGCAATGAGGCTGGTGAGGGGTCTGGAGAACAAGTCTGATGAGGAGCAGCTGAGGGACCTGAGGCTGTTCAGTCTGGAGAAGAGGAGGCTGAGACCTTATCTTCCCTACAGCTCCCTGAAAGGAGGATGTAGTGAGGTGGGGGTTGGTCTCTTCTCCCAAGTAACCAGCGATAGGACGAGAGGCAATGGCCTCCAGTTGCATAAGGGGAGGTTTAGATTGGATATTAGGAAAAATGTCTTTACTGAAAGAGTGGTCAGGCATTGGACCAGGCTGCCCAGGGCAGTGGTGGAGTCCCCATCCCTGGAGGGGTTCAAAAAACGTGTGGATGTGGCACTTGTGGACATGGTTTAGCAGGCATGGTGGTGTTGGGGTGACGGCTGGACTTGATGATCTTAGAGGTCTTTTCCAACATTAATGATTCTATGATTCTATGAAACATCAAAGTTTAAAAAGAGATCAGAACTGAAGCCTATGAAGATTGAGAAAGTCATATGAGACACAGAAAATCAGCATGAACTTCACAGCTTACAAAAGACAGAGAAATGGAAATTAAATTATACTGACTCACGCTACCTAGTCTCAGTCTCCAGTCACCTGAGCCGAAACAAGCAGGCAGTTTCGTTTACTGGTTTTTCATTTTTCCTCAGATGTACGAACTGAAGGCGCTGTATGCCAGCCCTCCTGTGCTTCTCGTGGAGGGAACAACTTTCTTGCTTGCACAGGCCTTGCTCTTCTGCCAGCACCTCAGGCGTGTGCTTCGGTGGCTACCTCAAAAATTGCCTGGAGCTCTGAAAAGGGGAGAAGCAAGACATCGGCTGGGTCTGGAGGAGCGGGCTGTGTGTGAATCCCGCTGCTTTCCGCAGGTCAGACGCCTGCCTCGGGTTTGTGGGGTCTCGCAGAGCATTCCACGTGCCGCTTTCTCCTGCCGGTGGGTTAGGATGCCCACCACATGAGGCTACACGAGGTAACCACGGCTGCTCTGCTGGGGCTTGGACGTGCTTCCCTCAGCCTCTGGAGTCGAGGCGAGAGGCGCTGGCTCGAGCAGCTGAAGCGCCAGGTCTGCCTGAACCCGGTTCACTGCTAGCAAGTAGGTGGAGGCACGCCGGTGGGGTCTGTGCCCGAGGGCTGGGCGAGCGGGGATCCCTCCAGCCGACCGACCCGGAGTTTCAAGATTGGCTTGTACCCCTCCGGGGTGGTTTGCCCCACGCACCCAGAAGCTGAGGCAGCCAACATTTGCTTTCCGTGGCTCGTTGTAGGCATTTGCCTGCTGTAGGTGACCCTGCTTCAGCAGGGGGGTTGGACTAGATGACCCACAGAGGTCCCTTCCAACCCCTACCATTCTGTGATTCTGTGATTCTGTTGTGTTTGGTGCGAGCTAAAGCAAGAGGGCGAGCCTGGTCAGAGGAACTCCAGGTAGGCCCAGCCTTTTCTCGTCCCCACGTGCTCCCTGCCTGGCTCTTCACGCCTTGGCTGTTACCTACAGCCGGCACAGAGGTCCCGGGGAAGCAGAGCAATGCCACCCTGCGCACGCTGCCGGGGGCATGCAGACCGGGGTGCGGACGGCCCTGGCGATGCGGGTCTGCATGGGGTATGCCTGGCAAGGTTTTGGTAGCAGGGGGCTGCTGGGGTGGCTTCTGTGAGAAGCTGCTGGAACCTTCCCCATGTCCGATGAAGCTAACGCCAGCTGGCTCCAAGACGGACCTGCCGCTGGCCAAGGCCAAGCCCATCAGCGACAGTGGCAGCGCCTCTGGGATAAGGTATTTAAGAAGGGAAAAAGTTACTGCGCAACAGCAACTCCAGCTGGAGAGAAGATTCAGACTATGTGAGAGCAACAACTCTGCAGACCCCCAGGTCAGTGCAGAAGGAGGGCAGGAGGTGCTCCAGGCGCCGGAGCAGAGGTTCCCCTGCAGCCATGGAGCAGACCGTGGTGGGGCAGGCTGTCCCTGCAGTCCATGGGGGCCCACAGTGGAGCAGATCCCCACCCATAGCTTGTGGCAGTGACCCCACGCCGGAGCAGGGGGATTCCTGAAGGAAGCTGTGACCCCATGGGGAGCCCGTGCTGGAGCAGGCTCCTGCCAGGACCTGTGGCCCCGTGGAGAGAGGAGCCCACGCCGGAGCAGGTTTGCTGGCAGGGCTTGTGACCCCATGGGGACCCACGCTGGAGCAGCCTGTTCCTGAGGGACTGCACCCCATGGCAAGGACCCCACTCTGGGGCAGTTCATGGGGAGCCGTCTCCCGTGGAAGGGACCCCACGCTGGGGCAGGGGCAGAGCGCGAGGAGGACGGAGCTGCAGAGCCAGCGTGTGACGGACTGACCGCAGCCCCCATTCCCCATCCCCCTGAGCCACTCGGGGGGAGGAGGGGGAGAATTCGGGAGTGAAGTCAAGCCTGGGAAGAAGGGAGGGGTGGGGGGAAGGTGTTATTTGATTTGATTGGTGATAAATTAAACTTTCTTTTCTCCCCGAGTTCAATCTGTTCTGCCTGTGACAGTAATTGCTGAGGGATCTCCCTGTCCTTATCTCAGCCCTTGAGCCTTTCGTTATATTTTCTCTCCCCCGTCCAGCTGAGGAGGGCAGTGATGGTGGGGCTTTGGTGGGCACGGGGCCTCCAGCCAGGACCAGCCCACCACCACGGTGTGCACTCCTCTGCCTCAGCGGGGCAAGAGAGTGGTGCCGCTGGGCTGCCGTCTGGCACCCGCGATTTCCATGCACGTAGTTGCTTGCAGCTCGGAAGAAATTGTTTTGGTGCTGCCTCAAACACTGGGATCTTGACTGCTGCGCCCTGGCAATATGAAGGAGAGGGACGTGCTCTCCTCATGCGTGTAACCCGTGTCCTACGGTGTGGATGGGTTTGGGGTTGCGCTTACAACAGCGCAGAATTGGCAAGTTCTCACCTCGCCCGTCCTTCTCAAGCACTCTCAAACCAACGCGCTGCACCCTCACACCAAACCGCTTCCTTGCAAGCATCCGTACTACAAAGTTTTATGGAATTCAGAACTGCAAAATCCCTTTCTCTGGGTACCTCAGTGAGCATCAGTGTGAGATACTCGGACAAGGGATCCAAGGAGACCTGGTGTTTGCTTCTCTGGACAAGCGAGAACCTTACTCTCTCTAAATAAGATGATTATCAAGGGGGTGTTTGTGCCTATTCTTGTTTTTGGGGACTCTCCTTTCCCTTTGCTGCCATGACTCATAAAACTCGTTAAACCAGAGTATGCCTAGCAGGAGAACGTTTAATTACATAGCAGTTGCAGGGTAGTGGTGGAATTTACGCTTCACAGAATCACAGAATCAAAGAATGTTCAGGGTTGGAAAGGACCTCTGTGGGTCATCTAGTCCAACCCCCTGCCGAAGCAGGGTCACCTACAGCAGGCTGTAGAGGACCTTGTCCAGGCGGGTCTTGAATATCTCCAGAGAAGGAGACTCCACAGCCTCCCTGGGCAGCCTGTTCCAGGGCTCCATCACCTCAGAGTGAAGAATTTCTTCGTCGTGTTCAGCTGGAACTTCCTCTGCTTCAGTTTGTGCCCCTTGTCCTGTCGCTGGGCACCACTGAAAACAGTCTGGCCCTGTCCTCCTGACATCCACCCTGCAGATATTTGTAAGTATATATTAGGTCCCCTCACAGCCTTCTCTTCTTCAGGCTGAACAAGCCCAGCTCCCTCAGCCTCTCGTCGTAGGAGAGATGCTCCAGTCCCCTCACCATCCTCGTAGCCCTCCGCTTGACAGGCTGATGGCAAGACGGCTTTACCTACAGAGCTGTTTAGATGTCGGTGTAGCCAATTCCACCCATAAGGCCAGGCAAACCGTACCAGGCACGGAGCCAGCAAGGAGGAAGGTAAAATACGTGCCAGAAGCAGGGTCGGGACACTGGTGGTTTGGATAAACAGCCTGAAAACGTGCCTGTCATCACCACGTCTGGGTCAACACGTGGAAACAATATCTGGTCAACCAACAGCCTCGCGCTGCACAGCGACCTAGATAGAAATACGATGCAGGGAGGGAGAAGGTGAGACTGAGCACTGTTGTAACACACGGATCAGGTTATTTGCTGCTGCTTTTATCTGGCTGTAAGAGTTTAATAGTCAATAAACCACCTGGAAACAAGTTCTGGCCTCTCTCTTCATTCTCAGGCACTTTCACACCAACACAAGCAAGCAGCCATACCAATTTCTGAACGATGTTTCTCAGTACTTAGCAAAACACTAACAAAATATTCCAAAAACCGCTGTACACATCCCAGCTGTGCGTGCACCACTTCGAGAGTGCAGCCTCCAGGTCTGTGTGAAGCTGCTCGGAGGGATTACACCAACACTGGAGTGACTACTCTGCTTTGGTGTGAGTAAACAGGTTTGTTTACACGAAGAAAACTCCTTGATCCTGGCCTTTGAGATTGCAGGAGATGATTCAGTTGAAGCAGGCCAGGATGATTTTGCTCACTGGAATCAGAAAGCAAAGGGAAGTGTTTGGGAGTCCATGCATGCTACTGTTCGAAACCCCTCCCCATTTGCACAAGTTTCGTCATGGTGTACTTAAAAGCCATATGACCAAGTAATTTGTCATCAGTTTTGGTGTTTCAGGTTCTTTTCCTTGTAATTTACCTTATAATTAGCACATTGTATCATACTTTCTAGCCCATCTAAGATCAGATTGTTCTGATCTTCAGACTCTAGCACAAAACCTTAGCCCGTTGAAAGCAAGCACATCGCCCTCACCTTTAAAGAAATTGTATCTGTGTGACACTTTCAAGAAGGAGAGGGATAATCACCTCGTAGGGCAATGGCTCAATGTTCCTGTATTATCATCATTTTCATATTATTTTTATAGCAACAAAATAAAGATCTCTCTTAACTCTGGAACTCCGCTGGCAGGAAGAAAAACATTTAAAGATTGCATATCAAAGGTCCTGAGATCAAATAATAACTTATCTGTAGCCCAGTGTGTTCAATATGCAGTCTGTGAGCGGGGAAAATGGTTTGCTTTCCTTTTTCACTCTTCTGTAGAAAGAATGGTGTCTTCCAAATTAGCTTTGTTGGCTCCAGATCACTGTGCTTAGTCAAAATTAAGCCTCTTTTTTTTTTTGTATTTTCTGCTTTTTCCCCCCAAAAAAACAGGTAATGGAGTATTCCTCTTTTAAATGTACAGTAAATGAGATTTTGATATTACTGTGAGGCTGAGGTACCAGAAGTCAGAGTGACATTTTCGTCTTTCAATCTCATTTTTTAAGTTATTTCTTTTGAAAATAATAAATGAAGCTTGACCCCAATGAAATTTTTGCGCCACGCTTAAAATGCAGATAAATCTTGGAAAACATACTGTAGCTACATTTTGGAAGACAGCACTTGTTAATTCGCTGTCACAATCAAGAGACTGACATTAAGGAAAATGGAGAGTGTTAGGACAGATTTTTCCAACCTCTGTAGCAGTCAGCAGGTTTTCTTCTATATTTACGTGTTTTTTAGAAACAAAGTTCCAAGTGTTTTGCTCTTGGGACTTACTCCAGAGTTATGTTTGTGATTACTCTGTTGCATATCATCTCACTCACGACAGTCCGTCGGAGCAAGTAAAAAGTTTCTGCGTGGTAAACTACAGTGATCCTTGCAGCATTTATTGCTGTTTTCATGGATCCCAGTGAAATCACTTCTCCACTCGTTACGGAGAGCGGCAGATCTCCTCTTCGGGAATGTTTCTTGCCTGATTGGGGGGATATCAGGTATCTTCCTTTGTCATTCGCAGCTGACGGTCGCCGTGGCTGCATTTTCCACTCTGCCGGCAGTCGTTTGTGTAGGATCTCAGGGAACGTCTCCCCGCACATACGTTTTTGGGAAGGATTCTCCTCTCGGCCTGCCCGCAGACCTCATCTTGCACTCGAGGAGATCCCGTTCCCCTTCGCCGTCCTACCACACAGCTCCGTGAGCCTCCTTCCGCTGCCTCCGGCCGAGCTCGGCACTGCCCCGCAGAACAGCATTGCAAAACCTCCTCGGGGATGAAGACCTCCTCTATTTATAGAGCGCTGAGGCTGGATGAAAGTTTCCAGAGAGAGTTCTGGAAGGGCTCCCGTCTCGCTGCTCTGAAGGCTCACACAGGGAAATGAACTTGCTGCCTCGCTTCACAGCCTTGCCCCGCATGTAGCATTCACTAATCCTTCGCAGTAAAGCACACAGCGCACCAGGCAAGCATTTCACGTTACGCATCGGCATTTGTGAACCCCTGAAAAAGTTTTCTACCCTACGTGCCCCGTCCATATCTGGATTGCGAACGAAAAATCAAGAGGCTTGGGGCAGATTCGCTATCATGAACCCACATTCTCAACTCATTTTTATTCTAGGTCTGCAATTCAGCGCTATCCTAAGATAACAGAGAGGGAGGACTGTTTTCAGCTTCGTGCTGTAATTTTTTCTTAAAAGATTCAGTCTCTCGAGGCTGATATTTTTAAATCGAAAATAAGGTTCCAATGCGCTGCTGAGTGTTGCTCCACAAAGATATGATTCAGCGTTTCTTTTACTCGTGTCACAAATAAAACACGGAGTATTTCTCAAAATAGGGGAGAAATGGTCACCTGAGCTAAAATAAGGTAGGAGCCACACTGGGTCCGCATCCACAAACACACGAGCCTTTGTGTGTAGATGAGGAAGCCACGTTTGGCCTCTCACATTGATAAGTTGCTGTTTATTTAAAAAAAAAAACAAAACAACAAAAAAAAAAAAGGCAGCAAGCCCGTAACTACTTTTGCCCACAGCACATGGCTTTTATTGGAGGCTGTGTTTGCACAAGGGAGGAGCGCTGCCTCCCACCCAAATTTCAACAAGTACCATTTGGTAAATAGGTGAGGACAGAGTCTCTATCTATTCCCTGCCTATCCCCTCCAGTGCAAACTCCATCCATACCACGCAGCATGGGAACTGTGATCGGAGCCACCCTTTTAGGAGTCTGGTTCTTAATCAAAACTCCTGACCGTGGTCCTAGCATTAGACACAGTCTGAGGTTAACCCTCCCCAAAACAAACAAACGAACAACAAAAACCCCTCAACCAACAACAACAACGAAAAAGAGAGAGTAATGCCAGGGAGAAAACGTAAGCCTAATCAAACCGTAAGGAAAAAAGTGAAATCTGCCCCCTGACAAGATAAACCAAACATTATCATCTTCCATTGCACTGTGGGTGGATGAAGAATGTGTAAATTGCTTGCTGACCTGCTTGTCGCTTCTGCATAAAAACGAAAGGCCATTTCTTCTAGCACCAATAAATGCCGCCTTATCTCTAGGTCACTAATTAGCTAGCTGGGTGAGCAAGGAACAGGTTCAGGGGTAGCAATTCTGACAGTGACAAACCGATGCAGCACGATAGCAACTCAGACGCAACCCAGCCCTAATTACAGCTCTGTAGCACGTACTATCACTCTGAGAACAAACCAAAGATGTTAATAATTCATATTCAGCTGTGTGCTTGCACGAACTCCTGGTAAGTTTAATCTTCTTGGACCTAATGCTTAGGTGCTGCTTCATAAAAGCTCTCCAGCGTACAAATCCAGCATTATATTTTACTGGATTCATTAACAGCGTTGTGCCATCTGAATGTCTATTGAAAGAGAAAACGAATAGTGTCAGTTTAGGTCATGCAGGGGGAAGACAACAATTTTTCATACTAATATACAAATTTAAATGACTATATATCCACTCCTAGCATTCCTGGTTTAGTAAATACATGTCCTTGGTAGAAGGTGCTTGGGAAGTGCTTTAGAACACACCGAGACACCTTACGCTGGTATTAGCCTAAGAGTATTCGCACGCGGGGTTGTGTTTGTCAGCACAGGGAACAAGAAGACACAGAACACTGTCATCACGAGCGTGCATCGGTATCACAATTTCTAATACCACATTTGTTCAGTTCTAAAACCTCAAGAACTATTTCAGTCAACAGGCAGAACCTTTCAACTACTAAAAACTGAAAGGAAAAAACAATTTATGAAATGTGAGTCCCTGGCACGCTGTTCACAGAACCAACAGCTGCCTAGAACACCTCTCCCCGCATCCCCAGACAGCAGAATCAGCTGACGCCAGCCGTTCTCCTGTCTTGGTGTGGAACATCCTGCACTTTGGGTCTGCTGATCCTCTTGGTGCAGTTTCAAAAGGAAAGGCTTCTCTCTCAGGGAGAAAGTAGAAATCGGTCAAGTTATATAATACGAAGTAAATCAGGGTGAAGTGACACGACACGGCTGAGTCAGCGCACCGTTCCGACTTGGGTGGTCCTGCTGTTCCCTCCCTGACTCCTGGCCCTGCTGGCCCACACCCTCTCTTGCACCACATCAAACCGCTCGGGAAGCCGATCCAACTTGTTAATCCAACAGAAAACTATTCTCCTGACCTGACTCACCGAAGGGCTTGACAAGCGTGGTGCTACGGAGCACGCTGCTGGAGGGAGCGGAACCAGCCCTTTTGGTGGGCAGCAGCTCAACGCCGTGGCTTAAACGCAGCACAGCCCAAGGAAGCGTCGCGGAAGGGCACAAGGGGAGCGCTGAAGGCACACAGGAGGGCATGGAGCAAAAGCCCGTGTCTTCAGGAAGGATGGAAATGTAAGAAAAGGCACGGTGAAGCCCTTGGGAGCCACCTGATAAGCATGGGAGGGGTGCGTGGGAGCACATGGGCACTGTCCTGGCAGAGGGGGGAGCAGGGAGCGCAGAACACGGCGCTGAGCTGCACCGAGTCCGTCTCAGTCGCGACGGCCGTCTGGGGTTCAGGCTCCCAACGCCTGTGTGCGTGTCGGTAGCCAGCCTGGCAAAGGTGAGCTCTTCAGCACAGATGTGCTATCTTGATAGCTGAACAACACACGAGCTGTAATATCGTATCCCCGTTGTTCAAGAAGGGGACACACACCATTGTGCACTTGGAAAACAAACAAAAGTGAAGCCTGACCTCATTCTTTGAGAAATTGCCTCGTCAAAAAAAAAATCAAACCCCTAAGTCTTCTTGAGGAATAACACCTACTCGGTCTTATCAGCTCAAAAACTCCCTCGCTATTGTCTTTTCCTTCCTCTCTTAAATTACTGAGACAGGTTTCTCCCTTCTCAGCAGCAAATGTTCTAAGCTCGCTGTTTTCTTAGAATCTCTCTTCCTGGTACAACTGCCTCAATGAGCACAAGAATTTGGAGATATCAGAAATTGTGCCGGCCAGCTGGAGGAAGGGAAAAGAAACGGCATCTTCACCCAGAGACAAAATGTCCAGTCCTTTAACAAAAACAACTTCACGGCTTCAAGAACAGTTCTTGAGTTCCTCTCTTGAGCTCTGGCTAATAGTTTCTAGGGAATCAGGAAAAAAACCCGGAGACTGTAACTGATTAAATAGCAGGATATATTGTAATGCATGCGCCGAGGCGCTCCCAAGCTTCCCAAACCACGGGGCACAGAGCAAGCTGTCCTTCTTGCCCGCACCCCAGGGCATCCCCGTTCTCTTTTCCAAACGCAAGGCTGGGCGCTGGCAGAAGAGAGAACTACGTGCCTGGCAGCAGAAAGACAAGCAAAGAGAAAATATGATGTGCAATAAATCAGGTACGTGCAAAATAACCATGGCAAGCCACACCATCCTAACACTGCTCGGCATTGTTTCCACCTTGATGATCTTTCAGCATGTCACGATGCTGAATCATGATGACACAGGGGCAGGAAGCAGCGATCAGATGCAAAGTGAAAAGGTCACGTTACGACTGTGGCCCTGCGAAGCGCTGGAGAGACTTTCTCTACATCGGAGTCCCTTGTTCTCCTGCTGGAAGACTCGGCTGCACCGAAATCCAGAAAAGCTTCCGGAGCAGTGCAGATAAATTTGACCTACATACAGATAAACAGGAATTTTAAAAATCTTTTTTTTTCAAAACTGCTTATCGCTGTATCAGTGCGTGGATTTCAAATAGTGTTTAAAAAATGTTCTTTAAGAGTAACTTTCTGTCCATAACCAGACTTTAAGCACCCCGAGGGCCTGCTGGCTTGCTTAAGTTAGAGGCCAAAAATGTACATAATTGTCAATCTTTAGCAAGACAGGGAGTTCTTTTCTAACCAAAGCCAGAAATACTCCCTCTGGAGAAACCTCACAAACAATGTGGAAAAAGCTTTTGAACTTTCCATGGTACAAAGTTTAAAACGAGGACAAAACTGGAATGAGTCAGTCTTGAGCATTTTCTGAGCTCTGCTGCTTTTCCACAGCTTCACAGATACAGACATCTGGTAGCAGCATTTTCAGTCCAAAAAAAAAAAAATACAACATTGTCTTGTACTTGCCTAGCGTTATTCATTTTCTCTGAATATGAATAAAATTATTAAAGCAGTCCCAATATTTTAACCTGCATCAATCTCTCTGGATCAACCTTAACCATATTTTTGGTGTAATAAAAATAGGCTCTGTTCCCAGAGAAGCAAACGCGTATCATTTCAGACAGATTCAGGGACAGCAAAAACAACTTCAGTCAAACAGCCCGGAGGAATCCCGCAATATTAAACACAAGTTTACGCAAAGTAATTGAGAATACTTCTCCTTCTAATTTAGCCCAACCCTTATAATCTCAGATTATAATGAAAGGTTTTTCCTTTAAACATTACACCATTACGATAGTCAGTGATAAACAACCAAATTACTCTGTTACTTTAATTTCAGCAGAAACTGTTAGGGAAAAACTCCACAATGGCATCAACCAGCACTGAGCGGGCTGGGAGGTGGCCCAGGGTGCTGCCGATTATTTTCAGGGCTCTGAGCCCGATCCTCTGTTGTCCCCAGGGCTCTGTGCCACTTCGTACCGCAGCAGGAGAGCGTCAAGCTCTTGGCGTACCAGAGAGATGACACCTGGATCTCGAGAAACCGCTGAGCCCCCTCAGCCTGTGCTGACCACAGAGCGACTCGGAGTGCTCCTCCGTAGCAGTCGGCGCTGGCACAGCCAGCCACAACCCTGCGCCCTCCCCGTCGCCTGCAACAGGGGACCCTTCCTCGCTTTGCAGGAACAAGGGGGATGTTCAGGAGATGAACAAACCAGGCTAACCCTCTGAGAACCCCAGGAAACGAGCGTGCACTCAGCAAAGGAGCACTTGCAGAGCCTCGTGGATGCACTTTGCACACTCTGTCCTGATCAGCAAGGAAGCGAGTTTAACAGAGAATCCAACTCAGGCAAACAGTTCTCCGAGGTTTATTTGGAAAAGCTGCGAACCTGCTACAGTCCACTTGCTGGTATGAAAAGCAAGCTTGAAAAATGCCGCTGTTGAGATCAGGGAACAACAGTTTAGGTGGAATAAGAGCACTCAGGCTGAAGAACAGGGTGGAGTGGTCTGGGGCGAAGAGAACAAGCGCCATAAGGCCCCAAGTTCCTGAATTTTGATCGTGACGCTGTGGTGGACACACATCTGTCTGACTGACGCCTTACACTACCACCAACCTCGGGAGCACGTGGAGCTTCCAAGGGGCCCTCTGGCAGCAGTGAGAAACTGAGCCTGGAGTCCCAAGGACTTTTTTTCCTGTTTGCAGCAAAACTGTCTGAAGATGAGATTGCTTTTCATTTAAACTTTATTTCTAAGCTGATTTTGTTCTGTGAATTAAACTTCTCTAATCTTGTTATTCTGCATTCCCCTCACTGGTGCAGTGCTCAAAATATGGAAAGCATGGTATAAATGCAGCTATTATTACTATGTAATGAAAACACAAAAGCTATCCATTGACCAACCTTTTATTTTTTCCCTGCATTTCTAATAAATGTATCAGATCAATATCTAAGTGGTGACAAACAGCTATGTCCCTGCATTAAGTTTATGCCAGAACACCCTCATCATGACTGGTATTACTTTAAAGACTTTTCATCTGCATTCTCTGCAAAGAAACAGTTCTTATCATCTTGGCTAATCACCAGCCAAGTTCTTTTCCAGCGTTCACCGATGCGGACGAGAAATCAGCTATCTTGGGAATGCCACGTTAGACAGCAAGGGAAGAGTAACCTGCAGAAAAGAAAGAGAAGGAAGTCCCTTCCCTCTCGGTTTTGGCAACCATCACGTCGATCGTTCGGGTTTGTATACCATATGTTGCTTTTCATCGGGCTTTGTCCTTATAATGTCTTGTAAGGAACAAGCTCTTTGGCAATGAATAGAGTCTTTATATGCTTGGAAAACATTTCTAGCACGTTGTAGACACTATTGTAATATAAATACTCATTCTCTTCCAGTGTTTCCTTACCACCACCACTCTTTTCTGCAGCTTTGTCACTGCACGACAACCTTCATTAATTAAATTGTTTTGTGCCGCTGGTGAAGTGCTGTAATCACAAAATATGGCAAATGCTTCATACACCTAAGAGGGATTTTGTTGAACCTGGTAATTCTGTTGACCATGCTGGGGAACAGTACGTCAGGACAATTTGAAGTAGCTCAGCACACCAGCAAATGTAAAAACTAAGAACAAGAACTTTAACTGCATCCCAAAAGGCATGTGGGAAAGTGAGGGAAAGAACAAAAGACTTCTGAAGCCAAATTAGCCCATGGATTAATAACCATCATTAGGTTTTAGCCAGACACCATATTTGTACCTCAGTCCTTTTCTTATTTGTTTCGCAGTTGGACTACTGAGTTTCGAGTCTGCGACTTTCATCTCCATGATGTTTGCTGAAGGAGTATGCAACAAATGCAAAAGGTCTTTAACTCTTCGGTTTCTTTCTGGCAGAACATCATTGTTTGCATTTCTGAAGTTTTTGAAAACAACAGCCTTGACTCTCTTCTCATTTAGCCCAGCTGAACAACGCTGCAGGTCCGTGGAATTCAGTCGCCTGCATCTCAGTTTAAAGCAAGCCAGAGGAATGTCTAGTCTCGTATTTCTGACATACCTCATATTCCTTTAGTTAAAGAACAACTCTCATTAAGCCTAGATTAAATATCTCTCCACCTTATGCTCTGGATTTAAAACTCTTTTTTTTAACCCACTTCTTTCTGCCTCTGCCGCTGTATTTTCCTCCCTTTAAGAGCAATGAGCAAAGAAACTACTAATCTGCAACTCTTATGTGGTTTTAGTTCCCAGCTTTTCCAGTTCATTTGGCCTTTTTTTTAAAAAAAAAAAAAAAAAATCAGCCTCGGAGCTTGCTGATCACATTCATCTTGAAATCTCATCCTTCAGGCTTTCATGACCTTGTCCTCTCAGTACTACTTCTGCCTTTCCAACAATTCACGCTGTTTTTCCCTCTCGTTTTCTGTGTATGTACCACAGGCATTTGCAGCCTTGGCACACTTTGTTTCTCCTTTCACATCCTTCACGTAGTACACGCAGTGCCTAGCATTCCTCCAAGTCCTGTTGCTATGTCAGTTAATTTTAAATCCAGTTCTATGTAGAGAGATGATAAGAACCAAACCATTTTAACTGCGTGCATAAAGCCATCTCACTATGCTACGAGCATATTACAGTCTGAAGCCTCACAACAGCCTGAGAGGAGCGAAAGCATTACTATTTGTCTTCTACAGTGGCACAGAAAAGCTGATTTATCTAAAATCATACGAAAGCCTGTGGGTCACCAACCAGAGGATTCATTTCACCTTTCTACCTCCGGATGTGTACACTGGCTTGTGTTATTTGACAGATGAATGGACAGTGAGGTGGATTGAGAACTGACTGAATGGCAGAGCTCAGAGGGTCGTCATCAGCGGCGCTGAGTCTAGTTGGAGGCCGGTAACTAGTGGTGTCCCTCAGGGGTCAGTACTGGGCCCAGCCTTGTTTAACTTCTTCATCAACGACCTGGATGAAGAGTTAGACTGTACTCTCAGCAAGTTTGCTGATGATACCAAACTGGGAGGAGCGGTAGATACACCAGCAGGCTGTGCTGCCATTCAGCACGACCTGGACAGGCTGGAAAGTTGGGCAGAGAGGAACCTGATGAGGTTCAACAAGGGCAAGTGTGGAGTCCTGCACCTGGGGAGGAACAACCCCATGCACCAGTACAGGCTGGGGCGGAGCTGCTGGAGAGCAGCGCTGTGGAGAGGGACCTGGGTGTCCTGGTGGATGACAGGTTGACCATGAGCCAGCAGTGTGCCCTGGCTGACAAGAAGGCCAATGGGATCCTGGGGTGCATTAAGAGGAGTGTGGGCAGCAGGTCGAGGGAGGTTCTCCTCCCCCTCTACACTGCCCTAGTGAGGCCCCATCTGGAGTATTCTGTCCAGTTCTGGGCTCCCCAGTTCAAGAAAGATGAAGAGCTACTGGAGAGAGTCCAGCAGAGGGCTACGAGGATGATGAGGGGGCTGGAGCATCTCTCCTACGAGGAGAGGCTGAGGGAGCTGGGCTTGTTTAGCCTGGAGAAGAGAAGGCTGAGAGGGGACCATAGAAATGCCTATAAATATCTCAAGGGTGGGTGTCAGGAGGATGGGGCCAGACTCTTCAGTGGTGCCCAGCGAGAGGACAAGGGGCAACGGGCACAAACTGAAGCAGAGGAAGCTCCAGCTGAACAGGAGGAAGAACTTCTTCACTCTGAGGGTGATGGAGCACTGGCCCAGGCTGCCCAGAGGGGCTGTGGAGTCTCCTTCTCTGGAGATATGCAAACCCCGCCTGGACGCGGTCCTGTGCAGCCTGCTCTGGGTGACCCTGCTTTGGCAGGAGGGTTGGACTAGATGACCCACAGAGGTCCCTTCCAACCCCAACCATTCTGTGATTCTGTGATTTCTTGGGCTTTAGGATGGATCTGCTTAACTCACAGGTAACTCACACCAACCGCAGGCGCTGCCCCTCGCCAGCGCAGCCCATGGGCCGCTGTCTGCTCGCCGAACGGCTCTGGGGGGGGTGTGCAGGGAACCCCCAGCCCGGGAGCAGTCCTTGCTCCCGCTCACCATGAGGCACGGAGGCACCGACCACCATGTTGGGCTGTTACCACCGCACATCACGGCATGCACTCCGCTTTCCTAACACCTGGCAAAGCAAAGCAAAGCCACGACATGGTTAGATGCTTCCTAACACCTAGACGAGCAAGCAAAGCCACGGCGAAGCTGGATTGTTCGGCACTTGCCCGCCGAGAGGAGCCCAGGTCCTCGCGTGGCTTCCCACAGCCGACACGCCCGCGCCGGGGGCCTTCATCCAGAGCAGCTTCCCTTTCCTGTCAGGGGCTTCGCCATGCCGGTCACGGCGCTGGGCCCAACTCCTTGGTTGAGCGGCCGCATCACCTCCTCCCCCTTCCTCCATTTTGCTGATTTTTTCCCCTCAGCCGGCCTGACTCCGGCCTTCGGTACCGCCGAGCCCTGCCAGCTCCCCGGCGGGGGTTATTTTGGGGCCTGGGGGAGCCACCAGACCTGGCCCCTCCGCCCGCCCTGTCACTCAAGGCCACGGCGCCCGGCTTCCACGCCAGCCCGGGGCCTTCCCTCCCGCTCCCCGGGGCCTTCCCCCGCTCAGCCCGGGGACCGCCTCGCCCCGGGGACCGCCTCACACCCCCTCCTCCCTCGGTCCCCGGCGATGTCGGCCCCCTCAGCGCGGCCTTGCCCGGCCCCGCCCGGCGGGCCCCGCCCGCCTGACGCGCCGGCGGGCTGGAAGTGGCGTACGTGCGGAGCGGGCGGCGAGCGTGGCGCCGCCTCCTCCTCCTCCTCCTCCTCCTCCTCCTCCTCCTCCTCCTCCTCCTCCTCCTCCTCGCCCCGACAGCAGCGGCGGGGAGAGGCGGCGGCCGCGCCGGCCCGCGCACTGGGCAGAGAGGCCGGCGGGGAGCGGAAGGCAGGCAGCCCCCCCCTCCCCCCCGGTCGCTCTCCCCCTCGACGGGCGATGAGGCGGCGCTAGCGGCGTTACCGGCGGAGGGAGGGAGGGAAGGAGGGAGGCGCGGGCCCCCCCCCCGCTCCCGGCCGCCCCGAAGGAGGCCGGTGGAGGGCGGCGGGGGAGCCGGGCGGCCATGATGCAGTGATCGCGCTCCCTCCCCGCGCGGCCGGGCGGGGGCCCCGCGTTGAGGCGCCGCTCCCGCCCGCCTCCTTACATAACCCCTCAGCCAGCGCCATGGCGAATGACAGCGGCGGCGGGGCCGGCCAGGGCGGCGGCGAGAGCAGCAGCGGCGGCCAGGGCGGCGGCGGCGGCAGCGGCAGCAACAGCAGCAGCAGCGAGCGGGACCGGCAGTACTGCGAGCTGTGCGGGAAGATGGAGAACCTGCTGCGGTGCGGGCGCTGCCGCAGCTCCTTCTACTGCAGCAAGGAGCACCAGCGCCAGGACTGGAAGAAGCACAAGCTGATCTGCCGCGGCGGAGGAGGAGGAGGAGGAGCGGCGGCGGGAGCAGCAGGGGGCGCTGCCGAGCCCCGAGGCGCGCACCCCCCCCCTTCCCCCGTCGCCGGCCGGGGCCTCGGCGGGGGGGGAACCGGCCCCGGAGCCCCCCGCCGAGGCCGCCCCGCTGACCGACAGCCCCGCCGCGGCCGCTGCCGGCGGCGGGGAGGCGGAGGCGGTGCTGCTGTACCGGGATAAGTCGAACCTGTACCCGGGCGGAGTGCAGGCGGGGCCCGGCGGGGCCGCGCTGAGGCCGAACGGGCAGACGAAGTCGCTGGTGCCTCAGAGGCTGGCGCTGGAGTACATCGTGCCCTGCATGAACAAGCACGGCATCTGCGTGGTGGACGACTTCCTGGGCAAGGAGCTGGGCGGGCTGGTGGCCCAGGAGGTGCGGGCCCTGCACCACACCGGCCGCTTCACCGACGGGCAGCTGGTCAGCCAGAAGAGCGATTCGTCCAAGGACATCCGAGGCGACAAGATCACCTGGGTGGAGGGCAAGGAGCCGGGCTGCCAGACCATCCGGCTCCTCATGAACAGCATGGACGATCTCATCCGCCACTGCAACGGCAAGCTGGGCAACTACAGGATCAACGGCAGGACGAAAGTGAGTGCGGGGGGGGACGGGGGACGACACCCACCCCGGTAACACGCACACCCCCCCCCCCTTTACCCTGCGGCGTGGGGGGGAGCGGGGTGCGTGTGCTCCCGTCCGTCTGTCTGTCCGGAGCGCGGGCTTGCCGAGTGCTGGGCTTGGAAATCATGGAATCATAGAATGGTTTGGGTTGGAAGGGACGTTAAAGATCATCTGGTTCCAACCCCCCTGCCATGGGCAGGGACATCTTCCACCAGACCAGGGTGCTCAGAGCTCCATCCAGCCTGGCATTGAACCCTGCCAGGGAGGGGGCAGCCACAGCTTCTCTGGGCAACCTGGGCCAGGGCCTCACCACCCTCAGGGTGAAGAATTTCTTCCGAATATCTCATCTAAATCTGCTCTCTTGTAGTTTACAGCCATTCCCCCTTGTCCTATCACTCCACACCCTTGTGAGAAGCCCCTCTCCATCCTTCCTGTAGGCCCCTTCAGGCACTGGCAGCTGCTCTAAGGTCACCCCGGAGCCTTCTCTTCTCCAGGCTTGCGGGTTGAGACCCTTCTGGGCAAGGTACCGGGCGGCAGGGTCCCGGCCCCGAGCAGCAGGCTGCCTGGAGGGAGAGGTGGCTTGGGTTATTTTTTCCCTTTCAAGTCTCGCTTCTGCGAAAATCTCGGTCTTAGCTTTGTTTCGAGAGCAGAGAACCGAGTGGGAAACCTGCCCGTTGGGTTGTGATTCGCGGTTCCCTTCCAGTCCTCGAAACAGGATTCGCGCCGTTGGTAAAGGACTAGTGATGAATGTGCGTCGGTATCTTTTCAGATAAAAAATAATGATAAAAGAGGCGGGGGAGCCCCCCACGGTGTTGGGGCCGGAGGAAGGCGGTGGGCCGGCAGCAGCCATCCCCCCGGTCCTGGACGGGCTGGAGTGGCTGCAGCTGCAGGATCTCAGCTTGGTGGTGGGGGAGAAACTGGGAGGCAAAAAACCCAGCTTCGGGTTTATTTGGGGCACGGGAAACTCCCGTGATGGAGAGAAGTGGGTGGAAAGTTTTCCGTTCTTTTTTATTATTATTATTTATTTTTTTATTTTGAAATGCAATCTTTGCGTCCCTTTAGTTCAAGCAGCACTGTGCTGAAGCTTTCTAACGCGAACGCGGTCGAAATTCCTCCTAGATCCCTGTTAGCTTGGACTTTTCTAAGCCAACGTCTCTTTCAGACGGCCCTAAAATTGCTTCAAGGCCGCGGTGCTTCGAACTTGGCACTCTGAAAATACCGGTGGCCTTGCTGGGTTTCCATTTTATGCAGCAAAGAGGAATACCACTTCTGTTTCTATGGGCAGCGGTGTGCTTCTGCGAGGAGTACATTCCAGGGCTTTAGAAAAGGGAGGGCTTTTGGAATTGTAATTCTCGGAATCGCACATGTGATTCCTGGACTCCTGTATCTCACGTTTCTAAGCAGTAACTGACCCTTCTGCTAACTGCGAAAGGTGGAGGGAAGTCTCTTCACGCCACACGCTTTCGTGGAGCGACAGCGGAGCAATGCGGGTTGTTCAGCCCTGCTTGGTTTTCAGTGGCTGCTGGAAGTCCCCTGTGTTTGGGGGATTGGGGCAGGTGCAGGGATCGGGTCAGTAGGGGTGCAGGGCTTTACCCCTTGACAGCACAGAAATGCATTACTTTCCATCTCTCACCTTCCCTTGCTCATCTCCCCACTGAAGTCAGCGCTTGTAGCGCTGCAGGAAAGCTCAGTTCCCGAAAGTTTCGCCAAGAGCAGGATGAAAACTTGTCAGTCACACTCCCAGATTCACCCCTGAGCTCAACAAACAGAAGCGGCTGGTGGGAAGAGACGGACAGGTCAGCGGAAGAGTTTGGTCTGTTGCAGCGTGGGGTTTGTCAGTGTTTGGGAACGCCTACAGCAGGGGTAGGAGTGATGTGACTGTCACCTTCGCTCTGCTTTTGCCCTCGTGGAGAGCAGCACCTTTCCTCTGTCGTTTGTGTTGCAGGGAGCGTTGCCCAGAGGGGCTGTGGATTCTCCTTCTTTGGAGATACTCAACACCCGTGTGGACAAGGTCCTGTGCAGCCTGCTCTGGGTGACCCTGCTTCAGCAGGGGTTGGGCTGGGGGATCCCCAGAGGGCCCTGCCAGCCCCTGCCAGGCTGGGATTCTGTGAGCAGAGTCAAAGGGCTGTGGCGGGGGGAGCAGTCCGGCAGTGGGAACTCCTCCTGCACATCCCTCCCGGGCTCCTCGCTGCTCACAGGGGCAAAGGGGAGATGTTTTCAGATCTCGGTGATCTGAAAGTATTTTTTTCTTCACGTCTTGCCCCTGCTTTTTCTGAATTGACTTTTGATGATGGCCTTGCTGCCAGAGTCCCAGTGTACTCTTTATTCGTGGCAGTACAGATAAGCATGCGTGGAGGTGCCGCAACAGCTGCGACAGGTTATGCTGGAGCTCTTCTGCTATGGCAGCTGCTTAGTTCTTTTAGTCAAATACAGTTTGCTTTCAAATCTACATGGGCAGGTTGGATTTGCGTTCACAGCAAAGAGTTTTTAAAAGGAACGATCCACGTGTAATATTTATTCTTACTGGTTTCATTTCAAGTAACAGGACCGAGATGCATGGAAATACAGCACACGTCCGACCGAGCTCTTACAGAATAATTTTACTGCTCCCGTGTGCGTGTGTTGCAGTGCTGTGGTTTGCACAGTTGGTGTGTGGAGAACTCGGTGTACCGTTTCACTGAAGGTGCTAAATGAACCAATTTGCAGCGTCGCTGTTGAGACGTGTAATTCCCCGGCATCCGAACCAGCGAAAGAATTCCGGCCCTTGGGAATCCCCCTGCCCTCTGTAAAACACTGCCGATGGTGGCTGCACAAGGTGAGGTACGAAATGATTGCGGTGTGGCGTGTGCCTGGTGCGGGGTCCTGCCGCAGTCGGGCTGTGCTCAGGGATGTCGGGGATGCAGCTGCGCTGGGGGGATCCGCGGCGGTGAGCTTCAGGAGTTTGTGTTGCCTCAAAAAGTCATCGACTGAGGAATCAGCTGCGCAGTGTGGTGGCTTTGAGGAGGTGGTTTTGTCTTAACAGTTCTAAAGGTGCATTGTTTCGGTGGATTTTTTTTTTTTTAAGCCTAACTTAATTTTTTTTTGTTAGACCTTTACATGAAAAACAAGCAAAAAACCCAAACCACTTGCCCCCAGTTACTTAAAATATTGTCGCTGGGTTCAGTGCAGTGTCTTCTTAGAAAACTGACTTTGTTTTTGAATGTTGTGCAAGGGTTCAGGTTATGTTGCAGGAGTCACAGGAGCTTTTATTGAATCTTTAACCTTTACCAGATCTAGTTCAAGCTCTGTAAATAAGCATATCCTATTAGAGGGAATGAATCATAAATAAATCCGCTCCGCCGTGTGCTGAAATTCCCGCCCTCTTTCTATTACTGAGTCTTCAAAAATGTTTTGTTAACTAAATATACTTATAAAACCTTGGTTTTATTCTCTGTGCTTTAACTAGCAGCTGGGTACTATTACAGAATTGAATGAATTGTTGATTGAAGGTGTTGATGACACTGTCATCTCGCCTAGTTGGTTATGGTGTTGGGGAAAAATAGCTGTAGATGAAATGGAAGAGATGATACCTAGATTATCACTTCAAATTAAGGCTTAACAAGTTAAGGCTTAATTTGCATATCCGTCGGTGGTGTTGGCATTGAACTTGCCATCACTTCTACAAAGCGACTAGAAGCAGTACAGGAAAAGGGGAAAAGAAGTGGGTCTTGCGGTATATACACTGCAGCTCTTAGCCGGTGAAACTGTCTATCAGGGACAGAGCTACATGGTTTTAATGGAATCTATTTTAAACTGATTTACGTTTGTCGGGGCCAGTCCGTTAAGGTAAAGCACATGAAATAAAGTAAAACGTTAAGTGTGAGAAAGCTGAGATTTTACATTTGAAAGTCCCTTTTAGAGGTTTTCTCTGGACTAACTGGGCTACCTAGAACTGATCTACTTAAACTGAGATCGTTCTGCCTAGAGCTGACCATCAGTAGGTCACTCTCCAGCCAGAAAGGTGTGTGTTTAGCAGTAGGTAGAAACTAGCCAACTGCCTTTGAGGTGTGTGGGCGCTGCAGCAGCAGGTACAAGAGAATGGCTCACTATTTACTCATCTCAGAAGTCCTGACTTACTGCATTCCTTGCCTTTGTTCTCTTCTTCGTCTCTTTCTTTCCAGACTGCTTCCTTCTTTTCTCTAGCAGATGGTGGCACATACTTGCATGCATGGGCTGTAGTGTCTTTCTCCTACTTCCTGTTATTTTGTAGGATTTTCTTCTTCCGTCTCTTCCTGAAATACCTCCCGCCCCTTATCGGTTACCACAATTGTACGTACGTGCACCTATTTCTGTTTCCTGCCTGTCCTGGCATAGATAGCCAGTGGAGGTGTGAACCTGCCCATCAAAGGCAGGGAATGAAATCCTCCTGAATCTCACCCAGCTGAGAAGGTTTTTCCTCCTTCCCCACACAGAGACTGAGAAAGGTTTAAGGGAGGGGGCAGCTTTATGATTGATTTTTTTTTTTTTGCTATGTTTCTGTTTCCCTGTTGTGGACTCTGCTGATCATCTAAAACTTCATATAAGTGTGAAGTTTGCATCCTTTACTGGTATTGCAATAATACCGGGAGATCCCAGTCGTGGACTGGGTTCCTTACAATCACCGTATAAACAGACATCTGATCTGTCAGCTGTTCCTGCTTCTGCTCCCATCACACCGCCGCACATCTAACCCTGCCCCGTGCCTGTTGTTGGCAGGAGGTCAGACAGAAGGTTTGACAGTCCCCGGTACAGCCCTTTAGTTTCTGCTTCGTTCCCACTCCTTGTGACCGGGCGGCAGAGCTACAACTCCAATTGCTGCGTTGTAATGCTCCCCTGTCTCTACCAGTAGGCCAGTGGCACCCGCTGCTTGTCAGCCACCAGTGGCTTAAAAATTCACTTTATTAGCTAGACATTGTGCAAGCCTCCTTTTCTGCTTTTCCTTGAAATTGTTGAATTACATAATTGCTCAGCCCTTAACTCTCTCTCCGCCTCCAATCTCAAAATAAACGGACCTGACTGTAGGTGCTTTAGCTGCTGCTTGTAACTCCCTGGGTGCTCATCGGTTTGCAGTATGATGCTGCGTGCTGGAGCATCCTGGAGTTTTGTGAAGACCTAGAGGGCTCTGAATCCGGACTAGTCCAGCTGTGCCCTATTAAATTAGCTTCTTTCGAAGTTAGTAATGCTCCTTTAGAAAATAATCCTCTACGAGTGAGTGGATGTCTCATACCCTGCTGTTAGTTTTTCTGTAATCTGGAGAGAAGAGGCTCTCTGCTCTGGCCATTTATTCATGTTGCAGCTTTCCTACAGGCAGGTTGGATTAATGTTACTGGGGAAAGAGAAATGTAGCTGTGGAGCAGCAAGCAACTGATGGAGCTGAAGCTGTCAGCAGCTGCGTAGCACGGAGAGGGGGCAGAGGGAACACTGGAGGAGGATAGCTTAAGCCTGAGTTTTGCAGATGCTGTTTAAAATAGCATACACTGGATCTTGTTCTGCAAAATATAACAGTGAGCGTGTGTGGCAGTAAGAAGACGGATGAAAATAAGAGATGGAGAACAAGGACTCGGCGGCCAAGCAGGTACTGGAAGGTGATGAAGTGTGGCAAAAGGCCGGTGGAAGGGAGGTGAGCATGGTGTGGGGCTTTGCTGCAGCTCGGGCGAGTCCCGCTCCCATCAGAGGACCCAAGAGCTGCGGCCCCGGGGGCTGTGGACCAAGGAACATCTGTGAAGTGGGGGGCTTCCCCTCAGTCTGCTTGTGGCATGCCCAGTTACAGAGATCCTTCTGCATCGTTCTGGGGATTTATTTCACTGTCATGCATTGAGTTTATTTCTTGGTAGAAAACTTAATGATCTAATTGGTTGGTAGTGGATGACTGTAGGCGTTTGAATTTGGCACCGAGTTGTGGGAAAGTCTGGCTGGGTCCCTCTCGGTCTCCCAGTACTCACTGAGTTGCTTGACCTTGATGCAGAACATGACCGATGCTCATGCGTGTTGCTTCTTTTCCTGGCAGCGACGTTTCTGTTGGCGATTTTTCTTCTAGGCGAGTGCGCTGGTCGGCAGAGGATTGAGCGGTGATTCATGGATGGTCAGCAGCCCACAGTTCTTACATCTCTGCTGGGGTAGAGCCCTGACATGTGAGGAGTACAGTTTCATTTGTTGTTCCTCATGTAGAAGCATTTTGGGTCCCGAACGGAACAGACGATCAAAAGGCCGTCTGTTGTCTCTAATGCAAATGATCTTTTGATCAAGAAGCACGGCATCTAGAAAAGACGCTGGTTTATGGCCAGTGAAAAATGAAAATGTGAACGTTGCTGAGATTCTGGCGGGTTCTCCTGCTAGAGAAAACTGCAAAGACAAATTAGTTTCTGAGGGGCAACTGTGTGCTGATTGTGACTGCGAAGCGTGGTGCGAATACAGCGTGTCTGAGGGCGGGGAGCACCGCCTGCGACTGCTGGGAACGTCTCCCTGCGCCGGTGTCTTAGGCTGTGGCTCAGTGAACGCTTCGGGCTGGCGCTGCCGGAGAAGCAGTCGCTCTGCTTTGCCAGCACGAGTGTTTACATGGCCATCCTGTGAACTGGTTTGGGGAACTGATCCATCTGAAAAATAAACTGGCAAAGGAAGTGCTCCTGGTTCGGTGTTCGGATGTTTGTGCTGGCGCAGGGGCCTGGCAGATGGTGAGACTTTCTTTCAGCAGCAGTGCAAATTTATGCCAGCTTAAAGTGTTTGCCAGACTACAGCCTTAGTTTAACACTTAAGGGCTGATTATCCCAAAATTTGCCCATGAAAATTCGAATGCATTTTAGGAAATTTTTGTGCTACCTATGTTTTTTTTTTCTTTCTTTCTTTCTTTTCTTTGTTCCTCCATGTTAAGTGTGAGCCTCAGTTCTTGCCATCAGAAACGCATTCTTCTGTCCTCCAAAGGTCTTCCTTGTGACAGTTTTACACCGAAGCTTTGCTGGGCTACCCACCATGTGATCCCATGCAACATGCACAGGGAAAAAAAACATTTTCTCCGAATGAAAACTTCTCCCCCTCCCATCTCTGTCCCCCCCAGCTTCAAAACCAACCCACTAAGCTAGATTTCTTACCCTTGCTGGCTGTCCCTATCCGTTATTCTGGAGTTTTATTAGCACCGAAGATGTTCTTGGCTTCTCTGAAGACAGCTGGACTGGCATCCCCTGGGATGAACACTGCGCTGCAGCTTGCTGCTGCTGAGAAGGAAGGTCCCTGCTTGGCCGCATCCCCTTGTGCCGGGTCCAGCGCTCGTTGTGCTTCAGGAGCTCTGTCTGAAATGGGCAGTTTCTGTACTGTTTCGCTTCTCTTGTCCTCTTTCCTTCGTGTTTCCTGGTGCGTGAGGATGGCTCTGTGAAATTCCAGGTTGGTTTGTTGCTTGCTTTTTCCCAGTCATTTTTGACTGTGTAACTGCAGTTGGTTTTGAGTTGTTGCTGTTCTGGAGATTAGGGAACCCGTAGCCTTGTGGTTTGCGCACACCAGTGATTTCACTATGAGCAATTAATTTCATTTTTTCCTGTCAGTGGTATCAATGATTTTCTGACCGTGTTGCTGCTTTGGTGTGCTGCGCTGTCTCTCCTGCACAGAATGGACTCGATTCAGCAGCGCCCAAAATTCAAGCGGGGTGCTTCTCATCATAGCTGTACAGCTTGAGAGGAAGAGCTGTCTTCCCTTGCTGGTGGCCTCTTGGACTGAAATTCCTTGGAAGTGATGTCCTGCCAAGTCATAGGACTGTCTGAACAGCAGCTCTCCTCAGATCTCTGCGTTAGTTCTATCCGGAACTTTGGGCATTTGAGAGATGTTTTCCCTGTTCCCAGATGATCCTTAGTTTCGGAATAGGTTGCCAGCCACTTCCTGCAAATAAATTGGCAGCGTATTATTCTCTTTCGTGATATTTACCTGCATTCATGATGTTTATAATTCAGTTGTGTTAATATCTGACAGCTTTTGGCTGGAACAAGCTAGGTTGCTGTTGGAACTTCACAAAACGCTGTCTTTCTAGTCGCTACCGCGTTGTGCTGTGCTGAGTGCTCGCGTGTGTGTGTACGTACCTGTGGGTACGTACATAGTGTGCTGGTAGCTAGTAAGCTACATTTAACCTTGTAGTTTAAAAGAAGGCTTTCTGCTGCAGCAGAAAGGAAACTTGTTTTATGAAATGGATACTCCGTAGAGAGCAAAAATTTCCTCTTGCCCATCCGGAAGCTAAATGGGTTTTCTTTAGGCTTCTTGGAGAGCTCTAGTACAAAGACAGCAGTTTTTTCAGGTCAAAATTCAGTTTGGGACTGTTGTGAGTGGGTTTGTTAGTTAATTAGTTAGTTCATTCTTTAATAGGATGCTCATGGGGCTCCCTGTCTCTTGTGCTGCTGTATTTTGTTACTGTGCAGTAAGGGAGTGACTGGACAATCCAAGGACTGTGCAAGTGGTTTTTTGAAAATAAACTTACTTGGAATATATCAATAAAAGATCTTTAATCATTGGCATTTTTTTTTGTCCTACGGTAAGGAAATAATATTTTGAAAGCAGCATTTTCAGTGATCAGAACAGTAAAGTTATTTGACTTTGCAGCTGCTGTGGAATGGAGTAATCATTGTTTTATGACAACCTTTTTGCCTTCCACATTTGTGACTTACTACTTAGACCCTTCAAAAGGAGGAGTAATGCTGGTCTTTGTGGCCTTTCAAAAAAGTCATTTGGTGCTCATTAAATCTTCATAAACTCCTTCCAGTTTCTGAAGATTGTTGGTTAACGATAGCTGATCAAGCATATATTCAGTGCCAGAATGAGCTGGTAAGCGGCAGTCTGACGCTTCACATCGAAAGCGAATTCGCTCACTGTTCCAGGGCAGTGTCTGTCAGAAACAGAGCAATGCTTTTGTGCACGTAACAGCTGCTTACTCCCAAAGACTTGCTTGTTCTTTGGTGTTTAACTTAAAACTACTCGAGAGTGGTTTTGTTAGCGTATAAGGTTACAAATAGGAATCGGATAGAAATGTGCCTGCCTGCACGTCTGTGTGGACGTTGTGTGTGAAGTGGGGCAGTTATGTGTAGGCTGGGTGCGTGGTGCTCTAACGAAGAGATGAAGGCCATACCTCGAGGGTAATTAATGAGGCCTAACGAAAAATACTATTTTATACCTGGGGATTAATTTTACACATAAATTTAGGGTCAGACCAGCTCAGAGCACATGGTTGGACCGCGAAGGCGTTCTGGACTGTACAACTGACGTACAGCTTTGAGGAGATGCTGCTGGGAGAGCAGAGCCTGAGGCTGCCTTGCCTGGCTTCAGCAAAAGCAGGCATTAGATTCAAAGAGTTCAGGAAGCTCTTCTCCCTTTTGGCCCTAGCAGGGTGGAGGAATTGTTGCGTTGTTGCCAGATGACTTTTAAGAAGTTTTACCGCATTTTAAACTGGCTGAAGACTTTATGGGTTTATATGTATTTGCTTGGCTTGGTGTTGGGTTTTGTTTTGTTTTTTTTTTTTTTTAATATAAAGATATTTTAAATCTGTTTGCAGGAGGAGCTTGAATTGTCAGTTCACATCACTTTGTTCTGCTGATGCGTCGAAATTCCTGGCGAAGTGGCAGAGGCTGTAGGTTTCTCTGCTAGGCGTACTCCTGCCATGGCTTGCTGGCCTTCTGGTGTGCCAGGGCCTGGTACCTTCCTGCTCACGTAGCTCAGAAGGCTGCAGCTGTATCGTTAGAACAGTCCTGAAGTTACTAGTCAAACAAAACCAAGAAGTTACAGTAGTAGACTACCCTGACTGTTGTGATAATGTGTTTATGAGGAACTACGGGACACAGTCCAGCGGAGCGCTACGAAGATGATGAGGGGACTGGAGCATCTCTCCTACGAGGAAAGGCTGAGGGAGCTGGGCTTCTTCAGCCTGAAGAAGAGAAGGCTGAGAAGGGACCTTATAAATGCCTATATATATATATGGAGGGTGGGTGTGAGGAGGATGGGGCCAGACTCTTTTCAGTGGTGCCCAGCGACAGGACAAGGGGCAATGGGAACAACCTGAAGCAGAGGAAGCTCCATCTGAACACGAGGAAAAACTTCTTCACTCTGAGGATGACGGAGCCCTGGCCCAGGCTGCCCAGGGAGGCTGTGGATTCTCCTTCTCTGGAGATATTCAAGACCCGCCTGGACGCGGTCCTGTGCAGCCTGCTGTAGGTGACCCTGCTTTGGCAGGGGGTTGGACTAGATGACCCACAGAGGTCCCTTCCAACCCCTACCATTCTATGATTCTGTGAATTTACATTGCTATAGATCATAAACTTGGTCCATACTAATTTTGAGACAGAAATCCTCATATGTTGAAGTTCTTTGCACTGTGAAAAAGTCCAGGGATGCACTATGTGACAGATTTCCAAAGCACTTTATAGCTAGTTAATAACACATCTGTCTTGTTGCTGCTCCCTGTCCTGCTCAAACAGCTAACCCTTGCTGTGGGTGCAAGGCTCCATGAACAGCTTCTGCTGTATGGGAACAGTGCGTGGTCTGTGCTTGGCTGAAGGCATCAGGCCCTTCCAGCTCCAGCGGTTGCTGCATTGTTGTTGGGGCAGCTGGCACGCAGCCTTGCTGCTGTGAGAAAGGAAACTGCAGCCGGTTGATAAGGGCATCTTAAACTGACTCGGGTTCAGCTGGCATGTTAGATGATGCCCAGTGAAATAGATGTTGGTTAATCGTACCGCTGCTTGGCTTAACCTTATTTGTGTCTCCTTTAGCCCCTACATGACAGAGCATCCATCAGCCAGTCAGTAGCACTCTGAAATCACAGAATTACAGAAAGGTACGGGTTGGACGGGACCTCTGTGGGTCATCTAGTCCAAATCCCCCTGCCGAAGCAGGGTCACCCAGAGCAGGCTGCACAGGACCACGTCCAGGCGGGTGTTGAATGTCTCCAGAGAAGGTGACTCCACAGCCCCTCTGGGCAGCCTGTTCCAGGGCTCCGTCACCCTCAGAGGGAAGAAGTTCTTCCTCATGTTCAGCTGGAACTTCCTCTGCTTCAGTTTGTGCCCGTTGCCCCTTGTCCTGTCGCACCACTGAAAAGAGTGGCCCCGTCCTCCTGACACCCACCCTGAAGATATTTGTAAGTATTTATAAGGTCCCCTGTCAGTCTTCTCCAGGCTAAACAGGCCCAGCTCCCTCAGGCTTTCCTCGTAGGAGAGATGCTCCAGTCCCCTCATCATCTTCGTAGCCCTCCTCTGGACTCTCGCCAGTAGCTCCTCATCTTTCGTGAACTGGGGAGCCCAGAACTGGACACAGTACTGCAGATGGGGCCTCACCAGGGCAGTGTAGAGGGGAAGGAGAACCTCCCTCGACCTGCTGGCCACACTCCTCTTAATGCATCCCAGAATGCCATTGGCCTTCTTGGCAGCCAGGGCACACTGCTGGCTCATGGTCAACCTGTCATCCACCAGCACACCCAGGTCCCTCTCCACAGAGCTGCTCTCCAGCAGGTCAGCCCCAGCCTGTACTGGTGCATGGGGTTGTTCCTCCCCAGGTGCAGGACCCTGCACTTGCCCTTGTTGGACTTCATCAGGTTCCTCTTCGCCCAGTAGTGAGTTTGCTTTTTCAGGAGGGGCTGAGAGAGCTGGGGCTCTTAATGCTGGAGAGGGGAAGGCATGGCAGGCCCATACCAGTGTGTGCAGATACCTGGTGGGGGGAGTGAAGAAGTGGGAGCCAGGCTCTTCTCAGTTGGTGCCCAGGGGCGAGACAGTGGGCACACTGAAACGTGAGCAATTCCATTTGACCATAAGGAATGCTTTTTCCACCATGAGGCTGATCAAACAGAGATGCAGGTTGCCAGAGAGGTGGTGGAGTCTCCATCCTTGGAGATAACCTGAAACCTGACTGCTGGTCACCCAGCCTGCTGTGGGTCACCCAGCTCCGAGCAACGGGCTGGACCAGGTGATCTTCAGAGGGGCCTGCTAACCTCATCCCTCCTGTGGAAAAAAAAAACCAAACCAACTGCAGTTTGGAGTGGAGGAGGTGCAAAACAAGCTGATTTTTGCAGCCTGTTAAAATATTTTATTTCTAGCAATGGCCCAGTCAGTAGTAAGTCCTGCTTATTGCATCTCTTGAGTGAAGTGACCAGAAGTCTGGCTTCCTACCAGTGGTCCTTTGCTTCTTAAAGGAACACTGCGGTCAGATAGGTAAGTAAAGTAACAGTTTGAAATATTCCTGGCTTGGATCGCTCTTGGTCATCCAGGTTGTCACTTTTGGACCGTCTGTGCTGCTGCCTCCCCACTGTTTTCTCCCCCGTTGTGTGTTTTTACAGTTGCTGAGTGCATGTGCCCGTTGTGCAGTCCTGTCCTAGGACAGCTTGCGGATTTAAAGCACGTGTACGCTTCACAAGACGGATTTACACAGAAGTTTAAGAAATTAAAGTCATTTATTTATCTGCAGGGGGGCTCATATTTTCTCTCCAAAATTATCGTGAAGTTATATATGACTTTGGGACCTCTTCTGTAGTGAGGGGGCGTAGTGCACCGGGGGTAGTTATCCTTTCTTTGCTAGACAGACGGAAAAGCGAGGTACGCTGCTTCAGAGCCACCGACTACCCAAAAGTGCTATACTTTAGTGTTTCCCATATTTTTACTTTATGTAGCAAATTTGTAATGAACACTTGGACAAGATTATTTTCAGTATGGTTTAGTTTCCTTGAGGAAAAATGCCACGTGCGTAACATTAAAAACCGTTTCAGAGAAGTGTGAGGAGGGAACCTTTGAACAGGCGAGTGTCGGGCTCGTATATTTTGTTGTATGAATCACAAACCTGCAGCTCTCAAGTTGCGATCCTCACCCCCCCTTTTAACTTTGGGCCTTTTTTCTTTCATCTGCGTTCCCCACGCGTGCTTGCTGCTGCTGCCCGTGCTCCCCCCGACATCTGTCCGCCGCGGTGGGCTCCGTCACTGCTCGACGCAGGGAGAAGGAGCAAGCGCCGAGAGAGGCCGGCTGCCCCGGGCGGGGGTGCAGGGGCTGAGCTCTGCCAGGCATTCGGCGGCTGCAGGGAGCCGGTCGATGGGCTGACCTCTGCGGGGACTGCACTGGAGAGATAAGAGCCGCGTGCCTCTCGGGAGATGCCAGTTTGACCAGCCGGGCCTGATACCTAGTCACGAATGGAAGCCAGGTGGAGTTGTGCTCGTCTGAAGTGACCTTCTGGATGAACTAGATTCTAGACCATCCTCGAATTGTAGGTTAAAGTTAGGTGTGTTTGAAGAATGTCCAAAATAGTTTCAGTGAAACCAGGCGTCGTTGCTGTTCAGACACTTGTGACCCGCTCTGCTCAAAACTTGCGCGGTTTTTGCACTCTGGCAAACCTAGTTTCAGATCCTAGCAAATTGCCTTCTCACGTTTGCTAGATATGAGCTTATCCTTTAGCAGATGTCTCCGTTTCATACAAGTGTTTGTCACCTGTGCTCGTACCATTATGTATTTCTTGTAAATAATCAATAATCAGTGTGTATATGAAGCTCTGAAAGGTATATAAACTGATGCTCCTGTATACCATCCACCTTCTGGCAATTCTGGTCCTGCACCTGGGGAGGAACCAGTACAGGCTCGGGGTGGACCTGCTGGAGAGCAGCTCTGTGGAGAGGGACCTGGGTGTCCTGGTGGACAACAGGTTAACCATGAGCCAGCAGTGTGCCCTGGCTGCCAAGAAAGCCAATGGGATCCTGGGGTGCATCAAGAAGAGTGTGGCCAGCAGGTCGATGGAGGTTCTCCTCCCCCTCTACTCTGCCCTAGTGAGGCCCCATCTGGAGTACTGTGTCCAGTTCTGGGCTCCCCAGTTCAAGAAAGATGAGGAGCTACTGGAGAGAGTCCAGCGGAGGGCTACGAGGATGATGAGGGGACTGGAGCATCTCTCCTACGAGGAAAGGCTGAGGGAGCTGGGCTTGTTCAGCCTGGAGAAGGGAAGGTTGCGAGGGGACCTTAGAAAGGCTTATGAATATCTTCAGGGTGGGTGTCAGGAGGACAGGGCCAGACCCTTTCCAGTGGTGCCCAGCGACAGGACAAGGGGCAACGAGCACAAACTGAAGCAGAGGAAGTTCCAGCTGAACATGAGGAAGAACTTCTTGACTTTGGGGGTGATGGAGCCCTGGCCCAGGCTGCCCAGAGGGGCTGTGGAGTCTCCTTCTCTGGAGATATTCAAGACCCACCTGGACAAGGTCCTGTGCAGCCTGCTGTGGGTTACCCTGCTTCAGCAGGGGGGTTTGGACTGGGTGACCCACAGAGGTCCCTTCCAACCCCTGGCATTCTGTGATTCAGGAGCTTTCTGAGCCAGAGGTTGCATCTGGACCACTGCTGGTAGTGCGCAGAGATGGGTGGACATGTCTGCCATTAATTTCTGTAATCTTCCTTTAAAAGCCGTTTGTACTTTTGGCCCCTGCAACATCCTGTAACAACGAGTCCCACAGTTTAATTAGATGGAAAAGGAACTTCCTTTTGTTTAAAACCTACTGCCTGGTGATTTCAGTGTCTCCTGGACTCTTGTCTTGTGAACACTCATTTCCTAGTAGTTTTACTTGTAATGGTTTTAAAAGTCTGGCGTTGGCTTCCATACATTTTTCAGCTGACACTCTTTCTGTTCTAAACTGAAGAATTGTAGTCGTCATCGTAGCATTTATTAAAATAGGTGCTGTCCCACGTTTCTGGTCCTTCCTGCTGCTCTTCTGGGCAGCTTTTGCTTTGCTGGTTGTGCTAATCCCCCTTTAAGGTAAGGCGACCGGAATTACGGTATTAATGTGCGAGTGCCTCGTGAGTGTGGGCGCTGGCGGCGTGGTGTGTGCTGCGTCGCCTCGCCGCGTGTAGCGACGTACGGCGCTTTCGTTGCCTCTGCTGCTGTGCTGAGATGATCTTCTTGGGAGAACTGCCTGCTTTTACTACATTTTTTTTTTTTCTGAAGTGATGTTGTCCAGTTTAGAAGACATCACTGTGCATAAGAAGGTTTTTTTTTTTTATTCCCCTCAGAATATTCCTTTGATACTACTCTTCTTTCTCTCTGTCACCTGCCGTTTTGCTGTCCAGGTGCTTCGCACCGTTTTACCCTTCTGCACGCCTTTCTGCAGTCGGGGCTCGCGTGGATTAGGCAAGATACTGCAGGATTGGGTGTAAACACGGTCACTGCTGCTCACCCCCCGTTCCCGGGTCCCATGGGGATCCTGCTGGTAGCTCTGCATTTTCCACTGAAGGGAGGTTGGTTTGCTGTAGTGAAATTCCTGTTGCAGTTTACTGTTGTAGTGCTACTTGCTTTGCCTGTTCCAGTACTTCGGAATGCCTTGGGAGTGAGATCCGTGCTTAAAACGCTTTATACTTCAAAATTTCCAGGTTTTGCATTAGAATTAATGCCTTGTGTCAATTTTTATCAAATCTCCATTATAGCTTGGAAAAAATGACATGTAGTGGCTCCCCAAGGCCTCCTAACACCTGGCACAGGCTCAAGAACAACACAGGAGTTCCTAGACTGGAGTCCTGACTTTGTCCATTTTCCTTAGTGAAAATAGAAAACGGGAGTGGTCTCTCTCGTGAGCCAAAGGCTACGCCAAAATTATATTGTAAGCTATATAGGTAACAAGATAAACATATGATTTTTACCTATTTGGTCCTATGACTTTATAAAGAGCCTTGCAAACATGGAAAATAATGTGCCTGTGCAGTACAAGAAATGCAGATGACGATACTATCAGCTACCTTTACTTTCAGTTTAGTCTTCTCATACAGCATGAATTTTGCAGAGTGTTGTTTCAGACTTCTAATTCTGACTGTGCCTTTTAGTCTTTCTGTGCTCACATCCTGCGGCTTCGAAGGTACACACCCAGCGAAAGACAAAACTAGCAACAAACGATCCTTCCTCACCAAAGAGGCTTCAGCTTCTACAGGTTTTGGGGTTTTTTTTGTTACGGTTTGGTTTTTGTTTCCCTGCGAGTTTGAGTACAGCTTTCCAGAAGAAGCGGTGGAATTCTTCAGGGGGTTTGATGGGGAACAGAATTGGCCAGTGATGGGAAGATGGAGTCCCTCTGAGATTTCTCCCTTTGGAAAATGTCCTATACATTTTTTCATCATCTGTCTTTCATTGGCAAGGGTTACCGTCGCTTTGGAACCCTTAATTGAGGTTGCCTTTACAGAGGAAGTAAATTCTGGTTTTCCAGAGTAACGTTCAGTTGTCTTGCTGGTAGCTGCATAGCATTACAGAATCACAGAATGGTAGGGGTTGGAAGGGACCTCTGTGGGTCATCTAGTCCAACCCTTCTGCCGAAGCAGGGTCACCTACAGCAGGCTGCACAGGACCTTGTCCAGGTGGGTCTTGAATATCTCCAGAGAAGGAGACTCCACAACCTCCCTGGGCAGCCTGTTCCAGAGCTCCGTCACCCTCAGAGGGAAGAAGTTCTTCCTCCTGTTCAGACGGAACTTCCTCTGCTTCATTGCTTGTGTTGACCCTGGGAATAAAATACATTACTGGCTTTTTACTGGCACTTTGTGTGCGTGCCGAGCTGGGGGACCAGCAGATACCCCTGAGGCAGAGCTGCCGTTGGGAGAGATCCGGGCAGGCTGGAGGCATGGGCCGAGAGCAGCCCAGTGACCACCGGCATGGGCAAACGCAGAGCCCCGCGCCTGGCCGGGGGCTGGGGCTGACGGGTGCTGGGTGAGGGGGGGGTCATCCCCTCCCTGGGTACCCAGGCCCTGCTCCTGGTCGTGCCCCCTGGGTGCTGTCGTCCTTCCCGGCTGCGCAGCACACGGCTGGCTCTTCCCGAGCATCCCGGGCTCTGTTGTTTCTGTATCGCAGCCTCAGCTCTCTTGTTTTTCCTATTTGAGAATTTAATTTTAGATAGTTTCTAAGTAGCCAGCGAATTTTATTATGTGTTACTGCCTATAGACTTGAAACCCATTTTGCTCATGTGGATAAGCAATGCAAAAACAGTGTTTTCCCTGAAGAATTTGTAATTAAATATGAGCTAAATCTTGATGTGCAATAATTCTGTGTACCCACCTTCCAGCAAAGACTGTATAATTATTTAAAGCATTAAATAAGTCAATTCCATTTGGAACTACTGGAAGAATTTTGTTAGGAACGCTGCAGTTACCTGTTATTAGAGCACCTGCAATTTGAGTTGATTTTTTTGTTTGTTTCTAGGTAGCATTTTACAAGGCCGCTCCGTGCGAACACCTTATCTGGGAGGCAGATTCGGAGAGCAGCCTTCTGCAGGCAGCGGGTGGACAGGAGCACGACAGTGCTGTGCTGCGCGTTCCTCGTTTTCAGCTGCGGTTTTGTGTGCCGAGAGTAACCTCCGACGTCCGAGACGTTTTGTAGTGCGGTTGATTAAGGGACCAGAGGACGCAGAAAAGCAATTACAGCTTTTTTTTTCCTGGGGCCTGATGGGGTATCTTGGTCATTAGTGTTTGCAGCTTGATTTCACGGGGTTAGTAGCAGGGCAGTCGCAATTAAAACCCGCGCTGTGGAACTTGCTCCCTTCGTTTGGCAAGCGCCTCTGCCATCCTCGGGCTCTTACCCGCTCCTCCTCTTCCTCCCTCTTCTTCCCTTCAGCCTTTCTCTGGTTTCAGAATTGGTTTTCCCCTTCTTCGGTCACACAGATCAGGTGAAAACTGAGAGAGGATACAAGGTGCATTCTGGGATCTGTAGTATCTTTAGTGTAAAGAGACAGAGCCATCTACTACACATCATAGAAGTCAGTGAGTTGGCTGCCTGCGGGTAGCTTCCTGAAATGCTGTCTCCTGTGCAGAAACTGCTGCTCATTGTTAGTGTACAATAATAGATGCATGTTTTAGAAGATCTGTTGTTTATTTTTAGTAATGATGTAGAAAATTATTTTTTTAAACACGGTCTTTGGCTGCAAAAGACACTTCTGCCAGCCCTGAGATGGGAAGTGATTGCCCGCTGACTTGAAGGGGATGTGGATTTCTTACATAGAAATCTGGAATCTAGTATTTTGCAGAATTGATTGTTGTTCCACTTAGTTCTCATGATGGTCAGCATTATTTTCCCTGCTTCAGTACCGCAGGCTTCTGTCAGTGCTGCTGTTCCTTCTGGTGTCTGCTTCTCTTTCTTCATCTTCCTTTCGTTTTACTGTACATTGTCTGTCCATCAGTACTTTCCACTGCTGTTTCTTTAGATGATGAAGAGTTCATGTCCTGGAGTAGTTTCAGGTTGTTTGCGGACTGAGGCAAACAGTTTTTCTTCATTTCAGTTATGTTCTTGCATATATTTTTTTCATTTATCTTTTTTTTTTTTTGGTCACAACTTAAAGCTGGGAGCAGGCTTTGAAAAAGAAAACTTAACCTGTGCAGATCTTGTGTGTGGGTTGCAGAAATACGTCCTGTGGAACAGTCCTCGTGGTCTGACATGACGCCTCTGATCTAGGCTAGTACTGCTATGCCCTGCGGTCCCTCCCCAGTGAGTATGGTAGGTTGTAGAGTCCTGACTGGCCTTTGGTTTATCACAAAAGTTCCTGCTGGCTGGATTTTTAAGGACAGATGGAAAAACCTTTGAGCAGAAACATGAGAGAATGAGGTGTGCATCTTAAAATCCATCATTCCCGGGTGGGATGTAGAACAGTGTTGTTGACTCAATACGGCGCTTTTAAGAAGGCTTAAGAGTATGTAAGTACTGGCTGCATGCGAAACTGAGCCACTGTTGGGATTTCTGACTTTCTGTGTGAGCATTTCGGGAGAGAGGTCCTGGTTCTGTGCTCTTCTGAATGCCTTGAAAGAGGGAAAAAAAACCCTCAGTGACAAGTTGTTTCAGAGAGGCTTTCGTCTTGTGCCTGTCGGGTTTTGTACCCTGTGGCTTTTCTGCTTAAATCATCACTGTATGGAGCTTGGGTTCTGCCACCTGCTGATTTTCAGAGCAGGAAATTCAGTCTGAGGTTAGCATCCTGCTTCTAACCACGATACTTGTCGAGTTATGTACAGCCATAGCGATGGTGATTGACAGGAGCCTTGGCAGACAGCATCAACGGGTGTTTCAGTTGTTGTTCACAGAAAAGGTCCAATCTGTGGAGAAGCCACAGGGTGAGTCATATGATGAATATGTAAAGTATTAGTTTTGTTATTGAAACAGTGGCAAGGAAGAAAGTCGGTAATGATTTTTTGCCTGGATTGGTTGTTATCGTAGCGGTTTCCCAGTGCCAAGTATAAATGGACTTGGGACAGACCAGCTGGGTTCCTTTTCATCAGTTGATGGTAATGCAGCATGTGTTATTTGCCCCAGGGCGTGAGGGTGATGTGTTTTTTCCATCACGCTGGTCTCTTGGGGCGAAAGAGGTTGTGACCGATGGGGAGAGTGGGGAAAAGCCTGCTGGAGCAGTGCCAGGGAGCAGCTCTCTGCAGGAGGTCCTGACCTAAGGATGATCTTCACAGAATCACAGAACTGTAGGGGTTGGAAGGGACCTCTGTGGGTCGTCCACTCCAACCCCCTGCTGAAGCAGGGTCACCCAGAGCAGGCTGCAGAGGACCGCGTCCAGGCAGGTCTTGAATATCTCCAGAGAAGGAGACTCCACAGCCTCCCTGGGCAGCCTGGTCCAGGGCTCCGTCACCCTCAGAGTGAAGAAGTTCTTCCTCGTGTTCAGCTGGAACTTCCTCTGCTTCAGTTTGTGCCCATTGCTCCTTGTCCTGTCGCTGGGCACCACTGAAAAGAGTCTGGCCCCGTCCTCCTGACACCCACCCTGCAGATATTTACAGGCATTTCTAAGGTCCCCTCTCAGCCTTCTCTTCTCCAGGCTGAACAAGCCCAGCTCCCTCAGCCTCTCCTCGTAGGAGAGATGCTCCAGTCCCCTCATCACCCTCATAGCCCTCCGCTGGACTCTCTCCAGTAGCTCCTCATCTTTCTTGAAGTGGGGAGCCCAGCACCGGACAGAGTACTCCAGATGGATCCTCACTAGGGCAGTGTAGAGGGGAAGGAGAACCTCCCTCGACCTGCTGGCCAGTCTTGCTGCTGCCATGAGCATAAATTTGCTGTAGAGTCAGCTGAATTGGTGTTTAAGAGGACAGTGGGGCTTTTGCATCGGCTAGGTGAGGACGGGCAGTTTCCTCAGGTGTATCTCGCTGCCTTGCAGTCAGCGTTGGGTACTTTCAGATCTTTCTCGTGCTCGCGTGGCCTCGTCGAGCAAACACATCCCGTTCCCAAACTGCCCTCCTCCAGGAGCTACCCCGAGCCGGCCCAGCCTCCCCGCCATGGCAGAATGCCTCCTGAAATTCAAATAACGTGGCTGGCTCTGGCAGGACGTACGTTGAAGGGGTAGGTTTTGGAGCCGCTTTTCTGACCCGCGTGCCGACGTCAGCGGTCCTGCTCCTGGAGTTTATGGTCAGCCTGTAATTCCGCGTGGCCACAGCTGTTCCTCAGGGCTTTTCTCAAGCGTTGGTGGGAGCCCAGCACAGCTGGAACAGCAGCAGGTTTGTATAATGCCTGCTTGGAGCTGGATACACTGGGTAAGCTGGTTAAAACAACAACAAAAAAATCCCTCAGTGTTAGTTATACCAGCTGGGAG
The DNA here is from genome assembly GCF_030867145.1 of Opisthocomus hoazin. Classification (NCBI taxonomy): domain Eukaryota; kingdom Metazoa; phylum Chordata; class Aves; order Opisthocomiformes; family Opisthocomidae; genus Opisthocomus; species Opisthocomus hoazin. Next base: position 6,232,088 of record NC_134415.1, on the reverse strand, counting down.
AGATGCCCTATTTCAGTGCAGTGGTGGGATGGTAAAGAAGGGCTTGGATGGGGGCAGGTCTTGTGTGAAAGCCCATAAAAAGCAGTGTGGGCAGAGTCAGCACTTCTTGGGTTTAAATTGTGGGTGATTTGAAAGCATATTGCAGGCTGTTTGTTGCTGTTTGGCTTTAAACTTCTGTCGGGCTTGTGTGCAGCCTTAATATAAATTAAAGCAGCGCTTTGTCAATTAGCATTTCAGTGCAGAGTTATTTGGTTTTTTAATTTATAAATAATTTCAAAGAGTTGTCTGGACTCTTAATAGCAGGAGTGAATGCTGTAGTGTATGATGTCAAGTTTGGAACGCTGCGGGCATGCTGAGTCTTCTATGTCCCCTTGCAACTGTCATTAAAATCGATTTTAAAAATCATTTTCCGTAACATACAGTTTATGGCAGTAAATCCTTCCGTGGTTGAAATCTAGAGGTGGTAGCTGAGACCTCGACTTGGACACTTTAGTAAATGTTCGTGTGGATGCAGTAAACTTCAGATCCTCACAGTACACCAGTACCTTCCAGTATCTGGCTAACCATGGTGCTAAACATGCAGTCCTGTTGCCATGCAGTTGCGCAACATTCAAATTTATATGAAGATAGCTTTCTTGCAAGCTATATTTCAGTTACATGGTTATTTTTCTCCTTGAAACAGAAACAAAATTAGAGTTTTAAGTAAGAAATGAAATAGCTAAAATCAATCCTTTTTTATATAGATCTCTCCTAGTATTTAGCAGAACTATCACGTGCAGTTTCGTTTCTTCTGTAGGGAAGAACTTGCAGGTTTCTCGGTATGTATAGTTTTGGGGAGAGAATAGTGGTGATATTCTTTGCATGGCAAATCTCTCAGCCATTCACTTTCACAGATATTACAATAAAATTTTGTTTAAAAATAAAAGCAAAAATCAACCACCGCTTGCCCACCCTTAATCCTTAGGGTTTCTTCCTCCCCAGCCTCTCCTGGTATTAAGATGTATAAAAAATCTCCAGCTTTGAAGTTTGGGCTGGAGTCCATGCTTTATTTTTAAGGTAATAGAAGTTCAGTTTGTCTGGTAGACCTCACCCAACTAAACAAATTTACTGATTGTATGTAGTAATCTCAAAACAGGTAACCACGCTTTTTCACGTGTTACCCATCAGTGTGGTTGGCTCTGGGAATCTGGTGTGCACAAACTACTGGCAGAATGTATTTTAAGTGATGTGGCTGAACGAGACTTAACTTCATGCTATTTTAGTGTACTGCTGTAATTTGTTGTAGTGTTATTTTTAGTTCTTATGGACGTTGCTTCTCTGCGCTCTTGCTTACTAGTTTCATCACTAACCGTTCAGTTGACTAGTCTCATGCGAGAGCAGAATGTTCTGCCCCACCTTCGGGGGAAAAAAGTGTCCAAGTACTTATTTTCTAAGTGGTATTATTCATTTCGGAGGATTTATGGTGTTAAATTAAAAACAGACTCTTAAAATTCGTGTTGATTGACTGACTTCTCTGCCCTGTGCAGCGCCCAAACGCTGAGTCACCAGTCTGCTGCTCCCGGCGGGAGTGGGGAATTACCCAGGGAGGCCAGCCAGTTCCACAAACACGTCTTGCATTATTCAACAGCTGTTTGAAGTGTGTTGGTCAGCTTATTTCATCATAACGTAGACAGATTTAGGCTGACAGAAATCAAAGTATGCTTTAAACCCCTCGCAGCTGCAAAGGCGAGTGTTGTGTTTGCTCCTAGGCTTTAAGAGGAAACGCTCTGGCCCTGGTGACGGCGCTTTTCATCTGCTGCCTTTGGGAAGCCTTGATTAGTTGTATCTGGGGGATTTGTTTGGGGTTTTTTTCTAGTTTTTAGGGGTTTTTCTTAAAGTTTGTGGTAGATTTTGATATCAAAACTATCAGAATGTGTCGTGTTGAACCTTAGGGGAGCTTTGAAGCACTAATACAGCTTGGATGCATTCATATTAAATCTTTTTTTTTAAGGGATTGCAGGTGGTTTAGGCTTGAAGACGTTGTTTATATTGAGAGATATATTTGATAAACTTTACTCTTTTTTTCAATATCCTGTTTAAGCCAGTGCACAACTCTGTATACCTTTTTAGGTTTGAACCCAGTTTTATCTTCCTAATTCATTTTCCTAGTAAGCAGTTAGATTAACTTAAATGGAACCTAGACCTTCATAACATTGAAGGACTGCAAGGGTATTTGCACTGGTTTCACTGATTTAGTTTTAAACAGCACTTTTTGGTTAAACTGGCACAATTTTGAGAAGAGGAATGTCCTACCTAACTTGGCTAGCAGCCTGGAAAATGCCAGTGTGTTAACTGTGCAGGAAGATACAATCTTTATTTTTTTCCCCTCGAGCTTGTAAGCTGACTCAGCCATCTCTTTGCCGTTGGAGACTGGAGACTCTCAACTTTACGAGCTCAGGTACAGGAGAGCAGAGAGAACCTCGTTAATGTTTAGACCTTGTTATCTCGGTTTAGTAGCAGTGGGGGCTGCAGGACTTCAGCTGGGAGTTAGGAAGTGTATTTTACGTCTTCCTGTTATGTCTGTGTGTAACACTGGTTTCAGTGGCTCCTCGCTTCAGCTTTTGAGATGCCCTTCTCCGATGGCTCTGCTTTCCTCGGGGCTCTGGGCGGGGGACATGTCTTCTGTCCCCTCGGCGAGAATCTCCACCATCTTCCCCAACATAATGGCTCTTAATCGTTTCAAGGGAATTTCTCTGTCCTATAAGTTTTTTATGTATTAGATGTATCCATCAAAGTGTGAGCACATCCCACATTCACAGTGATTTCCTGAGTATCAGACTTAAGCAACTGCAGTTCTGGTTTTTTTTCCCCATGCCATTTGGAAGAACTGATGAATTATCCACACTTGTACACACATTTCTGCAGCGATTCCAGAGCCCGTGAGCATTTCCAAGAGCCTGTGAACGTGCATGAATGGAAGAAGTGATATTTGGAAATCAACCTTGTGTGGACTCTCTGTTGAGCGCAATTGAACGGTGAAGGGGGAGTACCAAACCGCGTGTAGCTACAGCGAAAAATACCTGAGCTTGTTTGCTGAGCGGCACCCTGGTTACACTCAGGGCGTTTGGATCCAAACTCCACGCGGATCTTCTGGCCCTGGAGTGCTGGGCTGGACACACCAGCGTGGAAGTTTCTGCCTTCTGGTTTGCGTCAGTTCGTTAGGATGGGCGAAGTGAGTGTTGTAAGCACGTAAACGTCGCGTAAAGGTGAAGACAAGGGTAAAGCGATGAGTTCCTTTGAAGATGAGTTGAAGAGCCTGCCACTGAAGTGCTAGGTTGGCAAAGCTTTCTCTGAACTTCAGGCTGAGAGACCAAGGGCTGATTGGCAAGTTAGAAATGAGCAGCGCGGTGGAAGTGTTGATCTGTTGTGCCAAACTGCTGATGGTGTGCTATGTCGCTCGGTTTTTGTACGCCGACGAAATGCGGTTGTGTCAAAGCGAGTGGAAATGTTGTGCTGGCCATTGCGCTGAAAGGCCTGGGAAGGAGTGAGGTGGGTCAGGTTACTGCTGGTTTCTGAACTCCCTAGAAGCTCGTGGAAGACATAATCCAAGCACAAAGCCGCGTGCTGATTCTATTTATAGTGTAAGCAGCTATGTCAGCTCTCAGTTTTTCCTCTCTCCCTTCCTACCCGACTTCATTTTTCATCTCTGTTCTCGGTTCAGTTTGCCTTCCCTTTGCCACCTCAAGAGCTGGCAGCTTTGCCAAGCCTACTTTGCTGCTAAAAACCTTCTCCTGCTCTCCTCAGCAGCCACCGGAGAGGGGGCACCCGCGCTGGTCGTCCTTGCCTTCGGCTGTTCCTCCCTAGAAGAGCAGCTTCCTCTGTGCTTGCCAGAAGATGACCCACAGAGCTGGTGCTTGAAGTAGCTGGGTGGGTTTTTCTTAGTTGTTTGGGTTTTTTGGTTTGTGGGTTTTGGTTTGGTTTTTTTTAATCTGCAGTTAGGTGTTTCACTGTATCGAAAGAGAAAAATGCACCAGAAAATAATAGCTCATACTGCTTTGCCAATAGACAAGTTGAATGGCTGTAGTGGTAACGTAGGAGAGAGGGCTTAGAGATGAGTGATTCAAAGCTGCTGCCATGTGTCGGGCTCTTCTTTGTTAGCTTCGAACTCAAATCTACAGATGCCCTTTCTCTTCTGGGGATCTGTGAACTACGCAGTTGTTTGATTTTTAAGCCTGTAAGTAGCAGTTGGCTTTCCTGTTGCAGGTTCTCCAGTTGGCGATGATTGCAAGGTGTGGATTTCTAATGAGGGAAGCTTTGCAGGGGCTGGTAGTTCTCTCCAGCTTTTCTGGTTTCACACTGTTGACTTGCGTGCAGACTTCGTTCTCTAGGCTTGCCCTACTAGATCGTGGAGGATATCAGCATAAAGTTTTACTCAGAGGAAAGTTAGTGTGGAAATACTTGGATTAGCTGTGTGCCAGAGTTTATTTTACCCCTTTCAGCTCCCTCTGTTTTGGGTAAGGCTGACAGGAGTTTCTCCCCGGTGACATTTTCTTTCTGTTGCAAGTTTCTGTCTCTGGGGGTGAAGAGTTTGCAGGAGAAGAGTTACGAATCCAAGCCAAGCTGTACTGCACTCGCGTGTTGAAGTCGGTAATCTTGACGCTGCTCACACCGGGTGGTGCCAGTGCAGTCTTTGTTCCTTCAATTTGATTGTTATTTTGTACACCTTGTGTTAAGTCTTGGGCTGACCTGTGCTTAAACTGAAATGTATTTCCTCAGGACTGCTGTTTGTCAGGGGTGAACAAATTCTTGGACTAGAAATACATCACAGAGGGCCCAAACAGGGACAAGTCAGATTTTTTTTTTTCTTCCTTTTCTTTGGTTCTTCATTCCAGCGGTCTGTGGTTTTTTTTCTTTCATAATAATGAAATAATCTGTCAGATGATGCATGCCAAGGATTTCCAGTGAAGCCTTTGTGAGAGCATCTGATAAATTTTGGTAGGAAGTCATCGGTCTTGCGTTTCGACATCTTGTTTTGCTCACTGAGATTTGCAGTTCCTTCAGCAAACAGCAAAAGTGACATATCCTTGACTGATGCAGCTTTCTTTAATCTGAGCTAAACAATAAAGTTATTTTACATTGATAAATTAATATGACAGAACACGTGTCCTCTTTCCATTTTATGTTTGTGATTTGGGTTTTTTTTTTTCTACCTTAAAGAATTTTACGTTGTCACATAGCTGGTATTTTCTACTCTTTCCTAAGAGTTTGCCATTATTGCTTCATTTTTTTTAAGGGACAATACCTAAACTTGCAGGTATCCAGCTGTATGAGGAACAGAGAGGGTAGAGGAAGAAGCTTTGGTCTGTTTACCCTTTTCACAAGGGTGTGTAGTGATAGGACAAGGGGGAACGGCTCTAAACTAAAAGAGGGCAGATTTAGATGAGATATTAGGGAGAAATTCTTCACCATGAGGGTGGTGAGGCACTGGCCCAGGTTGCCCAGAGAAGCTGTGGCTGCCCCCTCCCTGGCAGGGTTCAAGGCCAGGCTGGATGGAGCTCTGAGCACCCTGGGCTGGTGGAACATGTCCCTGCTCATGGCAGGGGAGTTGGAACCAGATGATCTCTAAGGTCCCTTCCAACCCACACCATTCTATGATTCTAAGTCATCCCTGTTTATGTGTGGGTGAGGCTGTCGTGCTTCTCTGTGAAGGCGATCGAGGCTGCTCCCAGGTGAATCCCATTTTCAGCTGCACCCATGTGCTGTGGCCCCCAGGGCTGTGTGTCGTAGCTCAGGCCGCTTTACACAGTGAAGAAAACCATATGGGCTACGGATTAGTCCCTCTGATATTACCTTCGTGCACTTAATTGTTAATTAGAGTAATGGCTGACACACTAAAGATGCTGATTCTTAGCAAAATATCTCTGGTTAACAACTTAATGTTGCTGATTTGGGCTGATGGACTAAAGTAAAGTTTCCGAGGTTAGACATTTCTGAGTAGAACATCTGTATGTGAAGGAGCGATCAGCAGCTTCCCGAGTGTGCCAGCACTTGGGTGCGATAATCGGCGCGAGCTGGGCGGGTTGTGGAGCGGCGAAGGCGCTTCCGTGCTTCTTGGCTCACTCACCAGTTCCAGAGAGCCTCAGGGCAGCGCTGGGGCTGGAGGAGAGTGCTGCTGGGTTAAGGAAGGTTGATATTAAAAGCGTTGGCACAGGAGTCCAGTGAGTGAACAAGTCCAGCGTGTGACTTCAATGCATCCTTTGCAGAAATGAAGATTACTGAATGCTTAAAAATTGTAATGCCCGAGAAGCGCGGAAGGGGAGACCTCTTTGTCTGTTAAGAAAATGCAAGCGATGCCTTGAGCTGAATTCACCGCTTACTTCTACGGGAGAACTGTTGAGACGGGTAGCGCTCGGTTTTGGAGAGCTGCCAGCTTTAGTGTTCATAGTCTAAAAAGTTAAGGAATCTTGGACATTCTGGTCTTGGATGCCTGGGTCTCTTGATGGCCATCAACGGTGTTAAAAAAAAAAAAGCCACAGCCTCAGGATTTTCTCTCTGCTTGGCATACGTGTATTTGCTTGCGTATTCATGCTGTAAAATGTGAAAACAACAAAAGTGTGGGGCTTCGCTGTTTGCCTGGGTCACATTTTTGTCCTCTCGATGGGGGTAATCCTGCGGTAGATGACAGTCTGACACGAGCTCGCTTCGTACCGTTTCACAGAGCAATATATTCCCCACGTCCAGTAAATCTTGAAGTTCTGTGACTTTCCTTATCAGAGTTCAACTGGGGAGAGGGAATTGTCCCACTCACTGGCAAGAGCAGTGTACGTTATGCTGCGCTGGCCAGTTCGTGAATTTGTTTGCTATCCAGTTTGCCGCTCCAGGCTGAGTCATTCTTACTGTTATAACAAATACACATTAGATAAGTTATCGCAGCGAAACTGTTTCTCGTCTCTTGCAGTCGATGATAGCAGACGTTGCAGGCTCTACAGGCAAAAAACAAGGGCTTTTTTTAGACACTGGCAGTATTGCAGGCTCAAATGCTTGTGTGAAATGCTTCTGACGTTGAATAAGGCTGCTCTTTATGTGGACTTGATGACAACTGGTGTTTCCCCAGACTTTCCAAAAAGCGCTGCTGGTCCTCTGTTTCTTCAGAAACGTTGATGTTAAATATTCCTTTCTTGATTTCCCTTCAGCAAAGAGAAGAAGTATCCATTTCAGTACCTTATAAAGGAAACTGTAGCAGTAAGATGCAAATGTGTGCTTCTCGAACTGCAAAATTATCTTTTTGAGGAACAGACGGCAAGCAAATGCGCCCTTGAAAAAAACCCTGTATGGGCCAGAGAGACCTGGGAGCCACCCTGAACTTTTAACACTAGGTTTTTTAGCTCATTTAGGTCATTTACGTGCCTGAAGACCTTTTCGTATCTGGGTCTAACTCCTCGTGATCGCAGTGAGAATTGACATTGCTTTAGCTGCTCAGTCTCAACGTTTTCTTCATTCTGAATGAGTTTTAGTAGCTGTTTCATGCGAGTGTTCAGCAAGAATGTCAAGGTTTAATATGCACAATACTTCTCAGCAAAACCCTCTGAATTAAAACTTTCCTGTTATTAGGAGTGCTATTTGGATTGGACCTGGACCTGCTTTGAGCACTGCTCGTGCTCCATGAGAGCTTAATAGGGTTTACGTGGTACGTGGGACCTGTTCCGAGAGGGTCAGCTTTCAGTGGAAACCAAATACCTTCCTCTTCCAGCCCGCTTCACTTTTGTTTTGTTCCTCTTTTCTCCGTAAGAAAGGAAATTACAGAACCCTGATTACATTATTTGGTATCTTTAACTCACTGTTTTGATTTTTTGTGGGTTTATCTTCCTGCAGCAAAACTGATAAGTAATGACTTTGCCAAATATTAGGTCACGTTGCTTGATACATGTAATATGTGTACATAACGCAAGACCTGTAATGATGACTACACTATGATTACAGTAGATGGGTTGAGAAGCTCAAGTGCCTAATCTCAATATTACAAGTATATTTGAATTTTGTAGTTCCAAGTACTTTAGTGCAGCGTAGTCACTTCCATCTCATGTGAGTGAAGTTTAGCTTAGTTTTTAGGGGTTTTTTTATAACCATGGTGCTACTGTTTGGCAAATACTGTGTTCTGATTTCTGCCTAGAAGGGGCTACCAAAAAATTGTTTCTTCCCTTAGTAGAGTATATATGGGAATAAAGATCTTTAAATGTTTGCTGCTATAGCAAAATCAATTCTGATTACATGTGATTTACAAAAATTTTACTGATTGAGCTGCAAGTACTTTGTGCTTTGAGCAGGCTGAGAAATAGTTTCTTGCAAGTAATGCAAACTATGGAAAGCTTTACTTGTTAACATTTAAAGGGGGGGAAGTTAAAATTATCTGTATGAAGAAAAAAAATGCACTGAAATTGTTGGATTTCAAATACCTTTAATCTGACAGGTTACATTTTCACAGTTAACATTTTATTGGGAAAACTTATTTTTGATATTTTACCTAAGAGAGGTGAAAGTTTGCAATCCAGAGGTCTGACTTTAAATTCTGACTTAAGCAGGCTGAACCTAGACAGGACTGATTGAGTTTAAAAGTGGGGTTTTTTAGACAGTAGATGTGCATTGAGCTTGGTAGTGGATTGGATTGTTGATAGAAACTCACTTTTTGGCATTTCTTGTAAATTCACGTTAGGAGGATAGGAAATTGTCACTGCAGGCATCTGAGTACTGAGGTGGCAGTGGATGACTTAGAATCATAGAATGGTTTGGATTGGAAGGGAACTTAAAGATCATCTGGTTCCAACCCCCCTGCCTTGAGCAGGGACATCTTCCACCAGACCAGGGTGCTCAGAGCTCCATCCAACCTGGCCTTGAACCCTGCCAGGGAGGGGGCAGCCACAGCTTCTCTGGGCAACCTGGGCCAGGGCCTCACCACCCTCAGGGTGAAGAATTTCTTCCTAATATCTAATCTAAATCTGCCCTCTTTTAGTTTAGAGCCGTTCCCCCATGTCCTATCACTCCACACCCTTGTGGAAAGTCCCTCTCCATCCTTCCTGTAGGCCCCTCCAGGCACTGGCAGCTGCTCTAAGGTCACCCCGGAGCCTTTTCTTCTCCAGGCTGAACAGCCCCAACTCCCTCAGCCTGTCCTCACAGGGGAGGTACTCCAGCTCTCTGATCATCTTCGTGGCCCTCCTCTGGACCCGCTCCAACACATCCAGTTGGCCTGGAAAACTTTGTTCTGATCTCTTTCAAAAACCTGAAACGGTTCCTATTTCCAGCAAGCGCGTGGAGGTCCGGGGATGTGCCTTACGACAAGGTGGCCGTGTGAAGCAGTAGCTGATGGGGCCATCCCTCAGCGAGGTGGCCAGCTCATTTCACACGCACATCCGCACGGCTGAAGACTCAGAAACCCAACCACCTTCTCGGGGTCTTTCAAGTCAGCCGAGCTCAGTGCGGCATGGGAAGTTAAATACGCTGCTGTGCTGGGAAGCGTTTGATGTCGGGAGGTTATTGCAGATTACTGTTCGGTGTCTGTTTTCAATTTCTCACTTCTTGACTAAAAAGGATGTTTTTGTTGTACATGTAGGCTTGTTTCAATAAAAGTTCAAAGACCTCCTATGTGCAGGACAAAACACGAGCCCAAGAATGCCCTTGGAGTGATTGAGTAAGATGGGCTAATGGTCTTGTCTAAAAAGTCTCCTAAAAGTAGAGTTTGCCGCTGCTTGAGTCTGGAAAAGGAGTATTCTTATCACCAGGAGAAGCACACGCTACTTAATTATACACAAGACATGTTTCATCTCCTGTGTTTCGTTCCAGGGAGGGAAGTCTGAAGGATTAGTCACAACGCGGGAGCAGCCCCACCTTCCGCACCTTAATTAGCAGTGTTCCTCTCGGAGCGTTTCATGCCTTCGTTGCAGACAGCTGTTCGTGGTCACAACCAGTTTTCAACTAAAAAGAAAACAGATTACAAAAAATCTTTTCCCATTATTTCTAACTTAATTCTGTTGCTTATGTATGAATTACTTAGGAATTAACAAGGATGAAATGTAGACTTTTTCCCCCTCTCCCCCCCAGATAAAATTAATTATTGTGTTTGATTCTTTGACTCTAGGCTATGGTGGCTTGTTATCCAGGCAACGGAACGGGATACGTGCGCCATGTTGATAATCCAAATGGAGACGGAAGATGTGTTACGTGTATATATTATCTTAATAAAGACTGGGATGCCAAGGTATGTTAGAATTTCTGTAACTTTTTTACGTACACTTGCTAATGCACCTTTGCTACAGGCCTTTGGTCACATCCTGATTTCTGTGCCTTGGTTGTGTTCTTACATTGTGTTAAGTGCGGGCACCCTTTGCCCCCCTGATTCGGCTGTTAGTGAGAGCAGAGATGAGGCATTGACCTTCAAGGTTTGGAATGATGCCAGCAGGACCTCCTTGACAGTGAGACTGAAGGAAAGTTGCATGTCTTTCATATATGCTTCCTAATTATATATATAAAAAAGTATCTGCTGCTGTCCAAGTTTCATAAACATCTAATTATGCAACTTAATGTACATTATTTGTATGGTAAACACCCCCCACACACACACGTACACAAAGAGTAAATAAAGCATATTTGAAAGAGAATTGAGATAATAGGTTTTAGATTTTTTCTCGTTATATTGCTGTTGAATCTGGAGTTTACTGTTTGTGCAACTAGATTACTTAATTGAGTATGCTTAGAAAAAGAAAGATGCTGTGGCTTGGGAGCTGTTTCATCTAAGCCAAGTGTTAGGGTTGTTGCTGTATCAGTATAGCTCAAAGCAGCACAAGTCTTTGTATCATTGTAGATACAGGGTATAGAATAGATAAGGATTTATAACACAGTTCACGTCGCCTAAGAGTTTACTACCAGTGACTCAAAACTCTCCATAATATACTGGCTAACTTTTTAAGAAGGATTTTCTTAGCGATTCAGTGGGATGAGGTAGATGGGAAGAATGGGCGTAGCTAGCTGGCTGTACTGAAAGCACGGGAGAGTAATGCAGAGACCGCTCTGTTTATTCCTTGGTTGCTGTGCAGTTGCAGTTAGCTGTGGAGAAGTTTGTTCTTTTTGTATATGGAGAAAAAGGTAAAACTACTGATACTTCTGTCGCACTTAGGAAGTAGCATGTGGAAGAGCACATAAGTGGTTGGTTTCTGTGAATTGGGCGCACCAGATATGGATAATACAGGTTGCAGCTGAGAGGGTTTTTTCTTTCTTTTTTTTTCTTTCTTTTTTTTTTCTTTCTCTTTTTTCTTTCTTTTTTTTTTCTTTCTTTTTTTTTTCTTTCTTTTTTTTTCTTTCTTTTTTTTCTTTCTTTTTTTTCTTTCTTTTTTTTCCCTTTTCTTGAGCGCTGTCCATTTCTTATAAGAGCTGGATGAAACAACAAGACTGGTAACATACTTGCATAAAACTGGTAGATCTGAAAGCTGAGTCAGAAATGGATGCACCTGAAGCTTTCTGCTTCTGACTTTGAAATGTCAAGTTTGATCCTTCAATTAGAAAATAAATTGCTAGCCTTTTTTGCCGTGATAGCATCTTCGCGTATAAGTGTGCTGGTTGGACTGAACATCTTAAAATGCAGGTTTGCGGTATTTTTAGTTGATTTACGGTTTCTCTCCTGAAAAAAAAAAAATTAATACATACCAGAGTGTAGAAGTCAAGGAAACTGCATTGTCACAGTAACTGTGAAAAATTTACTACCTGAATATTTAATTCAGGTACAAAGGTATTTAGTTTCCTGCAAAAGCTATTTTAAATTGCAAATTAATATATTACCAGCTACATTGGTTAGCAAAGAAAGAAGCTCAAACTTTCTTTAGTAGAACAAATTGACCTAAATTGTCACTTCTTGTTCGCTGATTTAGATCACAATTGAAAAAGTCATTTATATCAATTTACCTTGTTAGTACTTGCACTGTTGTGACTTGCCCATGAAGGCTTATGGTGCCTATCTATAGTTAGATTTGGTGGCTATCTATAGTTAGATTTAACGATATCAATACCTGCAGTAGGAAGAATGTGACTTAAAAAATAATTAACCCCACCTGGTGACCTAAAAATAAATAACCCTACCTACTTGTGCTGTTTTCTAGGCATGCATAAGTAAGTCCCGACTGTGTTTCAAAGCCTGGAAGAGATCTAAATTGACCAGGAGTAGTACATAGTCAGGCTTTAGTTGGAAGGTTCCTGGTCTTTCCTCACCCTAGTTACAGAAACCTGACATAAACGTGTGCTGCTGCGAAGTGGAACAGCCTCTGTAATGGGAAAGGGGGAAGCTGGGATGTGAAATAAATGTTTCTCTCATCTGTATTGGCATATTTTTAGCCACCTGTGTAATATCGGTTAGTGTTGTCCATTTTTTGCAAGGAAGTAATGCGGCTGAAAAGCAGCCAGTCCAAACCCACAGCTTTTTACTTCAACATGAATGGAGGCTTAATATTTGCAAGCATTCGGAAATGACTGGGTGAATAATGTGCAAAACGTTTTTGGTCACAGAAATGTATTGGCAGAAAAGCCGTAGGTTCACAATTTCTGTAGCCTGATAAAGGCTTTTGTTTCAGCTCCAAGTGTCTGAAGTATTTTCAGATGTGATATTTAATATTTAATTTGTAGGTAAGTGGAGGCATCCTTCGGATATTTCCAGAAGGTAAAGCCCAATTCGCTGATATTGAACCCAAATTTGATAGACTGCTATTCTTCTGGTCTGATCGCCGCAACCCTCACGAAGTACAGCCAGCATTTGCTACAAGGTAGGACTTGTGGGCTCTCTCTATATTGCATGATGCCTCTTTTATCAAGGGATGAGCAAATCCTAATGAGAAATGGGTGACACTATGAATTATGACCCGCTCCCAGGTCTTTCCATCTACAATGCCCGCTGAACTATGATGAGAAAGGTGTTTTTTTTTTTTTTACTGCTGATTGATTAAGCTTCTGCTGTGCTGAAGTGTGCTGCTGCTGAGTTTGTACCGATGTCTGATCTCTTATTTTGGAGCAAACATCCTCTTGGGTGGGTGGGAGGGAGGACTGGGAACACCAGAAGTTTCTGAGCGTGTACTTGGCAGAACTGGGTAGGAGCACACAGAGCCGTAAGCAGACCCCACCTTACCCAGGGGCTGTTGTCCTCACTTTCTCTGCAACAGCTTCACGCTCTCCTCCCTTCCCTTTGTCCTTAGCACCTTACTGTGGTACAGAGATGGACTGGGTACTTCACTTTTGTGTCCCCTCTTGTTGGGAGGGAGGAGTTAGAAAACAGTCATTTTCAAACCAAGCCACCGCATTCTAGTTTGGGAATTGGGAGCAGGGCTGTGGGGCGGAAAGGAGCATTGATACACAAATGTTTTCTTTCTCTGGGGTGTTAAGAGGAGTTGCTCCCAGTCTGAGTCAAGGTGAACTTGATATCCCCTTTGTAGGGCAGTGGATGATGCTAAAGGTACCAGCATTCACTGCCTGCACATCGTGAGCGGCGTTTCCAGATAGCATCAGCAGGTAAATGACTGCAGTCCTTGAGCCAGACTGCCCGTTGCCCATGTCACAACGCCTTTGGATGGCCAGAGCCCTGAGATAACACAAGTACCTTTGCAAGAAGCAGCTTGACCCTGCCATCGGCACGTCCTCTTGCAGCCTTTTGGGAGGCTGTACCGCTCTCCCCGCTGCTTCGTGCTCGGAGCAGAGTCAGAGGGTGAAATGCCATTTACTAAAGGTCCTCAGAGTCTTTGCTCAATAGCTGTTGTTTCATATTTAAATCCTCTACGACCACTGGGAGCTGTGTAAGAAGGGGTAGTTAATTTTCCCTTATGGCAAATGTCCATGAAAAGAGGTTCTTGCAGTGTGACTCAGTGATGGACTTGCCCGAGTAAAGTAAGAGATGAGGTTACAGGGCAAGGTGATACGGACAGAGACTGTGTTACAGGTCCTGGGCAAGAACTGTCATAGCAACTCATCAGGAAAAAGCAGCCTAAACTGACAGCGTTGCTGTCACCCTTTCAGCGTTCAGACATTATACCTGCTAACAGAAAAAAACCTGCTTGCTTTGTGCTTTATGAAACCTTTTCTTCCGTCAGACTGCCGAGGTGTCAGCTCGTTTCGGTTGTGTTTTGTGTCAAAGTGCTTCACTGTTTGTTTTTTTTCCTTCATCGTTCAGGAGTTCTTTTTCCATCCGTTTCCCTAGGTACGCAATAACAGTGTGGTATTTTGATGCAGATGAAAGAGCACGAGCTAAAGTAAAATATCTAACAGGTAATCTCTTGTTAATATCTTCTGTGTTCTTGTATTTTTATTTTTTTTTTTCCCACCCTGGAAGAAAAACTTAAGTAGTCCAGCCTTGCCTGCTTGGCTGACCCTGTGCACAAAAAGGGGCAGAAAACCAGCATAACTCAGAGGCAGGGTTCACAGGGGAGGGGACTGGTGGCTGAGCTGCTGGGCAGTGGCTCGGGAAGTGCCGGGCAGTGCCTCGTCCTGCTCACGCTTCCCCCCAGACCTGAGCCTGCTCGGTATTTTTACCTGCAGGATACGGCTTCTCCCTGGCTTTGTCTCCCTGTGAGGTGTGGAGGATAAATACAGCAGAGACTGGGAGGCACTGCCAAACTGGGAGCCCTGGAAACGGTTTAATACAAGTGAACTGGACTAGAATCTCTGTATCAGAAAAGCCTAAAACTAAATTCTGCAATCAAAGAACAGAGTTACGTCCCCCGCTCCAATTCCTCATACCTCGCATCTGTTTTCCTTTTCTGGCTTCTGCCTCCAGAGGAAGTTGATCTAATTTTCCTGTTCAAATTAGCATTCTAAGGAGAAACAGTCCAGGACTTCTGTCATGCTTGTAGCTGCCGTCGCGATTTTGTCTGTTGTAGTGGTTTAAACCGAAATCAGGTTTGCCACGGGTGCACACACACACAGGGCCACTTTCTCTGGGATCTCATCAGCAGCTCTGAAACCAGTGCTGCCGAAGACACGGGCTCCTCATTTCCCAGTGAGATTTCCGTTCGTCGCCGTTAGGCGTCGGGAGCTCGGCCGTAGCCCCGGAGCCGTCTGACGGCGGCGAAAGCTGCGTTTCGGATCGGTCGGCCGTGGCGCAGCCGGGGACTTCTCTGCATTTCGGGAGCCGTGAGAGCGGCGGAGCCGCTGCCGGGCTTGGGGAGAAGCGCGGGGATCCGAGCCGTGAGGCCACTGCTCTTCCCAAGGGGTGCAGGGAAGCCGTTTGGGTGGGCTCGTGTCTGCAGGGGAGGTGTTCCCCCCCGGCCCCCTCCCTCTCCAGGGTCCCCCTGACCTGCGGGCACTGAAGGAAGGCAGGCTGGGTTGGAGGGGTTGCTTAAATTCTGGTTATTGGTTTGCCCTCTAATTGATTTGTGTTATCGTCTTGTTGTGGTGCCAGTTCCGTTTGCACTTCAGATTGCATTCTTGGCTCTGTATCTGCAGGAAGAATTGTGCAAGGTGCTTTTTATAGTCCGCTGATACTAAAAATACAGAATTATAGAATAAAATGTCATAAAATAGAAAACTATTAATTTTTGGCTTTGTGTCAGTCTAAAGCCATGCAGAATACGTGCGAGTGTTTCTTCAGTGTGGGATACTGTGTCTGTTAACATTTTGATAGTCAAACTTTTTGGAGGGTACCTGAGGGTCATTTTTTAGAGAAAAGGGCAGAAGAGGCATGGGTTTGGTTTGATTTGGCTTATTTTTTAGCAGCAAGTCAAATGGAACATTGCATTTAGAAATCCCTCAGTATTTCTCTACAAAGGTAAATACCCAGAAACTCCGGATATTCTGATCCAGGTTAATAGATTATATCCTCAGATTCTCAAGTGGCCGTTCTTAAAGCTTACCTTTGCATGTAGAGGCTGAAATGATTTATTTAAAACTGCACATAAGATGTGAAGTATCCCGTGTTTCTACTTGGGCAGCCAGATAAATGCCCGCTTTCGGAGATGATGTGTAACCACGGCTCGTTAACTATACAGAGCATGTATAGAAAAATATGTATCTTGCTAGATCAGATGTACTAGGTAACCTTCAAAGTACTCTCTCAGAAGTAATCTGGAAAGTGATGTGGCAGTTCTACAGGCTATACTGTGGTAAATGCTGGAAAATAATACCAGTTTCCTTCTCTTCATATTTCTGCAGGTGAAAAAGGTGTGAGGGTCGAACTTAATAAACCTTCTGACTCAGTTGGGAAAGACGTTTTATAAGCCTTTGATTTAGCAACTCCCCGTGCTATTCTCCCTGATAAATCTTGATGCTATCTATTAACTTTTGAATGTGAATAACAAGATAAAGGAAAATCAACAACAAACCAACGTTTTCATAAAGAAGCAAACAGTGTTTCAATGTTGCATCGAATAGAAGATTCTTTGACTGCTGAAGCATCGTACTATGTGATTGTGACTCCAGGCCTGTGACTGCTTATGTGAAGAAGATAAGCAATCAGTAAGAAACAGCATATGCATCTGGACGTAAAGAAGTGCCCTACATAGAATTTGTTCATCCTTATATTTTGCCAGACCTGTCATCCAGCTGAATCCAATTCATCTCTCCCTTTTTTTATATGGTAAAAGTTTGAATTTTGGGTAATTTTTGTATGACCAGGTACAGTTTATCAAAATTGAGTCTTAAAAAAAAAAAATAGAAAAACTGAAAAAAAAAGGAAAAAAAAAAATTACAGTATTCTCCAAAATAACATGGATCTATTTTTGTAAAACTGTTCATACTGTTCTCCTCTGCCATGAAAGACCTAATTTAATGTAAGGGTTGCCAGTAACTGATAATCACTTTAATTTTCTTTACACCTTAAGTCAGAAAAGGAGCACTTTAATTACCAGCTAAAAACCTGATTGTTTTATATCATATCTCACGCTAATCTTAACTTTTAAAGATTGCTGCTGTATTGTTTTTTGACTACGTCTTCTTGAACCTTATTAACAGAAGCAAATCAGTATCTCGCTATTAGTAACATTCAGTTTGTGGTTTTGTATGTTGAATCCACAGAGGGGAAGTTTCTGTCTCTTCTTTGTCTTTTGGTTTGGTTTTTTGTTTTGGTTTGGTATTTTTTGGTTTGTTTGTTTTGTTTTTTTTAAGTGACTGGCACTAAGTGAACTTGACACTATCGGTTGCTGTCGTTGGCTTTGGGGACCTGGTAAATACCATCAAGTTACAAGAATACACAAGGGCTTTCCTAGGCTATTAGAGGTACCCAGAACCTCCTTACGTACTTGACAGAAACGTTTGAGCTTTCTCCCTTTTCTAAAGAATACTTGCCACCCCCCTTTCCTTTGTATATAAGTTAATAGAATATCTAAAATTAACTTTTTTTTTTTAATTTCCTCATCAAATGTTGGTGTCCCGTGCAGTCTGTAAGTTGACACCTTGATCTATTATATAGTATCAAGGAGATGGTCGGCACGCTGAAGCTGAAGTGCATCACTGTAGGCTCCTTGTGCAATACATCTTTAGGTTTTCGCTGTGCTGAAGGATTTCCCCGAAAGGGCACTGCCCTTCGATCAATGCTGAGGTAGATATTTAGTAAGAAAACTTTTATGTTCCTTTACATTGTCTTCATTTTATCAAGGGACACATTGGAATAAAAGCGAGATGTGCAGAAACTTTGATATTCTTATTTTTAAGAAATGGATGGTTTGGACACTGATTTTCTTTTTTTTCCTTTTTTTCTTCTTTCTTTTTTTTCTGAGCTTTAAAAGCTTGAGAAAACAAAAGCAAACCTATGAAAGACAGCATTTATATTTACAGGAGTTTGGGTGTTGATCAACTAACTCACTGCAGTTTTCTATCTGTCCCTGGTTTCCTTACTTAATCATACTTAAGCTTACTTGAGACAGCTTTCGTGTTTGCAGGAGTCTGGGGGTTGATCAGCTTACCCACTGCAGTTTTCTATCTGTCCCTTGTTTCCTTACTTAGCCAAAAGAATGTGAGTGTACAGAAATATTTCTGTATATATTACAACTTGTGACAATTTTAGCATCTGTATAGTTTGTATTCAATTAGAGACCTTTTCTATGGAAAGCTCAGTAATTTTTTATTAAAAAGATTACTATTGTTCATGTAAAACATGAAAAAGCTAATTGTTTAGTAACAAACTGACAGAAAGGGGAAAAAAATTCAGTACCAGTATATCATTTAGGAGAACCAACAGAAATCCCAGTTTCATTTTGGTTTCGCTTTTCCTTTTTTTTAGTGAAGTTCTTGCCCTTTACCGTTCTCTTCCTCTTTCCTTCCCAGAAAAACAGACAGGATACCTTTACTGTAAGTGCCTCTGCCAACCTGGCCAAGGAGCGCAAATCTTCGTTACTGTCTGGTCTGCAGTGCATTTAGGCCACCAATGAACCAAGCAAAAAAGCCACCTCTTCTACTTCATCCTCTTTAGTCCTACTTTAACGGAGGTTTGGTTGGTTTTTCTTCTGGAAACGTGAGCGTAAGCCTTTGAACGCATTTCAGTCCCTCTGTCATTCAAACTTCTGCAGCTGGCCTATCAAATCCGAATCACACCGTAGGTTTGTGCTTGCCAGACAGGTTTAAAAAGTGCTTAATTTCTCACGCCATGTAAGTCGTTACAATAGGGTCAACCAATCAGGTCAGCCATTTCTACCGTGTCCTTCAGAAACTGTTCATTTCACGTCGGTTGAATATTCAGTCTTGAGCATCACCAAGCAGGTCCTTGTTTGGAAACTATTTTTTAAACTGTCTTATGATCTGTATGTGTCTAGTCCTGGTTGAAGATAAAGCTTCATAATGCTATTTTTATTCATGATGTTAGCCGGCTGTAAAATACGAGACCTTTATCTATAGCAGGCAAAGAAATTCAGGATTCATTTACAGGTTGCCTATAAAGTTGTGTAATTTGAAAAGCAGTGTTCATTATGAAAGAGCTCTCAAGTTGCTTGTAAAGCTAATCTAATTAAAAAAGATGATGTATAAAGGTTCTTGAAACTATGTGGTTATTTGTCATCTATGTAATTTTCAAGAACTTCTCTGCAGGAACTAATTTATAAACGCCCCCTGATAAAGGGAGCACGTGGATTTGTGGGGGGTTTGTGGGGTTTTTACTTTTAGTTGTGGTGGTGGTGGGGTTTTTGTTTCTGGGATTTTTTTAGGTGGGGTGTTTTGGTTTGGTTTTTTTTTTTCAAGTCAGAGCTGTTCCTGCTCTGGAGAAGGGTCTGCTGCTGTTCAGACTGCCTACAGTTACCTGCGTGTGGTGATCATTTTCCTGAATATTTTCTCCCTCAAAAACAGCACCAAGTTTAGGCTGACTGGAGAGAGATGGTGGATATCGTTTTTTCACCTCTTTCTGACAGGTACATGAGGTGCAAAACAAAAGTCCTCCTCAGATAGGATTTGTAAGATTTCATGGTAGCTCTTTAGTTTTACCTGGCTTGCAATGAATTGTGAGCCCTTTGAAGGTCGCAAAATCATTAAGGTTGGAAAAGACCTCTAAGCTCAAGTCCAGCCGTCACCCAACACCCCCATGCCTGCTAAACCATGTCCCCAAGTGCCACATCTACACATTTTTTGAACCCCTCCAGGGATGGGGACTCCACCACTGCCCTGGGCAGCCTGGTCCAATGCCTGACCGCTCTTGCAGTGAAGACATTTTTCCTGATATCCAACCTAAACCTCCCCTGACACAGCCTGAGGCCATTGCCTCTCGTCCTATCGCTGGTTACTTGGGAGAAGAGATCAACCCCCCTCTCACCACAACCTCCTGTCAGGGAGCTGTAGAGAGCGATAAGGTCTCCCCTCAGCCTCCTCTTCTCCAGACTGAACAGCCCCAGCTCCCTCAGCCGCTCCTCATCAGCCTTGTTCTCCAGACCCCTCCCCAGCCTCGCTGCCCTTCTCTGGACACGCTCCAGCCCCTCAATGTCCTTCTTGTGGTGAGGGGCCCAGAACCGAACACAGCACTCGAGGTGTGGCCTCACCAGTGCCGAGCTCAGGGGCACTCGGTGATCTGAAGATGGCAGAAGAACGGGAGAGTCTAGATGCCAGCCCATACGAGATAGCACACAATTTCCCTAAGCTTTTTGGTGAGCTTCACAATGACTGTACAGTGATGAAGGAAGCATCTGGCTGGCTGAGCTTCTGCCATTGCTCAAACTCTTGTGAAGCCCCCCTGCGTGTGCTGGTCTGTATTGTGCTGGTTCGGGAAGAGTTTCCTGGATCTCCAGGTGAGTCTGCCAGCCTTGGTGCGCCTTCCGTGGCACTTGGGTACCTGTGGGGCTCGGTTCTGCTCTTGCCGGTATGTTAGGTCAAAACCCAAGTGCAGCAGCACTGACCTTGGTCCCAAAGTGCTTTGAGGCTTTTTCCATGCTTTGGTGCTGCGTAATTTCTTACGTGTTCTCCTGAAATCTCCCCTTCCCCATCTTCATTTTACATGGAATGAGGAAGAAGCCTTCTAGCACTTGCAATCCTCTTGGGTAGACCTGATGTGTTTTTTTTAATTATTGCGTTGTTGAGCACAATATGCAGGGGGCTTGTTTTCCATAGTGCAATCAAACACCACACCAGGGGAAGATGAAGTCTCTCCTGCGTGTTTCTCAAAAGAAAGGTGCTTGCAGAAAGCAAGCTAGCTGACAGCCTGTGTCTTACGTAAAACATCTGGCTGTGCTGACCACTTCACGGTCAGGAGTGGAAAGATCTCATCTCTAGGTCATGCTTGTAAGTAGAATCAGACTGGAAAGTGCCATTTTTGTGCCTGCTGAAGGCTTTGAAGAAGAGGGGATGCTGCAAAGTGACAACTGCCAGCCTCCAGCCCCAGGTTCCTAGCAGTGTACCTGCAGGTGTGCGGACATGCAGGTGGCTGCGGGCACTTGCAAATAGATAGTAGGAATTTATGAGTACTGAGCAGCAAAGGCTTGGAAGAAATTCATGGGACTTCACTGATTTGGATCTCATCTGCTTTTTTTTTTTTGGGGGGGGGGCGGGGTGGGTTATGGATCTGCAGAAACATGGGTCTCCCATCGTCAGCTTTCGTACAGAGCACTCACTGAGCTTTCTTCGCGGGTGTAAAGTGAAGCTCAAATGCATCAAAGCCTGTTGTGCTGCTACGCTGCTGCAGGAACCGTGTTCGCTCGGGAGCGTCTGCTGAATCGGGAGCTGCCTGACCCTGGCTGGTGGGGGTGGAGAGCAGCTGACAGGAGCAGGTTCAAGGTCCTCTCTCGTACCAGACAAAACCAGTTCCAGAGGATTCGCTCAGCTGATTTTTGCTGCCCCTTCTTCAGTTCCATCAAGCTTTTCCCCGTAGCGTTGAAGTCGAGTGAATATGGAGCCCATCGATCCCTTCCCTGAAATGAGAATAAAAAGCCCCAGCTCCCAGATGGAGCTGGGTACCAAGAGCTGGCTCTGCAAGCGGAACGGGCAGCTGAGATGCAGGTCACCAGCTCGCTGGGGATAGACTTGAGTCCTTAGTAGGATGAGGAAGGAATGAGTTGAATAGAAATGGTGAAGTAGGATGGGAAGAGACCGATGCACGAGACCAAGACAAAAAACGTGTGTGGGGTGGGAGTGAGGAATCTGGGGCGTGCCAAGGTGTCTTGGCTATAGGTGTCTGCCCTGGGGAGGAACATGAAGTGTGAGGAGAAAGAATACGCAATGCGTTTGCCTTGGGAAAGACAGTTGTTACACATCCCATCCATCCTTATACAGAATCACAGAATGTTCGGGGTTGGAAGGGACCTCTGTGGGTCACCCAGTCCAACCCCCTGCCGAAGCAGGGTCACCCACAGCAGGCTGCACAGGACCACGTCCAGGCGGGTCTTGAATATCTCCAGAGAAGGAGACTCCACAGCCCCTCTGGGCAGCCTGTGCCAGGGCTCCATCACCCTCAGAGTGAAGAAGTTCTTCCTCGTGTTCAGATGGAACTTCTTCTGCTTCAGTTTGTGCCCGTTGCCCCTTGTCCTGTCGCTGGGCACCACTGGAAAGAGTCTGGCCCCGTCCTCCTGACACCCACCCTGCAGATATTTAGAGGCATTTATGAGGTCCCCTCTCAGCCTTCTCTTCTCCAGGCTGAACAAGCCCAGCTCCCTCAGCCTTTCCTCATAGAAGAGATGCTCCAGTCCCCTCCTCATCCTCGTAGCCCTCCGCTGGACTCTCTCCAGTAGTTCCTCATCTTTCTTGAAGTGGGGCGCCCAGAACTAGAACTTTCTCTTCATGGATGTGTGTGCCAAAACAGCGTATTTTTCTCTGTGGAGATGAGAGGTTCGTAACTTTTTGCTTGCACTGGGAGTTGCTTTCCTTGCCTGTCTTCCAGTTGCAGGCTGTTGGACTTTGGGTTTGGGGGGTTTTTTTGCCTTTTATTAAACGTGCAGCTCAGGATTAAACTTCAATCGGTAACAGTTTGTGGGTTCTTCTGGAGAATTTGCTATAACTACCTTGTCTGCAAGGTGGTGGTCAGTGCTGGGAAAGGTCACCAGCTCATTTAGCCTGTAAGTCCGGTACCAGCACCCTCCCGACGTGCGGCACGCCTCGCGTCTGAGCGGGGAGGGTGTAAAGCACACGGGCGGGCTCCCAACCTGCCGGCATCGCCCAGAGCCGAGCCGCTGCTCCAGGGCGGGATCTGAACTGGAAACCCACGGTTCCTTACGAACGCCGGCGGGAGATGGGAAGTGAAATTTCATCATCTCGGAATATCCACCACGTGGATCCGGTGCTCCCTGTGGGCCAGGCTGTGTGTCACCGTGGTTTGCCAGGGTGGAACCAGTTCCTCTCCTGGGCTCATTCTGAGGGCTGGTGCGGTTCAATTTTTTTTCTGCTTTTAAACGGAAGACGAATCCAGAAGAACTAAAATGCAGAAACACAAATAGAAAACCTAATACCTGAATATTGTATTGGGTTGTGAGCTGGTATTTTGCTGCCTAGAGAAAGCAAGGCCAGGTAAAAAAAAGATCAGAACTATCTTCAGGTGAGTCACTTAGGTTGTAAATGTATCTCGCTTACGTTCCTGCGTGTAAGCAAGCTTTAGAAAGCTGTTAATAAAGATCGCATTCTAGCAGAGGACACGGCGACAGCTCTAAGAAATGTAAGGAGATGAGAATTTTGGAGCCTGATTAATTGCTGTCGCAATCCTGGGAAGTTTTTTCATACAGTGGAGATGGAAGTGAACGTGTCAGAAAAACGCAGCAGCCAGCAGCAAACTAAATGCCACCCCCCCTAACCGTGAAAGCGCAGTCTGGGTTGTTGGTGGGTGCAGTACCTTGGGCTGCTGGAACAGAAAGATATTTCAGAAGAGCTGTTTTTACTCAAGCCCTTGGCAGCATCTCTGGACATCAAGGAGGAAATACTTCTCCATGGAAAACGTGACTGTAGAGCCCACTAAAATTTGGCACGGGGAATCGGGGCCAGGGGTAATGACCGAATCTGTTTTCCAAGAGTCCGGTTGGTGGCGTCGCCGATAGCAAAGAGCAAGGTTTGAGCTGTCAGACTGGGGCATAATTATTTTCCCTTCACTTCCCCTTAGCCCGCCGCAACTTAATAGTAAGTAATGTGGTGCTGAACAAGCAGAAGCTATAGTAAGTTAACTCCTTGGTCCTAAATGTTTGTTTTATGCAGAACTCTTTAACGGGATGTAGGCAGAATTCGATTTGATTACTTTTATTTTTCCCCACCTGCACTGTGAGAACATTTTATTTGAAAAACCCCTTTATTCAAAACAGTGCAAGTAGGGAAATGACCGTCTGCAGTTAGGAGTTGCTGCAACTCCATAACCAGGCGGAGTTACGCAAGGACACAGCCGGGGAGGGGATGGATTTTACGGTAAAGACGAGGCTTGCGCAGCTCCCGGAAAGCACAGGGGCTGCGGGGGGTTCCCCCGGCTGCGGGAAGCGGCTGCTCCAGGGTGCGGGAAGGCTGCGGGAAGCGGCAGCTCCGGGGTGCGGGAAGGCTGCGGGAAGCAGCTCCAGGGATGCAGGAAGGCTGCGGGTAGCAGCAGCTCCGGGGATGCGGGAAGACTGCGGGAAGCGGCAGCTCTAGGGATGCGGGAAGGCTGCGGGAAGCAGCTCCGAGGTGCGGGAAGGCTGCGGGAAGCGGCAGCTCCGGGGTGCGGGAAGGCTGCGGGAAGCAGCAGCTCCGGGGTGTGGGAAGGCTGCGGGAAGCAGCTCCGAGGTGCGGGAAGGCTGCGGGAAGCGGCAGCTGCGGGGATGTGGGAAGGCTGCGGGAAGCAGCAGCTCCGAGGTGCGGGAAGGCTGCGGGAAGCAGCAGCTCCGGGGTGCGGGAAGGGTGCGGGA
Organism: Opisthocomus hoazin; assembly: GCF_030867145.1. Lineage (NCBI taxonomy): Eukaryota > Metazoa > Chordata > Aves > Opisthocomiformes > Opisthocomidae > Opisthocomus > Opisthocomus hoazin. The sequence goes on along the minus strand of NC_134415.1, from coordinate 6,207,840 downwards.
AGCAGGAGCTCCGGGGATGCGGGAAGGCTGCGGGAAGCAGCAGCTCCGGGGTGCGGGAAGGCTGCGGGAAGCAGCTCCGAGGTGCGGGAAGGCTGCGGGAAGCAGCAGCTCTGGGGATGTGGGAAGGCTGCGGGAAGCAGCAGCTGCGGGGATGTGGGAAGGCTGCGGGAAGCAGCAGCTCCGGGGTGCGGGAAGGCTGCGGGAAGCAGCTCCGAGGTGCGGGAAGGCTGCGGGAAGCAGCAGCTCTGGGGATGTGGGAAGGCTGCGGGAAGCAGCAGCTGCGGGGATGTGGGAAGGCTGCGGGAAGCAGCAGCTCCGGGGTGCGGGAAGGCTGCGGGAAGCAGCAGCTCTGGGGTGCGGGAAGGCTGCGGGAAGCAGCTCCAGGGATGTGGGAAGGCTGCGGGGAGCGAGGGCGAGCGGTGGCGTCTTCCTGGTGCCCCAGTCGCGACAAGGCGTTGTCGCAGGACCAGAACCCCGTTCTCGGTGTCTGAGAGCCGACACAGACCGGTCGCTCTGTTTTAACTTGTGGCAATCAAAGGGACGCATATTTTGGTTTTTTTGTTGCTCATTGCGATGGTGGAAGTGTTATCGTAAAGGCCTCAGTATAGCTCGACCAGCAGGACTTTGTTGCTTATTTAGGATAAGATTTAGGAATGTGTTTGAAACCTTTGCCTTCAAGCTGCCAAGAAAAGCCTTTAGATCGAGGGAACTGTCCTTGGGGAGATAAGGACACCCCGAGACAACGGCTTGTTAGCGCGTGGCTGGTTTTGGCTGGTTCTGGCTGAACAGTAGTGTCCAAAAGTAACCTATCCTGCATTATAATACATTATAATACTAAAAATCACACCCCCTGGGGGAAAGAGCCCCGGACCCTACTCACTGAACATGCACAGTGTCAAATTGCTGACCAAGCGTGATGTCAATGATGCCACCGATCGGCAGCGTGGGCCTGCCCCGTGGGCTGACACTTATCGGTCAGATATCGAACGAAGGAATGTCTGCTTCGATAGGGGTGTGCACGCGAAGAGGAAATATCTCCTGTGCATCCGGTGCTGTAACGAAGAATGGCTGCTTTCTGAACTTCCCACATGAGTTCTAGAGAGTCTTTGTTTTGCCGGCTTGCAGAATCACAGAATGTTTGGGGTTGAAAGGGACCTCTGGGGATCACCCAGCCCAATCCCCTGCCAAAGCAGGGTCACCCAGAGCAGGCTGCACAGGACCGCGTCCAGGCTGGGTTTGAATATCTCCAGAGAAGGAGACTCCACAACCTCCCTGGGCAGCCTGGGCCAGGGCTCCGTCACCCTCAGAGGGAAGAAGTTCTTCCTCATGTTCAGCTGGAACTTCCTCTGCTTCAGTTTGTGCCCGTTGCCCCTTGTCCTGTCGCTGGGCACCACTGAAAAGAGTCTGGCCCCATCCTCCTGACACCCACCCTGCAGATATTTGTAGGCATTTCTAAGGTCCCCTCGCAGCCTTCTCTTCTCGAGGCTGAACAAGCCCAGCTCCCTCAGGCTTTCCTCATAGGAGAGATGCTCCAGTCCCCTCACCATCCTCGTAGCCCTCTGCTGGACTCTCTCCAGTAGCTCCTCATCTTTCTTGAAGTGGGGAGCCCAGAACTGGACACAGTACTGCAGATGGGGCCTCCCTAGGGCAGTGTAGAGGGAGAGGAGAACCTCCCTTGACCTGCTGGCCACACTCCTCCTAATGCACCCCAGGGTCCCATTGGCCTTCTTGTCAGCCAGGCCACACTGCTGGCTCATGGTCAACCTGTCATCCACCAGGACACCCAGGTCCGTCTCCACAGAGCTGCTCTCCAGCAGGTCCACCCCAAGCCTGTACTGGTGCATGGGGTTGTTCCTCCCCAGGTGCAGACCCTGCACTTGCCCTTGTTGGACTTCATCAGGTTCCTCTCTGCCCAACTCTCCAGCCTGTCCTGTTTTATGGTATCATAAGCTCTTGTCTAGATACTGACGAGGCAGCTTTATCCATGCCCAGATCCACCCGCGCAGGGAGGAAGGAGTAGTGGGAGTGGAAGGCGGTCGGTTACACCTCTGCTGCTCACAGCACCTTTGTGAATTTGCCCTGGGTTCCCCAGGTGAGAGTGCATGGGGTGGGGGGGACAGCAGCTCGGCTTCCCACTCCTGCCAAGTCCCCCTGCCACCTCTGCACCCGCCCACACGTGGGCACCTCTCCTGCCCGTGCTCCTCACGTGTTGTCCCGCCTGCTGTCGGCCGGGCTGCAGCCCGTTGTGCAACACCCCTCGCGTGGGTGGTGGATTAAATTATAAAATACTTGGCTGAGGAAAACATCTGGGGTTTTCCCCGTCTCGGGGAAGCAAACTGATCTTCAATTGCTGAGGGTGTTCCTCTCTTCTTTTGGCAGAGATGGTGGGATTGTACGTGGCACGGCCGAACCGTGCCAGTTCATGGGACATTCCCTTCAGCCAGTGCTGAATGTGGTGTATCCAACCATGCTAGCATCGCCCCTGAGCAGCTTCGTGCCAAGCTTGGGTAGTCTTTTTACTGACAGAAGAAAAGGGAAAGACATAAGGGGACTGGAAACTGGTGCAGGATTCACAAGCAGGACATCTACTTGTCAGTCTGAAAATGGTGTCACTTCAACACAGATCCACAGCCATATGCGAAAATAGACTCAGTGCTGGGATGAACCCATCACAGAATCACAGAATCACTAAGGTTGGAGAAGACCTCTAAGATCATCAAGTCCAACCGTCACCCCAACACCACCACACCTGCTAAACCATGTCCTGAAGTGCCACATCTACACGTTTTTTGAACCCCTCCAGGGATGGGGACTCCACCACTGCCCTGGGCAGCCTGGTCCAATGCCTGACCACTCTTGCAGTGAAAACATTTTTCCTAACATCCAAACTGAACCTCCCCTGATGCAACTTGAGGCCATTGCTTCTTGTCCTATCACTGGTTATTTGGGAGAACAGACCAACCCCCACCTCACCATAACCTCCTTTCAGGTAGTTGTAGAGAGCGATAAGGTCCACCCTCACCACGAACAACCCAGAGCCGAGCGAGGATGCTCGCCCAACAGCCGAGACCTCCAGCCCCTCTCCTTTTCCCGGAGCAGTTAAGGCAGCCGTTCGCTCCCTCCCTGCTGCAGGGCAGGCGCCGGCTGACCACGACCCCGCGCGTGGTTCAGCGCCCACGCTGCGAAGGGTGCAAAGTGGTGGCTGAGGTAGGACAGCGATGCTGCAGCAGAGTGCTGAGGGAAGGTCACATCTCTGGAGCCCATGAAGGGATTAGGAAAAAGGCTGCAGGAAGGCAATTTTAGGGGTTTTCCTCCAGCCTCGGGTCTCCTCATCCTTCAGGAGATGCTCACGCCCGTAATGCTTTGCAAACAGCTCCAAAATCGTGGCTTACCACTCGGGACGTGCGTCTGCTTCGACAAAATCGCATTTCAAGCACCAAGCGTCAGCCCAAAATGTTAGCAGTGAAACCTCTTGGGTGGTGTCCTCTTCACTCTGCCAAACTGCCTGGGAAATGTTGCCAGCTAGCTTGAATAGTCTTTTGGGGCTTTGCAGTGCCTGAAATACCTCCTATTTCCTGTCATCAGATGCTTTTCCTGCTTTTTAAATCTCTTCTAGGTACATTCAAAGTTAATTACATCTGAGCTTTGATTCACGTCATCTGCAGGGCCGATAATCCCCGCCGCTCCCGCCGCGCGGCTTGGCGAGGAAGCAGCGATTAAAACCCGCTTTTCCAGGGCAGGCGTGAGAAGCGGTGACCCAGCTCCCCGCTTCTCCGCCCGGCTCGGCAGGGCCCAGCTCCCTCGTACCTGTCCTTGTGTCGTGGCACGTGGCTCCTGCCTGAAGTCCCCTGCTCTCTGGTGCGTGGGGTGGGGGATTTGTCCCTCCCGGACAGGGCCTGGGTGATGAGAGCTGAACTTTGCAAGGAGAGGAAGAAACGTGCAGCTGGAAGTGAACTGGTGGTTGGAGATGTTGTGATTGCTCCCGGGCCGTGCCAGTGCAAGGGCGAGCAGATGCCATCCAGCCGTGATTTCACTCCATCCTGGAGTGCTCAGGGGGTTGTCGGGCAGAAACCCAGGGCTGCGGAGGTGGAAGGGGCTCCTGGAGGTGGTCTGGGCCAGCCCTCCTGCCCTGAGCGGGGTCACCTAGAGCTGGCTGCCCAGGACCACATCCCGCTGGGGTCTGAGGGTCTTCGAGGATGGAGACTCCGCAACCTCTCTGGCCAACCTGCTCCTTGTGTTCAACAACCCTCACTGTAAAGAACTTGTTTCTTACGTTTAAATTAAATTTCTTATGTTTAAATTAAATTTCTTACGTTTAAATTAAATTTCCTATATAGGTACTGCTAAATGCAAATCTGAAGACTAACCTAAATAATTCCTAGTGACATGTCCTGCAGAAGACAGCAGATCTGAGGCTGAGTTCCCCTACTCGCAGCTTTCCGTACCCAGCTTGCTAGAGGAGCCATCCTCTCTGAAGCCCCCGGGGTGTTTTATCCTCAGGACGACGCTTCCCTTTGGACGCGTTCCCATTTGCCATCTGCCAGAACAGCCCGGACTTTGTACCGTATCCTTCCGCCGCAGCGTTACCTGGAGCAGCCCGTGCCGAGCTGTGTGGTCCTGTCACACACCAGGGAGTTTCGTCTTGCCGTTGGTTGGAAACCAGCTGGTGTAAGACGTGCTGTGCCCTACGAGTAACGGGGGAGTAACGCCCGTAAAACGGCGAGCGTGTGCCGGGTTGCGCATTAAACGGGCCAAAGCCTCGGTACGCTGCGCTCAGAATCAAGGGGCGTAAAAAGTAAACTGCTCTGGTTGGGTTATTTCGTGCTTCTGAGAAGTGCTGAGCTTGAGCTGAAGGAAACGGACAGTGCAGATAATTCCTGGGATGTTTCTGGGAAGAGACCAAGGCGGTCGGGCGGGAGGAGAGCAGTGGGGGAGGAAGTGGAGTAAGAGCACAGAGGCCCCTTGGCTCTTCCCCCATCAGCAAGTCACTGAGTGAAGCTGCTAGAAGAAGCCGTTGTGCAGCGGGATAGCGATGGCTCCGTCGCCATCACGCAAACACGGTGGGATGACTCTCACGACTGGAGGGCTGCAGTGGATGGCTGCCTTCGGAACGGAGAGGCAAGGAAGGAGAGGCGGCGGGGTGGCTCTGTGTGCTTGGGAGTGTTTTGGTTGTACAGAGCTCAACAATTGTGATGACGAGGTCGAGTGCTTATGGGTGGGGATGAGGGGGAAGGCCAACAAGGCCTCAAGTTGCATCAAGGGAGGTTTAGATTGGGTATTAGGAAAAATTTCTTCACTGAAAGAGTGGTCAGGCATCGGAACAGGATGCCTGGGTAGTGGTGGAGACCCCATCCCTGGAGGGGTTTAAAAAAACGTGTGGATGTGGCACTTGGGGGACATGGTTTAGCAGGCATAGGGGTGTTGGTCTGATGGTTGGACTTGATGATCTTAGAGGTCTTTTCCAACCGTAATTATTCCATGATTCTCTGGACATGCTCCAGCCCCCCAATGTCCTTGCAGTGAGGGGCCCAGAACTGAACACAGCACTTGAGGTGCGGCCTCACCAGTGCCAAGGACAGGGGCACCATCCCCTCCCTGCTCCTGCTGGCCACACCATTCCTGATCCAAGCCAGGATGCTGTTGGCCTTCTTGGCCACCTGGGCACACTGCTGGCTCATGTTCAGGCAATGAGGCTGATGAGAGGTCTGGAGAACAAGTCTGGTGAGGAGCGGCTGAGGGAGCTGGGGCTGTTCAGTCTGGAGAAGAGGAGGCTGAGGGGGGACCTTATCGCTCTCTGCAGCTCCCTGAAAGGAGGTTGTGGTGAGGCAGGGGTTGGTCTCTTCTCCCAAGCAACCAGCAATAGGACAAGAGGCAATGGCCTCAGGTTGCGTCAGGGGAGGTTCAAATTGGATATTAGGAAAAATGTCTTTACTGCAAGAGTGGTCAGGCATTGGACCAGGCTGCCCAGGGCAGTGGTGGAGTCCCCATCCCTGGAGGGGTTCAAAAACCACGTAGATGTGGCACTTGTGGACATGGTTTAGCAGGCATGGGGGTGTCAGGGTGACGGTTGGACTTGATGATCTTAGAGGTCCTTTCCAACCTTAATGATGCTGTGATTTGAGGAATTAAAATCCCCAAATGAACCATATTCCTATGGGTAAGGTTCTGTACTGGGGCTTCACTGAACTTCAGTCTCCATTTCACCCCAGGCTTTGTGCAGTTAGTACATCTCTAAAGAGAAGCTACTTGCAGTGAAGCCACAAATTATAGTCCAGAGATCGATGTCATTTAAAGAAAATCAAGGGATTTAGTGCTTCTAAATCAAGCAATAGGGAGCCAAATATTGGCTTGTTGGTTTTTGCTCCTTCAAACGTTCTTTGTTGCGCAGTTTATGAACCATCAGTTCTCAGACTTCTTAGGACAAAAAAGCAGCTGAAATGATGCGGCGGATGGGGCTGGACGGGACAGAGACAGGGTGAGCTATTCAGGCCAAGCTGCTGCACCTTCTTAGAAACTTAATCTAGCCTTAAAGCAGCCTGGCCTGGCAGAGGCTAAAAGGGAATGGAGGGATTAAGGCCTCCTCCCTTTTTTAGCTGTCACACCTACAGCACCCTACCCTTCCCTCGGCCTGGCACCCTCCGCTGGTTCCCAGGCTGAGCCGAGGCGCGGGAGGGAAGGTCTGTGTTTTACCAACCCCTCTGCCCCCCCACAGCTCCGTCCTGCCTCTCTCCAGGGGCTGGGCTGGTGCCAAACGGGGGCAGAAAATGAGATTTTTCACTGCAATGTACGCGAGCGCTGCGGGATTTGTAGACCGCAAAAGGATGCCTTTCGGGTTACTCACTGAACCCTGAACTAGACAAAGGAGCTACTGGCTCCTCTCCCAAGCCCCTCTTGCAGCAAAGTTAACACAGAAAACCCAGTGAGCTGTAAATTCCACTCCTCAGCTCGCAGTGAGCTGCAGACCCCCCCCACTGCTCCTCCTCCGACGTGTTTCACCGTCCGGTCGGGGCTGGAGCCGATCGCCCCGCGGCCTGGAGCGCAGGGCTGGGCGACGCAGGAGGCTGCCAAGTTCTGCTCTCGGTGTTCTTCCTCCACGGGGGTCGGCGAGGCTGACAGCGGCGTTCCCGCAGCGTGGGGCATGCCGCCCCACCGCCCCGCGCAGCCGTGTACACACACATAAGTCTTATTCACGGCCTGTCTGCCCATAAATGACCCTTGAAGGGTAACTTAATACGGAGTCTTTACGTTCGCACACCATTGTTTCAGCCTTCAGAACAGCTGTAGCAATGCAGATGCAGGTAAGAACTCGGGTGTTTAATTTGGAGCACAAGATTCCTGACTGCGGGCTGGCAGGTAGGCAGCCGCCGATGCAGAGCAGCTCGCTCCCCTCCGCCGTTCCTGCAGTAACAATCCCACGCTCGTGGGATTGTTACGAACCTCGGGAAGCTCACCCAGGCCCCCCCTTTTAGCGGCTTTTCAACACAAGGCGGCAAAACGCGACGGCCGTGCTCAAGGACGACGCAGCGAACGGCCGTGGTGGCAGCCAGAGCGGCCCGCGTCACCCTGCCCTCGCCAGCGGCTGCTCCAGCCCCTTGAGAAGAGACGCCCGTCGCGCCTTGCCTCAGGAACCCACCATTTGCTCTTCCTTGCTGTTAGGCCCCAGTACAGTGTAGCTTGCTTTATTACAAGGACACCAGCGTTTACAAAACACAAGAGGACCGAGGGGCTCCAGAACACCCCAGGACAAAGAAAAATCCTCACAAGCCCTTTACTCTACAGCGTACCTTGCTGCTGCTGCAAGAGAAGCGTGACCTTTGAATTACCCTCAGCCAGTCTGCTGATGACACAAAGCTGGGAGGAGTGGTGGATACACCAGCAGGCTGTGCTGTCGTTCAGTGAGACCTGGACAGGCTGGAGAGTTGGGCAGAGATGAACCTGATGAAGTTCAACAAGGGCAAGTGCAGGGTCCTGCACCTGGGGAGGAACAACCCCAGGCACCAGTACAGGCTGGGGCGGACCTGCTGGAGAGCAGCTCTGTGGAGAGGCACCTGGGAGTGCTGGGGGATGACAGGTTGACCATGAGCCAGCAGCGTGCACTGGCTGCCAAGAAGGCCAACGGCATCCTGGGGTGCATTAAGAAGAGTGTGGCCAGCAGGTCGAGGGAGGTTCTCCTTCCCCTCTACTCTGTCCTAGTGAGGCCCCAGCTGCAGTACTGTGTCCAGTTCTGAGCTCCCCAGTTCAAGAAAGATGAGGAGCTACTGGAGAGAGTCCAGCGGAGGGCTACGAGGATGGTGAGGGGACTGGAGCATCTCCCCTACGAGGAGAGGCTGAGGGAGCTGGGCTTGTTCAGCCTGGAGAAGAGAAGGCTGCGAGGGGCCCTAATAAATGCCGATAAATATCTGCAGGGTGGGTGTCAGGAGGACGGGGCCAGACTCTTTTCAGTGGTGCCCAGCAACAGGACAAGGGGCAACGGGCACAAACTGAAGCAGAGGAAGTTCCAGCTGAAGATGAGGACGAACTTCTTCCCTCTGAGGGTGATGGAGCCCTGGAACAGGCTACCCAGAGGGGCTGTGGAGTCTCCTTCTCTGGAGATATTCAAACCCCGCCTGGACAAGGTCCTGTGCAGCCTGCTCTGGGTGACCCTGCTTCGGCAGGGGGGTTGGACTGGGTGACTCACAGAGGTCCCTCCCAACCCCAAGCACTCTGTGATTCTGAGTAGCTACTTGGCATGTCAGGAATTACTCACCAGGTACCCAGTTGCGACTATGCCCTCTCGAGCCTTTGGGTTTGTAACACACCACCCGCTGTCCTTTATTACCAACACCGGTACAGCGGCGGGTGGCACGGCCTGGTCCAAATGAACGATGTTTAGTTGTTCCCTTGAAAAACACTCCTGCAAAAGAGGCTCAGGTAACGAATTCCTCTGTGGTTTGAGCAGCAGCCCCTCCCCTGACTTCCACCTCGACATAAATACCCTGCTCATCAGCTTACGCGTAGGAATTAGCATTGAACTAGCTGCGAGAGTAGACTTTCCCTTCAGCCGAGGCATCCCATGTGAAAACAAACAGTGTTGGACTAATGGGGATGGTAAAGCACAGAGGAACACACATTATCACTTCTAAAACATGTTACAAAAGCAGACTGTTTCTACTACCTATCTTATTGAAAGACACTAATTTGTTTTTACTAGTCTGGAGAAAAACTCGACTTCCCGCCCCACCAGAACTCCTCAAGTCTTATGAAAGCTTCCTAGGTAATATTTCCATGAAGTAAAAAAACACTTGAAAATATTTGACCTCCAAGATTTCTTGCCCGATGACCAGTTTCAAGGCAACTTCAGAGCAGCCTCTTCTTATAATAATGAAACAGCCAAGCAATCCCCCCTTGGGTAGTTTAACCTCTAGAGACCTTACCTGAACCGTGCTGGGCAACTCCAGCAGACCACCACAGCAGGAGATGGATTTGCCTTCCGTCTGCAGAACCATTTGTCAGCCTCTCTCAGACCTGATCAGCCTCGAAAGTCACGGGTGTTCACTCCTTCCTCCGATTTCCCGCCAGGCGATGCGTTTTGCAGTGCAGCGAGGCGTTTGCTCAAGATCCATTACCAGGTTGTGTCATTACGGACGGTACCTAAACTCACTCAGGACAAAGTCAAGAAGAATATAGAATATGGTATAGAAGATGAAATTTCTCACTTCTGACCCAGAATTACCAGCATATTTTAATGACATACTGGTAGCCATTGTTCTGATTGTGGGAAGAACACTGTCTTCAAGAATAAAATCTTACAGAAACAGCGTTTGCAGTAACACACGCAAAAAAACAAGGCCGTGAGCTGTTAAGAACAACCTACAACAGGTAGCAACTGCAAAGCTTGTCCGCCCAGCTCTGTCACCTTTATCTCTGTGTCAGAGAGGCCTTGGCATCAGAACGCTTCATTGTAAAAACACCCATGGGCAGAGGGGCTGTTTTTCCACAGCAGGTCCAACATTTCCCAGTTGTTTTGAAAACAGATCTACTTTAGGGCATTGGTGTATCGGAGACAGGACGTGCCGGTAGCTTTGGTTTCTCCCCCTGCCTGGCCACAGTATTCAGTGAATTCTACAGGTCAATTCCCACATTTTTTTTTCTATTTGTTGTTCAAATGAACACCATTGGTGTAAAAGAAGACATGAGAAAAAAAAATATCCATTTAATGACACCCACAATCCTCTCTTCTCCTTTACTCTTATCAGTTGCCCTGAGAGACACAAACCAGGAAAACAAGGAGAACAGTAGGAAGTCTCAAAAAATGCTTCATGGTGAGAGGGACCATGGATGATGTGAATCTAGTTCTCATCTGAAAAAACTGTATCATAGTACAAATACTTTTAGGTCGTACTGTCCTTGTAAGCGCCAAGTTTCACTGGGAACACCGACAGATGCTGCAGTTTTTAGAAGGAAGTACGGAAAATTAACTTGCCAAATCAAGTTTTAGAATCGGAATTTGTACAAGTTTTTCACACAAAGGCAACAAAAGTGAAACTGTACTAAAAATACAATGGAGAAGGCAGAGGTTGATGCAGCCTATATTCACTAACACCTGCTTTTACAGGGAACTTTAAGAAGGAAAAGTGTTAATACAGAAAGGATCTGCTGATCCGGACTGTTATGAGACAGACAAGTGAGCCCTCTGGTGAGTAACGCAAGGTGGCCACAACTGCCACAGGAAACCCAGGCTTTACGAAAATTTAAAACTTGGTTTATTCAGAATATGCAAGAACAATCCAATTCACACTACACCTCAGTAGTGTCAATATTTTAAAAAAATACGCCAATGTTTAAAAAGACTAAAGGTATCATTTACCAATTTCCATTGCACATCAGTTTATTTCCCATTTTCAACAGGGAGCAGCAAGTAAGGAATTCCATAAAGGCAAACATATGTGCATCCAAGGCTAACACAGCCATTTAAAGTTGCAGCAACCATACAGGAAATGGCCTCATGGCTTTTTTCTTTTTTTAAACAAAAACACTTACAACAAGCTTTACAAGTAAGGAATCAAACTGTTAACTGTTTAACCAGTTCAACACTTCCAGCGCAGCAAGAGAACTGTTGCCATTTCAGAAAGCTTAGGCAGAAAGCACGTCTGCTCCGCGTTCGTCACTTCTCAGAGCGCAGCGCTTTGCGCGCTGAACTGAGCGGCTCGTTCACGCTGATCGCCAGCCTGGCTGGCTTCCAGGAGAGGCAGAGCAAAGGCTGCCAGCTAACGCTGATTTAATGCCGTTTTGGCCTGTAAAGCACTGGAAGTTTAACTGAAAACTGAAAAACCGGGACGGCTTTTACGCTGCAGCCAGGAAGAGTCTTCAGCGGTGCTGCTACCGGGACTCCTCACAACATTTACTTACTAGGGTCAGCACATGGGGGTCAGTTACTCACACACATAATACCTACATCCCAAAAACTTGTGAACTTTCAACACGGAGTCTGTGCAAACCCTCAGAAAAAGCGGGTGGAGAGTCTAGCCATGATCCTTGATCAAAAGACACCCAAGACAGTCATTAGCTTCCACCTGACTACTCCAACAGTATAGCTAACTTCTATATCCTTTTTGAAAACAAGCTCCTCAAAATACTTTTTTTTTGTTTTTAATCGAGCCCTTAAGTGTAAGGCCTTCTCCTCATCTACTGAGTGGCTTGTGCTTGATTTCCTAGCACCTTCATCGCCCTTCTGGATTTTCTCTTCTCCTGCTACAGTCCACCCACTAAACCTCAACGGACGCTGTGCTACGTTTTCGATGCCTGTGCCTCTCCCATCTTTGACAAAAGCCCATATTTGAGATTTGTGCTCTCACCCATCTTTTCAAACAGGGCACAGGTGGGAAGGACCGCCTCAGAGTGTGATTCTGGCTCATGCAAAATTTTTACTGTTCTAAAAATACCTGCCACTTAATAACATCGCAGTAGACAGAAGAATTCTTCTCTTTTATAGGTGGTGAACTTTCAGAATGGCCAAAGACACTTAAAAAAAACCAAAACCACACAACACAAAGGGGTCTTAAGAACGAAGAGAAATCAGCAGCATTAAAAATGTCTTCATTCTAAAACTGCCTTGAAAACGCCGTTTGCCAAGTCTCCATGCCGCTGCCGCAGCAAGACCGCTGGCACGAACATCCACCTCCTAAAAACACGAGTACTCGATTCCTTGGAACACGAGTCGCAGCTAGCTTCGTCGTCAGCGCCGACGTGCAGCTCCACAAAACCTGTCGCTCAGCAGGCTGACGGCAGTTCAAATTCCAGTTCAGAACAGGCACACGGGGAAGCAACCGCAGCTCGGCAAACCCTGAGCGAAGTAGTTCTGAAGCAACGTTTTCAGCCCTGGTTTATCATTTTGGAGACAGCTTTCTGAGGGGTTTTATGCAAGACAAGAATCAAGGTGTTCATTTATTTTAGACTCCAAAACCTCAGTCTGGCAAACAGGACAGCTGACTTTTTTATCCTGCCTTGCAGCAGTGCTGGAACTTGGAGAGGACACTGCAGATTCAGCTTTGGTTTTCATAGGTGTATTTATACTTAAAGTGACATCAGTAGTCCCTTTTTTAATGAAATAGTTTTCAAAGGCAGTTTTGTCTTCCATTTTTGGCCATTGCTGCACTGTGTTAGTACGCTCTGGGGTTTTTTTCTCAGATGCAACCTGAGCTGCTGTTGTCTGCTCAAAACAAAACTGTTTCGGTGGCCTGTCATAAAATGGCATAACCCTCTTTCCATTTGCAGAGCCTTGGTTTGATTTTTCTTCCATAACGCGAGCAATTTTCACAGGCGATCCACTAACATTCTTGTAAGCTTTTGTATCGGCAACAGAGGGTTTAGGAAACTCAAGCTCTGAAGCGAAGTTGATTTTCTCACTGGCATCATCAGCATAAAGTGGAAAGAAGACGCCATTACGGGGTGATTTTTCAAATTTTATCTCATTTTTAGGGATTGGTATTGTCTTTACTGCTGAACGATGCTGCGAACCAGGTGTTTCACCGCTTCTAACGATGCTGCCGGAATTTGTGCTTTTCCCTGAGAGTCCACTGTCTCCTCCTCCAAGCCGATACCCTTTTCCACTAAATGGCATTAGATCTTGCACATCATGCATTTGTGTCTTCCCTGCAAAATAAGAAGAGAAGAAAATAAGAAAAGTTAGTAACTTTTTCATACATAAATCACAGGCTTAGTACTTTATGTGCTTCGCCCAAAAAATCTGCTGCTTGAAAAGAGCACAGCAAACGAAAACTTTTGCAGACAATTAAGTTGAGGCGCTGCCTAAAAATGCACAAATAAAACGGGCCTTGTTCTTTGTTACAGTAATATTACAATTAATTAATAGCAGTAATACTAGAATTAATTAATATTTGCAGTAATATCTAAACAAAGCTCATGCAGTGGTTGATCTGTATTTGTGCAAGGGACTGTTTGGACAAAAACAGTCTGGCGAAGAAAGAACTATTTTAAATACCTTTGTTAGCTGAGCTGGAATTTGGAAGTTTTGCTGGCTGGGTTTTATCCTTGGATTTCTTGGAGAAGTTCTCCGGCTCCTTCACTTTTGTGAACGTCCCTCCACATGTCTCTTGATGCTCAACCCACCAAAAGTCACGCGCAGAGGGTGCTCTATTCATGGAACGTTTCACAAACCCAAAGTAAGGCTTTCTATTTCGACAGGGGCCGTTGCATCGCCACCAGTGCTGGCGGTACAAATCCACCTCATCGTGAAAACTATGATAGATCTAGGTTTAAGACAAAAAAAAAAAGCAGCCATTCAGAAAGGTTCTAATTTTGTATCACTAGTTCTACAACATATTTTTTAAAACTGTATTACCATTCTATTCCTTCCATTACTGCTGTGATTTTTACATTACCAGCTAAAAGAGCTGAACCTGGGTGAAATTTGATCAACATTTAGATACTATTAAAACAAAGCTTTAAAAGACAGGATATATAGGAGTATGTCCTGGCTGTCTTCTTTTAAATGCAATAAAATCACTTTAAAAGTCTATCCACAGTTTCAGCCTAAATAACACACTGTTTAGAATGCACTGCAAACAATACCAGTTTTGTATTCTCCCTCCAGCTATTAGGTTAATTTATCTTATCAGACACACGATGTTTAAATATCATCAACTCATTAGCCTCTGCTGATACAAATCTCAACTAAAACAGACTGCTCTTCCCCAAATATTACTCAGAGCGTGGAGCTATTCTGTCCCTGGCATCATTTACATTGTTTCCAGTTTAAAAGAAAATACTTACAGAGAATATACTCGAGAAATTATACGACATATAACCCACCACATCTGCCTCAACCTGTTCCCACCATCATCCCCAACAAAATAACTATGGAACTGGCATACACTGGGATGCAAATTTGTGTCGGTGCCCACTGTGAAGTGCCCAACAAGAAAATATAGGTTACTCACACCACACCAGGCATACTGAAAAACCAACTTTGGGAAAAAAAAAAAAAAAAAATCTTTATTACATTAGGTTAAGTGGATTTCGCTTACTGTGACATTGGCTCCAGTCAGGCGATTAATGCGACGCATGTGTTTGCAGAACTCCGGTCCATGAGATTCACGATCTTTGTCATTATTGGTAACAAAAAGCAGGGCATGGATCATTTCATGCAAAAGTGTCTGAAACGATGCAAATCATTAGCTATTTACTGAAAAGCATTACACAGAGTTTCAAAATTGCGCTGGAAATATTTTCCTCTTTTACATTTATCTTGGTATGATCTTATTTTCATGCATGTTCAGTCTGGGTCATAAAAACATTATACTTATTCCATCTATCAAACCACATTCCCTCTATTCCCATACCACCAGAACATGCTGGAGAATATTACTATAACAAGTGACATTACAAAAAGGAGAAATAATCCTCAAATTTAAGTCAGATCTTTAAAGAGATCATCCCCTCTGCAACCAAAGAAAGACACTTGTGTTAAAGTTGAAACTCTGCAGCATTTCTGTTCATGCAGCAAATCCGAACGTCGAGCCAACTCAAACCATCAGCCACACAAAGTTATGTTTACAGCCATATCGTATATCCTTATTTTCTGCTGTTGGCCTTTCGACCTAAAAGATGAACCTATAGCCACTTTCTGATTGTGCTTACAGTCCATGCTTGTTTTTAATATTAGAGGATAATTTAGGAGTAAAAAAAAAGTTGGGTTTTTTCCCCTTTATACAGTCAGTAAAGCAAACAAGTGACATTAGACTCCTACTCAGAGCTGCACACTTAGAAACATAAAACTGAAAGGTTACCACATCGCAACACAAGCCACAAAAATGTAACACTATAACCACCACTATTTTATGATGTGTGAGTCACTCTATATAAGAATCCCACTACGAAATGTAAAATGTGCGTATGGAGTGGGGACGAGGCACAACACATTTTATATGCAAATTCATGAGCAACTTCCAAATACCTCAACAAGATCCCTTCTTGGTCTTAACTTTAGGAGCGGCTCACTCAGACGAATCGAACACATTCCACCTTTTCCTTCATATCTACACACTCCAGCGCAGCTGAAAGAGAACAGAAATAAAACACTATAGCTACTTGTTTCTGTAGTACTTGAATAAAATTGAGAATTGGAGTTAAAATGCTGGCCCCTTCCAACACACATTAGGTAACTCAGAACATGAAAAAACACTTTCAGTAGTTACTTGAAAAACTCAACATCAGTAAGCAAAAGAAAAAAAAAAAGCCTGCAAGTTCCTTATGATAAACTGTGACAGAACTAGCAGAAGAGATACTATAATTTATTAGATCTCTTGCAATCACTTACTACAAAGCTAGCAATCCGGAAAAAAAAAGGGAAAAAAAGAACTTACAGTGGCCAGTTCAGAGCTAACCTGTTTAGGAGGCAGAGGATTGTTTTCGTTACAACTCCCGATGGAGCAAAACACACACAACAGAGGCTGGCGATTCGCAGCAGCCAACAGCGACAGAACCACCGGCTGCTGCCATCTCACCCCTCACTCTCCCCTGGCTTTTCATAGAATCATAGGTTGGAAAAGACCTCTAAGATCATCAAGTCCAACAATCCACCCAACACCCCCACGCCTGCTAAACCATGTCCCCAAGTGCCACATCTACACACTTTTTGAACCCCTCCAGGGATGGGGACTCCACCACTGCCCTGGGCAGCCTGGTCCAATGCCTGACCACTCTTGCAGTGAAGACATTTTTCCCAATATCCAATCTAAACCTCCCCTGCTGCAGCTTGAGGCCATTGCCTCTCGTCCTGTCGCTGGTTAATTGGGAGAAGAGACCAATCCCTGCCTCACTACACCCTCCTTTCAGGTAGTTGTAGAGAGGGATAAGGTCCCCCCTCAGCCTCCTCTTCTCCAGACTGAACAGCCCCAGCTCCCTCAGTCACTACCTTCGCACATCCTCACCTCCGCACAGTAAGTCAGCAGAAACATTTCAAAATGACTGTTTTTCTTCCATGAGGTTAGCCCTCTACCTGCTCAGCACCCAAGCGTTTCCAGGTGCCTGCAGAGTGCTGGGACCAGCAGAGGAGAAGATGGGGGACAGGGCCCCGGCAGCCAGCAGCCGCACCAGCTCCTCTGCGCCACAGCTGCAGCCTGTGCCTCATGGGGGGGTTATTTTTTAATCTCCCATTTCTTGCATATTCCTCCTCCTCTTTTTAAATCTCAGATTTCTCATGTTCCTCTTCATGGTCTATTCTAAACCTTGTTAATAAATATGCTATTATCATTTCTTATTTGCCTTTCTGCTGTGCTGCAAAGCTGTCATAAAAACTTCCTCTGCTTCAGTTTGTGCCCGTTGCCCCTTGTCCTGTCGCTGGGCACCACTAGAAAGAGTCTGGCCCCGTCCTCCTGACACCCACCCTGCAGATATTTATAAGTATTTATAAGGTCCCCTCTCAGCCTCCTCCAGGCTGAACAAGCCCAGCTCCCTCAGCCTTTCGTTCTCCAATTTTCGACACATGCCAGCTTAAAACCAAGTTATCTATTCCGCTTTAACGCCTCTCCAGTTTTCCCTCCACCACGGGAAAAGCCACTTACGGCTGCCCAAAGCCTTCAGAGCGGCAGCAGCCCCCCGGTCCCCTCCCCAGGCGGGGCTCTCCCTCTCCCTCGCCCCCCGCCCCGCCCCCCCCCCCCCCCCCCCCAGCGTACAGGGTCATGCGCGGGCTCCACGACACCTCGACAGCCGACAGCCGCCCCCAGAACAGCGCCTCGTTGAACTGCACGAAGAGGCCGCGCACGTCGGGGCTGGGGTCCAGCAGCTCCCAGGCCTCGTCCACCACCGACAGCGGGCGGAGGGGCGAGGGGGCCGGCGGGGCCTCAAGGCAGGCCGCCTCCGCGTCCTCCGCTTCCCACAGCTCCTGGAGCTGCAGCGCCAGCGCGAAGTCCTCCGCCATGGCGGCCGCTAACGCCGCCGGCCCGACGCCTCACGGACCCTAATGCGCATGCGCAAACGCTGCCACACGACGGCCCCGGCTTAGCTGCGCATGAGCACTCCGCACACCAACACCCGCCCCCGCCCGGACGGCTCACGGAGCCCGGCGCGCATGCGCAAACACCGCAACGCCACCGCTCCGTCTTAGCTGCGCATGCGCAGCGCGCACACCGACGCCCGCCCCGCCTGAGGGCGGCGCTTCCCCCACCGGTCCGGGCAGGCGGCTTTCCGGCGGGGTTCCCGCGCATGCGCGGCGGGCGCGGCGATGCTGGCGCAGGGGGCGCGCGTCCCGCTGTGCGCAGGCGCGGCGGCGGCAATGGCGGCTATGGCGGCGATGGCGCTGGGGGAAGGAGGCGGGAGCCGGCTGCGGCGGCAGCTGGAGTCGGGGGGCTTCGCGGCGGGGGAGTACGTGAAGCAGCTGTCCCAGCAGTCGGACGGGGACCGGGACCTGCAGGAGCACCGGCAGCGCATCCAGGCCCTGAGCGAGGAGACGGCGCAGAGCCTGAAGCGCAACGTCTACCAGAACTACCGGCAGTTCATCGAGACGGCGCGGGAGATCAGCTACCTGGAGAGCGAGATGTACCAGCTCAGCCACATCCTCACCGAGCAGAAGGGCATCATGGAGGCCGTCACCCAGGCCCTGCTCCTCCAGGCCGACCGCGACGACCCGGCCCTGGGCTCCCGCCGCGCCGCCGCCGACCCTTTCCTCCCGCTGTCGGCCAAGGAGGCGGCGGCCAGCGAGGAGGGGCGGCAGCGCACCCTCACCACCCTCTTGGAGAAGGTGGAGGGCTGCCGCGACCTCCTCCCCGAGAGCCCCGGCAAGTACCTGGTCTACAACGGCGACCTGGTGGAGTACGACGCCGACCACATGGCGCAGGTCCAGCGGGTCCACGCCTTCCTGATGAACGACTGCCTGCTGGTGGCCACCGCCCTGCCCAACCGCCGCGGCGCCTACCGCTACGACGCTCTCTACCCCCTCGACGGCCTGGCCGTGGTCAACGTCAAGGACAACCCGCCCATGAAGGACATGTTCAAGCTGCTCATGTTCCCCGAGAGCCGCATCTTCCAGGCCGAGAACGCCAAGATCAAGAAGGAGTGGCTGGAGGTGCTGGAGGAGACCAAGCGCAACCGGGTCCTCAGCGAGAAGCGACGTCTGGAGCAGGAGGCCCTGCCCCGGCCCGCCCCGACGCCCCCTGAGTCCACCAACCCCTTCGAGGAGGATGAGGAGGAGGAGGAGGAGGAAGAGCCCTCTGCTGAGGAGGAGGTGGTCGACCTCTCGCTCGAGTGGATCCAAGAGCTGCCCGAGGACCTGGACGTCTGCATCGCTCAGCGGGACTTTGAGGGGGCAGTGGACCTCTTGGATAAACTCAACGAGTACCTGGGGGACAAGCCCGTCAGCCAGCCCGTGAAGGAGCTGCGGGCCAAGGTGGACGAGCGGGTCCGGCAGCTCACGGACGTGCTGGTGTTCGAGCTGTCTCCGGACCGCTCGCTGCGGGGAGGGCCGCGGGCCACCCGCCGGGCCGTGTCCCAGCTCATTCGCTTGGGCCAGTCCACCAAGGCGTGCGAGCTCTTCTTGAAGAACCGGGCGGCCGCGGTGCAGACGGCCATCCGGCAGCTGCGCATCGAGGGCGCCACGCTGCTCTACATCCACAAGCTCTGCCACGTCTTCTTCACCAGCCTGCTGGAGACGGCGAGGGAGTTTGAGACGGACTTCGCTGGCAACAACGGCTGCTACTCGGCCTTCGTCGTCTGGGCCCGCTCTTCCATGAGGATGTTCGTAGACGCCTTCAGTAAGCAGGTGTTTGACAGTAAAGAGAGCTTGTCGACTGCGGCGGAGTGCGTCAAGGTAAGAGGGTCCGAGGAGGGTGGTGTGACGTGATGGCCACAACGAAGGCTGCGGAGCTTGTAAATCCTCTTTTCTAACCCCAGGCTAGTCGTTGGCTCTTGGGCAGGTCTCTGGAGAGGTTTCTTGCGTTGACAAGGTAATATGAATCTGGGGCTGGTCTGGTTTCTTCCAGTGTCATAGAGGAAAGCATGAAGATGAAAATAGGCAGCAAGGAAAACCCCGCCTTTCATCAGAAATGCAAAATGTGTTTATTCTTAATTTGCCTTTAAGCAGTAGGAGCCCCTAAAATTTACAGAAGCTGCGTCTGAATGCTGAGCATTTGAAGACTTTTTGTTTGTTTTCCAAGCCTGTCCTGGACTACGTTTCCGTAATTTTTTGCAAGACTAACTTTCTCAGGTTATGGTCTGCTAATGGGGGGGAAAGTGTGTTGGGGGGGTTATGATGTAATTTTCCAGAACATTTTTGACAGGGTTTATCTTTCAGTTATTAATTTCTCATTGCTGAGGAATCTCTTAAAGCAGGAGAGAGAAGTGAAGCATGAATAACGCTTCCCCGTTTTCTGAGAATGAGGGATTTGGTGAATGTGCAAGGTGTAAGGGGGGGCCTGCACGCTAGTAACACCCTTCACTCTTTGTTCACACACAGGTAGCTAAAGAGCACTGCAAGCAGCTGAGCGAGATTGGACTGGATCTCACCTTCATCATTCATGCCCTTCTGGTGAAGGATATCAAAGGTGCTTTGCAGAGCTACAAGGATATCATCATCGAGGCCACCAAGCACCGCAACTCCGAGGAGATGTGGAGAAGGATGAACCTGATGACTCCAGAGGCGCTGGGGAAGCTCCGGGAGGAGATGAGGAGCTGCGGGGTGGGCAATTTTGACCAATACACAGGTGATGACTGCTGGGTCAACCTTAGCTATACGGTAGTGGCTTTCACTAAGCAGACTATGGCCTTCTTGGAGGAAGCGTTAAAGCTTTACTTCCCAGAGCTGCATATGGTGCTTTTGGAGAGTCTGGTGGAAATCATCCTGGTGGCCGTCCAGCATGTTGATTACAGTTTACGGTGCGAGCAGGACCCTGAGAAGAAAGCGTTCATTAGGCAGAATGCATCCTTCCTGTATGAAACTGTCCTTCCTGTTGTGGAAAAAAGATTTGAGGAAGGAGTTGGAAAGCCGGCCAAGCAGCTGCAGGATCTGAGAAATGCTTCACGCTTGATGCGTGTAAATCCGGAAAGTACCACCTCTGTGGTGTGAAGTGGCCTCACTGTTCTTACGAGCAGGGTGTGAGAGCGCTTGCTGGAAGTGTTGTACAATGAATAGATGAACTAAATGGGGTTTTTTTTCAGTTTTAAAAATGCAGAAGTCTAGCTGCTGCGTTCCAGAAGGTGAAGACTTACAATCAAAGCCTGCAAGGATGCAATGCTTTTCCTGGTGGATGGGGTGTAGGAGAGCGAGAAGTAATGTCGAGGTCGCGTGTCCTTGGACAGCAGATCCTGTGAGAATGGCTTGGGTAGTGTTTATGACTTGGGGAAATATTGTGTCGTACAATTTTGGGCCAAATGTTAAATCTTAAACAGATGTACGTTGTATGGCAGGAAAAGATAACTTCTCATCATGTCACTGTAGGAATTCTTTTTTCAGGCAGCGTTCTGGTAGGAGGGGAGATGCTGGGATGCTCCTGGTGTGTGGGACTTGGTGGGGCATATCCACCATCCAGGTGTGACTCAGCACTGCAGGTAAACAGCGTGGGTTTGCCCGGTCTGATTTGTTTGGTAGGGGTGCAGGCCCTTCAGTTTCTCCAGCATTCAAATTCTCTTCGTTCATTTGAGAGGCAGATCTAAATGAAAAATGGGTTTTGGTATAAGTTGTTGTGTTTGGGTGAAGGGGCTGCTTCTATTTAATAAGCTGTCCTGTGGGCTTAAACTACAGCTCTCTGGAAACAAACCTTCTGCTGTCAGAAACATTTCTTCCCTTCAGAGAAGAAGTGAGAATAATTTTCTTCCCTTCCCTGTTGTGTTCCCCTGCTTGTTTTGCCATGGACTTCACTGAGGCCGAGTCCGTTTGATGAAGCGTGCGCTCTGGCTTGAGGTGCTGCTGTAAATGTGTAAAGGCCATTACCTGCTGGTAGCGACCGCAGCGAAGAGGCATCGGTGCTCTTGAGATGTGCGGGGCGGGGAGAGGGTCTGCAGGTACGGTTTCGTCTGGAAGCAGCAGGATGCTGGTTTTGCTGTGCAGAAGCAGCACAGGATGAAGAGACTGGGTGTGAGGCTTTCTGTAAATGATGCAATCTTCAAAATACATACTCTGTCTCCTGCAAATATGAGTATCATTTCCTGTGATGCAGCAGTAACCAAGAAGAACTGTCTTTTTTGCAGAAAACGCAAAGGCTGTGCTTGGTTGGGAGCTCTAATGTAGCTGGGGGAAGTTTATGCAAATGCTTGTATGTTTGGGTTGAATGGTGGTGGCTAGCTCATTCAGCGTGTGTCTCTGAAAAAAAAAAAAGCAAGCCTGGCATAAAGGCTGGCTGTAAAATGCTGGCAGAATTGTGTTCTAAGCTGTGTGAAGTTCTTCCCCTTTAGTGCAGACTTTCTTAGTTGTGAGCAAATCATGTTACAGGTAAGTAATCTTGTTATTAGACTCTGAAGGAGTGTTCTTAACTGGAGTAATTGAGTATCCTGTTCCTCTTGCGCTTTCATTTGCAAGCTTTTGCGATGTGTATCACGGTGATGAATGCCTCGTGACTGCCCGAACGAGGGAAAGGTGTCGCTAGTAAAAGATTCTGCAGAACTGCTTATGCTGGAGCGTCTTCGTGTCTCCCTGTCCTCACAGCGCTCCTTCACCGCAGTTTTCACTGCAGCGGCGCTCGTTTTCATTCTCTTCCTTGGAACTGTCACATATTGCAGAACATCCTACTGTCTCTGCTCACTTGCTTTCCAGTGTTTGGGCCTTTTGCTAGCAAAGCACAGAAAAACCCCGTACAAAACAGTTTTGAAGGGTTAATTCACTGCTCTTAGCTAAATCTGATTGAAAACCACTGAAATAGCTATAGTTTTATTTTAAGGTGCAGGGACAGTGAGAGTTAGAACTTGTGTGAACACGTTACGTCCAAGAGAGCTACACAGGTGTTATTTCACTCGTAAACTATTTCTGATAGCAAAACCTAGTGAAGTATATCAAAGTTATACACTCTGTTGTCTGTTTGAAGCGAGCAAAGGAAGCAACCTTAATCTGGGAAATACTTTCGAGTCGATTGTAAGTGAGAGCTCTGCACAATGGCGGGTATTTTGGAGGAGAGGGACAAGGAAGGGCTTTTTTTCTCTGAAGACAGGTGTATTTTATTGTTTTCTTAAGGAATAAATACAGATGAGCCTTATGTAATTTTTTTTTTTTTCCCTGTGGAAGAGAAGGGTGAGCTGTGGAACTGCAGCTCAAGGCTCTGATTGTTGTGATGCTTGAGGATTGTGTGTAAGAAGCTGAATCATAATTTCCCAATTCCCAGCTCTGGCGTAAGATTGAATAGGAGGAGAGCCCTATTCATGCTTGTATTGCAAGCCGGTGTAGCACATCTTATCCTCGTCAGAGGATGAAATGTAGAATGTGATTCTGCCACGTGCTCCGTTACGCCTCTGTCACCGCTCCCTTCATCAGTCTGTCCACGGCACGCAGGGGCTACTGAATTTGTCTCTGCCGTCACTCGTGGAGCAGTGACCTCACGGGGGTGCTGGGTTTCATGGGTCAGGGAATCTGGCCGTTCTTCTGGGAGAGCAAATACCATGTTCGTGTGCCTGTCACAGTTCAACCACAGGTGTGGGTTTGTGTAAACTGCTGGAGGTAGCATGGATATTTTGTAACTTGCGAATCTATTCAAGTCATAATCAAAGAAAAACAATAACTGAAGGAAAATGGTGCGCAATTAAATGGAACGTGCTTTGTGTGTCAGTTCAGTTAACAGAAGAAGCCGACATATGCTGAGTCTTGGTTTAATAAATTTCAGCTTTGCAGGCGGTAGTTTGGAATGGCACTTTTCCTGAGCTGTACATTTGTGGGGATAGTGTTCCTCAAGTTGGGATTTGCGGTAACTACTGAATAACATGATGGCAGTTTTGTTGATTTGGGGAAGAACTAGTAGTATTTTCTTTGTTTTGAGACAATTGCGTACAAAATCTGGTTTCCTTTAGCTGCTGTGACAAAATTGTGATGTGTAAAATTAAGATTTTTTTTTTTTTTTTAAATTCAGATGAATGTATGTATTAGAATTTAATGCAATAACTTTTCTGAACAGTGAGGACCATGTATTAAAACTTTTGGACCTACACCACCAGTGATGTGTTTCTGTTTCTATTACATCGTCATCAGAAAGAGGATGTTGGTTTAAGGTTCAAGTCTGCTAATAAATTTCTGGTGGGGTCGAAGAGCTTCAGCTCAGTCGTTTGCGAGGGAGACGCAGGAGGCAGCTGGGTGATGAAAGCCAAGCGATGCCACTTCTGCTACGTTCCTGCGAGCTCAGTGTGTGGCTTAATGAGGTGAAGTTGGCAAGAAATGTTTCTCGACGTTGTATCTGATTCAAACTGAGGAGGGGTGCTGCTCTGGTCTAGTGGGACTTTGGGTGGATACCCTGTCTGCAGCAGGGCAGCGTAGCGCCGGAGGGTTTGGAACCTTCCAGAGGTGGTTTTGTCACTGGAGACCGTTCGTACTTCGCGTGGAAGCTGGACGTGCAGTACAGTCCCTGTCCTCACTAGGTGGAGTCCTGTCCGCTGGAACCGCGCTGTGCCGCGGCCAGGCACGGGCTCTAGGGCTGTGCTGCCTCGCCGTGCGGCTTGGGACTGTTTGCAGCGCGCTGGGGCATGAAAATGCTGCACCAAATGATCCAGATGTGAGGGTCAACTCTTTTTCCTTCCTTGGTAGTGTTTTTCTTCTGCATTTGCTGATTTTTGTGCTGTTAATTTCCCAATTCATCATGTTTTCTTTTCCTACTGTGTTTCTATACCATCAGCAGGCATCCCACAGAGGACCTCAGCTTTCTGCTTTTTCTAAAGGTGCGAACCAACCTGTGACTTCTGCCTCAGAGACGCTGCTGGACTGCAAGCCCCTGCAGAGATGCGAAAGCCGCTCGTCCCAGCTTCAGCTGTCTCATGTCAGGTGTTCAGCTGAACGACTTCTCAAAGTCAAGCTCGTGTGACCTCTTGTCATTTCACTTCCATATTGGACTGGAATTCCAGTGAGAGCTCGTGCTCATAACGCAGCTCTGCACTCCGGTGCAGTAATGCAGCAGGTTCCCACCACCAAACTTCATAACTTACTCTTTACACTCCCTGCATAACTCTTATGTATGGGTTAGGTTTTACTGAAGAATGTTAGTGGTTCGGCAGACTCTCGGTGTGTTTTCTCTGAAGAAAATCAAATCCAGACTGGAGCTTACCTGTCAAGGAGCTTCGTAAGCACAGCCCGTAGACACATCTTTTTCCTCAGAGGTTCCAGAGTTGTGAGATGCATTCCATCCCTACAAGCTCTGAAAGGCAGTGGAGAGAGAAACACCACACACCATGGAAAGGATGTTTCCCAGTCCTATGCAGTAGACTGGTTTTGTGACAATAGCTTTACGCCCTGTATAATTACAAGGGATGCTGACTGGAGTAACAGATCAGGATTTTGTTGAGCCACCTCAGACACAGAGTAATTACCTCTTTGAGTATTTAAGAAACTTTGCTGATGCAACTTCAGTGGCCTCAGCATGCCCTGTCGTACAGCTCTCAGCTTCAGGGTTACAGGCTGAGCTAGAGTCTCTGCTACAGGTGTGCTCTGTTGGGCACAGCGGAGAGAAAGCACTAGCGAGAGGCCTGGCCTGTGCTGAGCTCTGAGCAGTATTCCCCTTCCCAGAGGTTTATGTGACAGATCAAGACAGCTTTAACGCAATTTTAGATCACGCTTCTGTGACCCTGTGTGATTTGTCCTCTCTCCCGCCCCATGCAGACTCTTTTCAGTGGTGCCCAGCGACAGGACAAGGGGCAACGGGCACAAACTGAAGCAGAGGAAGTTTCACCTGAACACGAGGAAGAACTTCTTCCCTCTGAGGGTGACGGAGCCCTGGCCCAGGCTGCCCAGGGAGGTTGTGGAGTCTCCTTCTCTGGAGATATTCAAGACCCGCCTGGACACGGTCCTGTGCAGCCTGCTCTGGGTGACCCTGCTTTGGCAGGGGGTTGGACTGGGTGACCCACAGAGGTCCCTGCCAACCCCGAACATTCGGTGATTCTATGATGCAGTAGCTGAATCACGGCTGCATTCCTTTCAACGGCCTGAGCATCCCACTTCTCACCCAGGCAGAAGATTATGCGGGAGTGTGGAGCGAACCTGCTCCCCACATTACTTGAAGAGAGCGGTGATGGCTCATGGTTACCGGTGGAGGTCCTGCAAGAGCTCTGCATTGCTGAGCATCGCCTCGGCGCAGGGAAAACGGGCACCTGCTGCGTACGCGAGCAGACACGATTGCGTTCAGTTTGTTCTTGTAGAGCAGCAGTACAAGAGCTAAAAGCAGGTATGAAAGCTGAGATACTAATCTCTTCGTGTCATGGCAGGAGCTGGACTCTGCAGCATCAGCTTAGATTACCCAAGATCTAATTTGGCCCTGCAGCTGCTGGGAATCTTGTTCAGATGTGCTAATATGTTGGCATGTGATTATTGAATGTATTGTGCTAGGGAATGGACCAGGGAGAAGAGCAGGTAGCATCATCATCACTGCTGCTTGAGAAGTCTTTGGAGATGCTTGGGTTAATGGTGATTTCACATTATTTAAAAAAAAAAAAAATCATGCAGCTCTTCAGCTAGTTGCACAAACACTCACAGTTCTTTCTCTGCCCTCCTGGAAAGCCGATCCAGTCAAAATCAAAAATGTCAAGAAGGTGACAGTGAGTTGGCCAAATCCCTTGCAATACGAGGCACGTGATTCTGAACACCCGCAAACCTGGGCAAAACTGAGGTCGGATCTTCAGACACCCCTGAGCCTGACCGTGGGCCGAGGGAAAACTTTGCCTCAAACGCTTCCGCACCCGAAGTTTTCTGGGCTTGGAGTCATTCCTGCTGTTTCTAAAATCACAATTTGTAGACAACTGCCTGCGCCAGTCAGATTTGTTAAGGCTAATATGTTTTGGGTTTTTTAAATTGCAGCTTTACAGCACTGCTGCAGCCTGTTGCTGTGTTCCTTTTAAGTTCTCCGGACCCAGTTTTCACAATAGGAAGGGGCCCAGCTCCCTGCCCCCATTCCTGCAGGATGGGCTTGTCAGAAGAGTGCTTGAAGCTCTGCAGAGAATCCTTCCTTCCTCAGGATTCAGTGAATTTTCCTCTCAAAATGTAGGTTTCTGATAAGAAGCTCCGTTTCTGCTCATTTTTTCCCCCTCACCAACAACGGGCAGGATTGTTTTCCCGCTCCGCAGTGTAACTTCTCCAGCAAAGGTGCCAGACTGGCTTTGTGGAGGACGGGGGCCAAGCTGCACGTTAAATTACAGTCCGTGCATCTGTCCTGACGCGACTCCGGCCGCGTGCCTCCCGCCTGCTCTCGCTAACGGCAGTGTACGTGGGGAGGAAGGCGGCGGGGAGGGGTGCAAGCAAGCATCTGTAATCTTTGTCCCTCCAACTTCCATCCAGCAAGGTGCTAAAGCACACACTGAAGGACATAATACGCCCCACTTAATTTGGGAGAGTTAATAGATGTTAAAGTGCTTTTTGTCCGTGGCACGTTAGTACATTTACATTGAATTTTGCAAAACCAACTGGCAAAGAAGCAATGGGGGCAACACTGGGGCTACAGCAGCACGGGAGCAAACGAAGCGCGCGTTTCTGCGACACCTCAGCACTCGTCTGACTAATTGTGGTCCTGAACAAAGCCTTCCCCTGCTTCAGTGGGAGCAGCAAGCTCCAGAAATCACCAGCGCTGCCGCTTTCCAGGAGGCAGCAACAACGGAGTGGGACACGCTGAGATAAAGCTGCTTCACCCAACAGGGCGCGATCCATGGCACCGCGTTCGGGTGGAGGAATCACAGAATCACAGAATTTCACAGAATAGTAGGGGTTGGAAGGGACCTCTGTGGGTCGTCCAGTCCAACCCCGGGCCGAAGCAGGGTCACCCAGAGCAGATTGCACCGGACCTTGTCCAGGCGGGTCTTGAATATCTCCAGAGAAGGAGACTCCACAACCTCCCTGGGCAGCCTGGGCCAGGGCTCCGTCACCCTCAGAGGGAAGAAGGTCTTCCTCATGTTCAGATGGAACTTCCTGTGCCTCAGTTTGTGCCCGTTGCCCCTTGTCCTGTCGCTGGACACCACTGAAAAGAGTCTGGCCTCGTCCTCCAGACACGCACAGTGCAGATATTTATAAGCATATATTAGGTCCCCTCGCAGCCTTCTCTTCTTCAGGCTGAACAAGCCCAGCTCCATCAGCCTCTCCTCGTAGGAGAGATGCTCCAGTCCCCTCACCATCCTCATAGCCCTCTGCTGGACTCTCTCCAGTAGCTCCTCATCTTTCTTGAACTGGGGAGCCCAGAACTGGACAGAATACTCCAGATGGGGCCTCACTAGGGCAGAGTAGAGGGGAAGGAGAACCTCCCTCGACCTACTGGCCACACTCCTGTTGATGCACCCCAGGATCCCATTGGCTTTCTTGTCAGCCAGGGCACACTGCTGGCTCATGGTTAACCTGTCGTCCACCAGCACTTCCAGGTCCCTCTCCACAAAGCTGCTCTCCAGCAGGTCCACCCCGAGCCTGTACTGATGCATGGGGTTGTTCCTCCCCAGGTGCAGGACCCTGCATTTGCCTTTGTTGAACCTCATCAGGTTCCTCTCTGCCCAACTCTCCAGCCTGTCCAGGTCACTCTGAATGGCAGCACAGCCTTCTGGTGTGTCCACCACTCCTCCCAGTTTGGTGTCATCAGCAAACTTTCTGAGAGTACAGTCTAACTCTTCATCCAGGTCGTTGATGAAGAAGTTAAACAAGACTGGGCCAAGTACTGACCCCTGAGGGACACCACTAGTTACCGGCCTAAGGAGATTCCTTCAGGAAAACCCCGATGCTTAAGGGAAGGTGCAAGGGAAGGTGTGCCGCGAGGGTGGGCCAGCCGCTGCTCTGGGATGCAGGCTGGCACCAGAAGCAGCAGTCCCAGCCTCTATTCTCCCGCGTTTTACCCAAGCCCCGCTCCATCCCACAGCGAGCCAGTCCCTCCTGCTGTCTCCCCAGCCTGAAACAGGTCTCCTGGCTCGGGGGGGAACAAACCCTGTCTTGTTTGCTGGGCGACACGGGATGCGCGCGGTCGGCAGGAGTCACAGAGTCACAGAATCACAGAATCACAGAATGGTAGGGGTTGGAAGGGACCTCTGTGGGTAATCTAGTCCAACCCCCTGCTGAAGCAGGGTCACCTACAGTAGGCTGTAGAGGACCTTGTCCAGGCCGGTCTTGAATATCTCCAGAGAAGGAGACTCCACAGCCTCCCTGGGCAGCCTGTTCCAGTGCACTGTCACCCTCAGAGGGAAGAAATTCTTCCCCATGTTGGCACCGAACAGCCCCTCTCCTGGTGCGCCTGTCATCAGCCACCATTTCTCGTTCTCCCCTGAAGTTTATTAATTACCATTTAAATAGCCTTGCAGCTTGAGATGTCCTGGGGGTTTCTGGGCTCTGCTGCCTCCCGCTCTGCGAAATTAATTCCCCTCAGATCGTGTCCTCGCAGGAAAACGGTACGGGTTCAACTAAACTGGTTTAGAAACTGTTTTAACCCCACGCAAGACCTTCTGAGGCCCCTCAGTTTTGACTGGAGCACCTTCGACGTACTTGGCTTGGGGTACGACACGCTTAGACAGCAAAGCGTTTCTTCCCAGCCAGAATTACGGCACCGAATCCTGCCGTCCGGGGCAGTGTTTTTAACTCCCGTGGGCAAATTCCCTATGTAACTCAGTGTGTGTTTGTAGGCCTTGAAGATTTAAGGGCCAGACTGCAAATGCCTTTAATCAGGAAGCAATTAATTGCACAGATTTCCTCCTTGTAGTCAGCGTAGCGCTCGCCCAGGTAATACTCCCTGCGAGGCGATGGCTCATGCCTGTGCACTACTTTTATTGCCATATATCTCTGCTAATTAGTTCCCGTTGGATGGTAGGCCAGGCTGCTACAGGGGGTTCGGATAAAAGGTGCAATCAGTTAAGACAATCTAAAGATAGCTGTAAGAAGAAAAACAAATGGTTTGTTTTCCCGCTGAGCTCTTTTTTTAATTATTATTATGATTATTTCTGAAGAAAACTGGCAAGAAGGGTTCATGCTTTTGATGGGTTGTTTCCGTACCTCGGTGTCGAGCACACGCGACCGGGGCGTTTTTCCAGAGCACCCTGGTGCTCACCCAGTTTGTCTCTTTTGCACCCACCTCCATGCAAAGGATCACAGTCCTGGTTCTCCCCCAGCACTGATGCTCAGCTTCGCTTTGAGAGCGGTGTGTGGGTACCGGGGCAGGGTAAGGCTTCGGCTGCCCCGCGTCCAGGTCGTGGCCATTTCCCCCCCTGCTAATGCTGGCACCAGCCTGGTTCGCTTTTTCAAACACAGGCCATACGTCCTGCTTGTCCTGCGTGCTGGCTAGAAATGACAAACTCTCTCATTATCATTTCTTCACTGCAAGAGTGGCCAGGCACGGGAACAGGCTGCCCAGGGCAGTGGGGGAGTCCCCATCCCTGGAGAGGTTCAAAAAACGTGTGGATGTGGCACTTCAGGATATGGTTTAGCAGGCATGGGGGTGTTGGGGTGACGGTTGGACTCGATGATCTTAGAGGTCTTTTCCAACCTTAATGATTCCGTGATTCTCTGATTAAGCTATTGTTATAATTCACTAGCAGAAACCTTCCTCTCCGCACACCCAACAGACAACTCTTCATGTTTGACTATTATAATTCCATTTGCAAAGTTATAAATAACAGATTAGCCTGGTTTATGTGTTCATGCAAGTCAAGCTATAAACTGGCAGACGAATGAAATTAACTGTCTCCAGAATTCGCATTCCTGTCACTTATTCAATTATTTGATCAACATAATTGCTGAGAGCAAGAGCTAATTGGAAAATGACATGCATTTACCCTCTCTATAGAGGAGGGGAGGCTTATCGGGTGTTTTACTGCAGGCACTTCCATTACTTCCAATATTCTGGAAGAAAAAAGGTTTTTAATCGAGCCAGGCCCAAACACACAGAGCTTGTCTGCTAGCCAGATGCTTTCCCACCCTTAAAGTAGTTCCAGTATTTCACGGTGCGAGGGTTTGAACACGTCTGTACTGCAGTGCCTACAAGTACCTTGGCACAGGGGTGTGCGAGCTGCAAGCCAAGCTTGGCTCCGAGAGCCCACAGCGCTAAAGGTGTCCTGGCTTCTGCATTTCTGCATTCGTGCTGGTGCTGCAGCGAGATGTGCTCGGTTCTGCCTGTGACCCGCTCCCACGGCCGGGAGCTGATGCGGAGAACGTCGGTCGGCTGAGGCAGAAGAGCCTTGCAGGAGTAGGAAAGGCACAAAGTTCTTTTTTTCTGGTTGCCCTTGTAGAAAAGGCTGTAATCCCCCACCTTGCCAGCTTGAGCCCTGCATCAAGGCCACAGTTTCAAACACGGATCGCTTTGGCGTGACTTTTTTCGTCCCTTACCTTACTCAGTTGGTAACTCAGGTCCCTTACTCAGGACATGGTTTAGCAGGCATGGTGGTGTTGGGGGGGATGGTTGGACTCGATGATCGTAGAGGTCTTTTCCAACCTTAATGATTCTGTGATTCATTGTGCTAAACATTGTGAGTCTGCGCACACACACACGTCTGTGCACTGCGTTATTAAATGAAAATCTAAAAAGTGGGTGCCAGAGCAGAGGGGTGGGGAAGGAAAGGATCAGGAGGTAGGAGACTCAACTGCTAACCTCATCCCCATTTCCATCAATAGCTCCAGCATTTCTTGGGGTTGGAATATTTAATTTGTTTAGGTAAGAGACAAGCAAGTGCTATTCCAGGCTGTGTGAAGAGGGCGGGGGGAAGCTCATCTATCAACGCCAACAGCTCGCAACCCATCCTCTGCAGGCCCCGAGGGGATCCGTGGGTTATCTGCAGGGGAATGGGAGCTAAGAAAATCAACCCTGGTGTCAGCTGCCTTAAATTCGTGACAGATGGCCCGCACCTCCACTGGGTCTGCAAATTAACAGCAGAAAAGGGGTCCAAGAGAGCGATGTGATGCGATGGCCGGGAAACGCGCCGCGCTGGATCTCGCCCCCCGAGCTCTGGCCGTGCTGCTAACGCTGCGCAAGTGGCCCGGGACAGCGCTGGGAAACGCACTGTGCTGCACCCAGTGTCCCACGGGCTGCTGCTATCTGTATTTGATGAGAAGTAGTTAACCAGGTGAGTAACCATGTAGTTCATCCAAGAGCAGATGAAGAAATGAGCGCAGCGCAGCCTGTTTGTAGTTATACCAGGGCATTTCTGATAGTGAAGGGGTTGGAGTTTTTTTTTTAGAGTAGAAAGCAAAAATATACAATAAGAGAATAAAGAAGTAGCCCCCTCCGACCCCCCGGGCCGCCCCCGGCCGCAGCGGCACCGACAGCAGGGGGCAGCCGCCGCCGCCGCAACGGGCCCGCTGCCCCGCACCCCGCGTCCCCGCCGCCCCGCACCCAGCAGCCCCACTGCCAGCATCCCCGCGTCCCCGCCGCCCTGCTGCCTGCATCCCTGCATCCCCGCGTCCCCGCATTCCCCCGTCCCCGCATCCCCACCGCCAGCATCCCTGCATCCCAGCATCTTCGCATCCCCACGTGCCTGTCACCCCGCACCCAGCATCCTCACATCCCCACCGCCCTGCTGCCCCTCACGCAGCATCCTTGCATCCCTGCCACCCCACTGCCAGCATCCCAGCATCCCTCATCTGGAGTACTCTGTCCAGTTCTGGGCTCCCCAGTTCAAGAAAGATGAGGAGCTACTGGAGAGAGTCCAGCGGAGGGCTACGAGGATGGTGAGGGGACTGGAACATCTCTCCTACAAGGAGAGGCTGAGGGAGCTGGGCTTGTTCAGCCTGAAGAAGAGAAGGCTGCGAGGGGACCTAATAAATGCTTATAAATATCTGAAGGGTGGGTGTCAGGAGGATGGGGCCAGACTCTTTTCAGTGGTGCCCAGTGACAGGACAAGGGGCAATGGGCACAAACTGAAGCAGAGGAAGTTCCGTCTGAACAGGAGGAAGAACTTCTTCCCTCTGAGGGTGACGGAGCCCTGGAACAGGCTGCCCAGGGAGGTTGTGGAGTCTCCTTCTCTGGAGATATTCAAGACCCGCCTGGACAAGGTCCTGTGCAGCCTGCTCTGGGTGACCCTGCTTTGGCAGGGGGGTTGGACTAGATGACCCACAGAGGTCCCTTCCAACCCCTACCATTCTGTGATTCTGTGATTCTGTGATCCCTGCATCCCCGCATCCCCACATCCCAGCATCCCCACATCCCAACATCTCAGCATCTCCACATCCCCACATCCCAGCATCCCTACATTCCCCCATCCCCGCATCCCCACTGCCAAAATCCCTGCATCCCCGCTTCCCAGCATGCCAGCATCCCCATATCCCTGCATACCCACTGCCAGCATCCCCACAT
This sequence comes from Opisthocomus hoazin, assembly GCF_030867145.1. Taxonomy (NCBI): domain Eukaryota; kingdom Metazoa; phylum Chordata; class Aves; order Opisthocomiformes; family Opisthocomidae; genus Opisthocomus; species Opisthocomus hoazin. The sequence goes on along the minus strand of NC_134415.1, from coordinate 6,174,934 downwards.
CCCAGCATCCCCACATTCCAGCATCCCCGCGTCCCAACATCCCCATATTCCCACATCCCCCACCACCAGCATCCCCACATCCCCGCATCCCTGCATCTCCACCACCAGTATCCCTGCATCCCAGTGTTCCCGCATCCCCACATCCCTGCCACCTTGCCACCAGTACCCCCACATCCTAGCACCACCTCATCCCTGCCACCAGCACCCCCACACTCCATCATCCCCGCCACCCTGCCACCAGCATTCCCACATCCCCGCCACCAGCATTCCCCCATCCCTGCTGCCAGTATCCCCGCATCCCAGCATTCCCACTGCCCTGCACCCAGCCCAGCAGCTCTGCATACCTACTTCCCCACCCACCCTCAGCCCAGCATCCAGCCCCGCAGCCCTGCAGCCCAGCCGTGGATGTGACCCACAGCCCTCCAGCCCAGCATTTCCACTTGCCCACCGCTCAGCGGCCTCGTAGTCCCCCAGCTCAGCATCCCAGAAGTCCCACAGCCAAGCACACCAGTAGACCCTCATCCAAACGTGCGTATCTGTAGCCCTGCAGTCCCACAGTCTGGCATCTGGCCACCAATCCCTGAATCCCAGCATCCCCACAGCCCAGTATTCCTGCAACCCTACAGCCGAGGAGTCCTGCAGCCCTACAGCCCAGCATCCCCACAGCCCACCGCCCAGTGCAACATCCAGCAGCCCAAGCATCTCAGCATCCCAGCCCAGGGCACGCAGCGAGCGTGGCTGGCACCGTGCTACTGCTCCTGGGTCTGGGGTTTGTTATGGTTTCTGCCCTTGGGGGCGATGACAACTCTGTGACCATGGAGGTGGTTGGAGTTATACGGGAGTTTTTTTGCCTGAGGCCCTATTGTAAACTGGACTGGCAAAGGTGCAATTTCGTTCCTGGGAGCTGGGCAAATCCGTCTAGTGTGGGCTTGCTGCGGGCTGAGGAAGCAGCTTTACAAACGTGCAGGACGCAGCCAGAGTCACTGGTGCCTCCTGGTCCCACGCAGGTAAAGAAAGCGTCTTCTGCATCTCCTCGGCTCCAGGGCCGCAGCCCCGTACTGCAGCGTGAGCTTTGTCCCCATCAGGATCAGTCCCTCCCTGTGCAGAGTAACAGATTTTTCAGCAGGATTTGAGCATCAGGAATGAATACTGGAAACTCGGTGCTTTTGTTAAGCTGGGATGTTCGTCCTGCTGACTGTGAAGCGACGCGACTGCATTTCTGCAACGGGAAAACTCAATAAGCGTATGCAGAACAACGGTTCCCCCCTAGTTTTTTTGTCTATTCCTGTCCACTTTCTTGTCCTGCTGAGCCCCGGGCTGGCAGCTCCGCGCAGGAAGCGAGCACATTTGATCCGACGGAGCGCTCCTCTCCTGCCTGGCCTGCGGCAGAGCCTTGCTCTACGCCCAAAGCGATGGCACAGGAGGGCTGCTCCTCTGGGAACCTCTTCCAAGGGCACACAAGGGCTGTCTTCGCTGGAACTTCATCTTGGATTTTAGTCAGGCACAAAATATCTGGTTACTATTTTCTGTGGTAGGAAGGTACTCGAAATGGAAAAAGTCCCTCAAGTCACAAAATGGGACAGAAAATCAAGCCATGGAAAGTATTTGCAGGCAAGCAATAAAAATGCAGCTTGAGTCAATGGAAAAATTTCATTGCAATGATTTCAAGCTGATTTTTTTTTTGATCACTTAAAAGTAAA